>NW_022196912.1:89942240-90004576 GCF_008632895.1 Mastomys coucha | reverse complement strand
ATCTCTAAAAGCCCATTTAGAAAAATTTGGTCATGTACGTGTAATTTAGTGTCTGTGCTCACATAAGCTAGTTGTGCATTTCTCAAGATAATCTACCTTTGTTGTATAAGTTGCTTTTGTTAATAATCTACTTTGATGGTGGCTGTTGAGCTTTGGATATTATGAAGGATAGATGATGCTGAGCCTGCTTGAAGAGTTTAGAAAATAAGTTGACTCATGAATCAGATTGCTTATTTTCTAATGGAGTATTTATTAGGTGGCCTATGAGATCTTAATGTGCAATAAGATAATCTGTGCATTGTGTCCAGCAACAGGAGATATGTAGCTATGCTTTGTTATCTATACACAGATAGGAAATACCTTATACCTTTTTTGTTACAAGGTGAGGCTAAATTAGTTTTTATTTATTTATTCTTTCAGCAAAGCTGTGACATGATTGAAAAAGAAGGTCTAGTGTCTTGTTTCCAGGAGCTGAGTCAGTGAAGGGAAGGCACAGTGTATCTCACAGGAAAATACAAAGTACTGAACATGGTAGATGGAAATTTGTGCCCACATGTAGACCATGTATATAGGTTTTTTTGCTCAAGCTACCTTTATTTCTTAGTCTGTGAGGACACACTGAACATTTTTAATGGGAAAAATAACAGAAGACTTTTGTTTTATGGACTTTTCCTTTGGTTATGTACAGACTATACTCACAACTCTCTGGAGAGTGTAAACAGCTAAGAGGCCATTGTCATCATGGAACCATAGGATCCTAGATGCTACTGGAAAGGAGGCCACGAGTATAAAGAAGCTCTGTAAGAAGAATGAAAACTCAAGGAGAGGCTTTATAAGGAGAATCAAGAGCCAGAGGAGTGGAAGTGGATGTGAGGGCCTGGTTGTGTCCTTGGTCTAGGTGGTTACAAAGGTTCACATGTGGAAGATGTGGCTAGTCTGTGTTCTACCATATAAAAACTCTGTAGGTTCCATGAATGTTCAGAGAATGGAATTTTAGAACAACCCACCTGTCTCCTCAGCTCCCGCATGGAGGCCTCCACTTCACCCACCCCAAATGTTATTTATCTATTCTGAAAACTTGAGGGTTTTATGGCTTTTAAATTAGAAGCTAAGCAGGAAAAATGAAAATCATTAGAGGCCTCTCTGTACATGGGCTAGTTCCCCCCAACCCCACCTCAGTGCTTTAGCAAAGGGGCTAGAAGTCACTACTCAAACATGTGTTTACCTGCTCCTGAGTTCAATGGCCTGACCTTGCACCTGACACATGGAGGGACTGTCTTCGCAGCCCATATGTAGCTTTGGAGCTAGTTTTTGCTGGAAGGTTTCTGAATATGGTGATGATTTAATAATTCAGAATATGAAAGTGGCATTGGAACACTATAAATGTTAGAACTGTATTATTCATGTTCCCTGGGCAGTTTGCACTCCAAGATTCACTAATTAGAAATGCCATTATGCCACAAGCATATGTATCTAATTTTCTTGAATTTAATTCATGGAAAATAAAAATCAATCCTGATTAGTGTTGATATGCACCCTAATGAATAAGTTGCCATTCTCAGCGTAAGTGGGGTGAACTGTCATTTCCCTTTTGTTTACAAAGCTATTAGCCAACTTGCTTTCTGTAGTAGAAATAACTGATTTTTTTTGAAAGTAGGAACCATAATAGACATAAAGTCTTGCTGTGTCCCATCTCAGCCCAGTGAGGTCTTCATGTTATCTCTTGACATGCATCATTTAAGGGATGTACACTGTTTCTGGTTTGTGTGCACTCTAGTTCCTCAGAGCTCTTCTTTGAAACCTGCTGTTCATGTGAGAGAACTCCGAGCACTTTCAAGGAGAGAAATGATAGTGTTACCTGTGGTTTTCTGTGGAGTCGAGAGAGTAATTGTGTTCAGTTGCAACCATAAAGTTGCTTTGAATGCTGGGTTGAATAGCTTTTGAAACTGAAGCTCTGATCAAGTTTTGTCTTGGGTCAGATTCACCTCCAGGATCTATTCCCCTGTAATTACAATGAGAATATAATAAAGAGTTAGGGAGATAGTGCGGGATTTTAGAGATGCATGAAGCTCAGAGTAAACACAGCAAAGGCTGCCATCACTATCATAACTGCCCGGTTTCTTGTGCTTATTCCATTACCTATATTGTACCTGACTCTTCTCTAATAGTATCTATGGTCTCCACCTAGAATGTAATTATAAACATGCTGCCTGCTTATCATAAAAATCAGAACATACAACCAAGAGTTCCCAAGATTTTAAAACTTAACACTCTTTAAAAAAAAAAAAAAAAAAAAAAAAAACTACTATTAGTCCTATTGCCTTGAAAACAGCTGCCCAGATGTTCACAACTGCCTAGATGTTCACAGTGGCCCAGAATTTACCAACAATCTGTAGTCACTATTCTAAGTACAGCTCTAAACCACAGACCCCCATGCCTCACCAATGTCTATGAAAAGTGCAGATAAAAAGGGTATTTGACCAACATATACTAGTTAATAAAAATGAGGGTATGGTATAATAAACTGTGAAGCACATACTGTGAGGAGAGCTCAGGGTGAGGAGAGGTATACAAAACAGAGATGATGGGATAAGAGTTTGGATTTGTTTTAGTTTTTTATTTTATTTTATTTTATTTTATTTTATTTTATTTTTGAAGGGAAAGGTGGGAAAGGAGATATTGTAAATAAAGAAAACATCTAATTAAAAAAGGAGTCTGACACTTAGAAACAGCTAGAGATTTTGAAAGATAATGTACATTTTATATTTATTTATTTTTGTGTGCATCTATGTGTAAGAGTATTTGTGCAGGTACACATGTATATGTGTGCAGGTATGCATACATGTGTGTCCATAATTGTGGAGTCCAGAAGACAGCCACTAGCATAGTTCTCAGGAACTCCATGTACCTCTTTGGTGACAGGGAATCTCCCTGGGCTAGAGCTTATCTATTAGAATGGACTGGCCAATGAGCTTCAAGTATCCTCCTGTATATAGTCCCATATGTGCCTATATACTCCCTTACCCCAGTGATGGGGTTATAATCTCATGGCACCATACCCAGCATTTTTCTGTAAACTCTTGGGAATATGTGCTTCATCCAGGTTATTCAGGAGAATTCAAGTTCCTGTGCTTACATAGCAGACTAAAAAACTCCACACTAGTCTAATAACATGCAGTTTTTAATTCCCAATTTTCTTTGGCTGCCTGACAATTGATACATCTAGGGATCATTTGTATATATAACCTCTTAGAAATGGATCTGAACTGATGAAACCAATATATTATTCAGCTAGTTTTTTAAATCAACATTATAAAATCTATAACTGTATAAGCAAATGTAGTATACTTTTTTTTTAAAAAAAAAAAGTCTACACAAATTGTGGTGGATTAGAGAGAAGAAGGAAAATTGGTTTACTTGACATAAAAGAAAAAGAAAACATAGGAGAGAGAAGTGACTTTGGTACTTCATTTTGCTTTCTTTGATTTCTTAGAATTCTTGTTTGATTTTAATTAAAATCTCTTTTTATACTTCTGTTTGACTTACTCTTCCTTCCATCTTTGATATAACATTAGTAAATGATAAGTGCAGGTTTATGACTTTCTTCTTAACTTTAAAAGCATCTTAATGATATAGAGTCCAATGCCAATTACTAGGACTATTTTGGTGCAGTTGAGTGTTATGATAAACACAAGATCAGATCTAGGCTAGTGAAATCTCTCCAACCTTATGCTAAAATTTGATATGCAATGACCTCTGTTCCGTCCTAGTTTCTCTTACAAGTAGACCATTCATTCAAATAGTTTTTCATCAGTTTGTATTGCCTCATTGGATTCCTTTCTCAAAATTCCAGTATCTCTGAGAGTTTTAAATTCTTTTCAATAGTTGGCACACAACACAAAGTATTTAATGAGATTCACTTCTAAGACACAAGTGGTACAGTGCAGATCCTGGCTAGCATGGAGTATAGACTAAATGAAGACTAGAGAAAGACGATGTCTGGCTCCTATGTGAAGGTCTGGAAAGGCCCTATGTTAATGGTTCATTGACAAAATGATCAAAGGAAAACAGGGACCTTGAAAGGTGAGGTGGGAGGAGAACCATTCAGGCACCAGATACTTCTGAAGAAGAGGCTTTGTGTTTTACCAAACTGCAGCCACTACAATTGCTCCAACAAATGGCACAAATAACCACACACATTGATGAGTCTCATTCTTTCACCTCTGAGATATCATCAATAAAGGTGGGATTCAGGGAATTTAATAGGAAGCAAATGATGGTTAAACCACAATCTCCAGAATTGCATTTCCACGTCAGTTTTTGGGTAACTCTGTCTAAGTTCAATGGTCACATTTATGACTCATACATGGAAGGTAATTAGAAAAAAAATCAGGGTTGATTTTTGTTGTGAATAAGCACAAAGGAGTCCACAAAGAAAAGATTGTTAATAAGAACATAGTGAGTGCAGCTTGACCCAAGAACAAGCAAAATGGAATGAATGCAGAACGTATTTTTCCAGAACCTTCCCTGACATCATTACTTTATCTGCTGCCATTACCAACTCACTAGTGGAGGCTTCGGCAGCTAATTGCCTGAATATAGATTTTTTTTTTTTTGCTCTACAAATTATTCAATTCTGAAAAATAAACTACTGATCATATGCTTTGAATGGTTATAAGTTTATTTGTCTACTTATTATTATATTATTATTTTTAAAATGTAATGTTTCAAATTTCAAATTTTCAAAAATGTGGTTTGGGATAATTAAGATTAGTATTTAACTACAGGAAGTTGTGCATACTCTTTAAAGCTGATAATCTCCTTTTGGGCATATTTCAAATACATGGGTTTTTGAGACTGATATAATTATAACATTTTCTCCTTCCCCCTTCTCCCTTCAAACCCTCCCATAAACCCTCCTCACTTCACTTCAAATTCATGGCCTGTTTTTCCATTAATTGTTACTGCCTGCACATATGTGTATGTGTACCCAATGGAAATGATGCATCTATAAAACATTCCTGCATCTAAGGCTCATGGAACAATGAGGAAGAAGGCATAGAAAGATAGTTAAGAGCTGGAGGATAAGGGAGTTTGCTGTGATATTGTGTGTGTGTCACAGTAAGGTCAGAAGCAACATCCATAGTCTCACCAGCATGACCGCCCAAATGTCAACAGAACAAGGTTGATACCAATCGACATTCCAAACTAGACAGGGAATAGCTCATGAGGACTCAATCCTGTACAAAGAACTAAAGACAGCCAATCAGAGTTGGGAGTAAGAGAGGTATTCTTCTCCAGGGAAGGGTACTCCAATTGGTTGTCAGTGACAAAGGTTTTAGCCCTAAAACATAATGTCTCTTTTTAAACTTTAGTCCCAGGGTCTACCGTACTGGCTAGCATACAATCTGTACTCCATAAAACTACAGTAAATTGAACAGTTCTTAAGTGAATACTGATATTTATCATTACTTATACCGGCGTCATTCAATCTTTTCAAAAAATTTGCATGAATCCTTTGAGAATTTCATACATGTTATTTTGAATGTATTCTCTCCCAATTTTTTTTCTGTTAACTCCTCTGAGATCCACCCAATCTGTATCTATTGTTGGAAAACATTAAGCACTCACTTATGACTTTATAAGAAGAATGAGTACTTTCAATTTTGAAGCATAAAACCATACTTAATGTTGAAAAGCTTTGTTTACAAATTCACTCCGGCATGATGACATGTAAGGCTAGAGCCTCTCTACCTTCCCATCCCAGGTTCTCTCCCACGGAGAGCTACTCTGTTTTATTATGATTTAAATTATTACAGTTGCATAGCTAATCAAACTTAGTGGCTTTTAAAAAAGAACTACAATTTATTATGTCATAGATTTGTGACTTATGGAGGACTTGGGACATGAATTATTTCTGTTTCATTTAGTATTGACTGGAATGATTTGATTGGGCCTGAGACAGCTACCCTTTAATTGGCTCACCTGAATAGCTGCTAAGCTGATGCAGTCACAGTGTGTGCTGTACATAAAATCACAGCTCAGTGGCCTCATCTTTCATATCTTGAATACACTGAAAACTGATGATTGGATATAATCTTAAATGTTATCATAAATGCATGCTCATGTCAATATTTAAAATTATTTGGTCTAAGGTCAAGACTGTTAGCCAGGGTTCTTTATTCCTCTCTATGAAGATGTATCTAGGAGACTTTAGGTTCCTCATGAAATGGCAACTAAATTTTCAGAGATGTTTAAATAATGAAGATCTGGAATTTCCTAGATTTTCAAGGCTTAAGCCTAGATATTATTGTGCAGTCACAGCCAACACATACCATTGGGGTATGACAAGATTTAAGGGGAAAGGGAATGCTACCTCTGAATGACAGGGGTATTCAAGTATTTATCACCATCCCTTTACAGTAATCTTTTTGTAATGGCTAAAGGAAGAGTAATCCTTTACATAAGACATTTACTAAGTCTTATTAAGACCAAAGACTACAAAATTAGCAGTTGCATTATGTCTAAAAGACTACAAAAATATATAAAACATACTTCTGAAATTGTCACATATCATCCTTGTCGTTATTACTATGTAACTGACTATCTCTGCTCAGAAAGAAAAACAGTGTGATGTATCTCAACACAGCTGGAGGTGAAGCCACTTCCATCCTGAGCATTTATGTTTGCTAAGTAGCAATGAGGCTTTCCAATTTATTTATGTCAGTGTGACTAGGGTATATAGAATGTTTCTTTTTAAATATTTCATCACAATACCTGTCTCAGTAATATGTATTTGATAAGTTTTTATATGAAAGAAATGTTTTGGAAAACTGTTTCTTGTTTGTTTGGTTTTTATTTTTAGAATAGAATTTACTAGAAAAATATTAAACAACTACTATATCTGAGGAACTGTATGTTCTTTGGGGTCAAATATAGAGATGAGCATAAAGGAAAAGGCCTATGTTCATTTTATAGGCCTTGCCTCCCTAGCGTGGAAGATGAATAATTAATAAATAAGCACATAAATATAAATTAAAGCAGAGCTAATGATGTTTCAGTCAGGGATCTTGAGAATCCTGGTGCAAGAGAATGTTCATCCAGTGTGGTCAGGGGAAGACCCTTGAGAGGAATGGAGTTTTAAGCAGAGGAGCAGAGGTTACTGATGAAGCACAAGGAAGATGCTTAGAGAGATAGAAAAGATGTGGCACATGGTCATTTGCGGCAAGGAGCACATAGTTGGGTATTACTTATTATTTGTTCAGTTTCTTCACATGTATTTTGTGGGTAATTTAAGTTATTTACATTTCACATAATTATTAAGTATTATCTTGCTTCTGTCATTTTGTGGCTCGTTCTTAGTTTTTCTAATATCTTTCTCCTTGTGTAGTCTTCTTTATCATGCTTGAGTGATTTTTTTTTCCTAAGAGGGAGTTTTGATTCCTTGCTATTATTATTAGTCTATCATTGTTTTTTGCTTTGGCTACAGTGGGACTTAAAAACAACAAGGAACCTACTTGATTAAAGTAAGGCCTTTTGAAATGAGAGTGGTGTAAAAGAAACAAGAGTATAAGGAAGAGGGAGAGGAGATTAAAAAAAACTAATATGTTTATATTCATCCATTCCTCATAGTGGGTTTTGATGTCCTGTTGTACATCTTTCTCTATTGCCTACTTCATATATTAATGTGGTTATTAATTTTGATTACTTTGCTTTTTGTGTGTATGCTAGACATAACTGGTTTATGTACTGTGTGTATGTGTTAGGGTGTCCTTAGCATGTGTGGTTCCTTTTACTAATGAATTTAAATGTCCAGTACTTTCTTGCTGGTTAGCAGCTTTTCTATCTATTTAAAGAATTTGGGTTTCTTTTCTTTATTTCTTTCTTTTTTTGGACATGTCATGTAGTGATATTTTTTTTTTGTCTGAGGATATCTTTATCTCTGAACCTCAGCCTTGCTAGGTATAATATCCTTTATTGATAGCTTATTTTCTCCTAGGTCAGTAGTTTGTTACCTTCCAAATGCTTTGACCCTGAAATACAGTTTCTCATGTTGTGGTAACCCCCAACCATAAAATAGTTTCATTGCTACTTCATAACTATTATTTCGTTGCTGTTATGAATTGTAGCGTAAAGATCTGAGATGCATGATGTCTGATATGCAACCCCTATGGAGGTTGCTACCCACAGGTTGAGAAACATTGTCTGGTATATGTGACAATCTCATCATACTACTTCTTTCTGGCCTATGGTATTTCTACTGGAAGCAGGTAATTGCAATATATATGTGCATGTATGTATGTGTGCATGTGTGCATATATGTCTATGTGCATTATGCATGCGTGTGTGTGTGTGTGTGTGTGTGTGTGCGCGCGCGCGCGTGTTGTTCTCTTGCTTTCTCAAGAAACTTCTCTTTGCATTGAACCTCTGAGAGTTGATTGTGGGATAGATTTCATTGACTTGAGTCAATCATGGTGACTCTTGAACCCAAGTATGGTGACATTGACCTTCATGTACCAGCATTTTACTTTCTTTTCCATTTCGGACTGGGTAGTTTTTTGTTGCTGTGTTTTTGAGTATGCTTTTCTCCTTTTAACAATCTTGAATGCCACACTACAAGTGGCTGCTCTTCTAATACTGTCCCAAAGCTGCTGTGAACTTTTTTTTTGTTTTTCATTCTTTCTTCTCCTTTGATAGACTTTTGTGAATCTGCTCATTGTTTATTCTATTAAAACTGCTTATCCATTTTATAGTCTGTGTATCTTATGTTAGTTTTTAAGTTACAACCATCCTCTTTGTCTTCTCTGGTAAAATATTGACTTGTTTCTCTATGTTTCTTTGATGTCTGTGCAATTTCCTTAAAGGCCTTAAAAAAAAATTCATGGCTGTGTATAGACTAATTACTACATAGTCAGTTATTGGCACTTCATTTTGTCCATTACTGTTAGTTGAAGATGTGACTTTGTTTTTGCCTGTCTCAGAAGTTTAGCATCTGCTTTGTGGCTGCAGTTACTTTAGCAGTGGATGAGAACTTAAGTTCAGGTTAGCTACAAGTCTACACTGGAGTACTCCAATCTCTCAAGGGTTGGGGTAAGCCCAGATGCCTCATCCAAAGTTACTGATGTGTAGTCAGAAGCCACAGGATTATTCTGTCTCTTTCTGAACCCCATGCTTAAGGGAATGTTCGTAAGCTCCCATCAGCCATCCATGCTAACATACTATTGTACTCAAAGTCCAAACTCATCTGGGGCTCAGCTCAGTGCAACCTAGAGTCATAGTCCATGCAACTGCACTCTGCAGGTGGTATATTCTTACCTTGCAACCCCTTCAGCTACCCAGAGGTAATAATGTGCAGAATACAGACATGTTCCACTGGGGCCTCAGGTCTCTATCTGGCAGCATGACAAGTCTAGAAGTGGGCATTGACCTTGGTGTAGAAACTTAAGATCTAATGGCTAATTACACATAAACAATAAGTAGTCCTATGATATTGACTGGCAAGTTTTAAAAACTGGGGACTGTTACAGAAAATAATTAGTGCACAGATTAATGTGCAGTTATTCATTATTTCTTTAAAAACTCACACTGCTTGTTTCTTTTCTGAAAATATATATTTGCATATTATAAATGATTATTCTCTATTAATTTGTTCATATTGTTGCTATATCTGTACTTAAGCACAACAGTGATGGACAGGGGACATCATGTCTATGATTACCTTTTGTTGAGAGGGGGTGTTGCTTTTAAATAGGATTATTCTAAATTTTAAAGACTCAATTTAGAAATATTTCTACCTATTTTTAACTAAAAAACACCTATTTTAAAAATATTTTTGATCTGTTATTCAAATCCCTAAATAACAGAAAAAAGTAAAAACTACAGAGGTTATACATATATATACATATATATATATGTATATATATATATATATATATATATATATATATATATATATATATATATATATATATATAGCAGCCTATGTTGTGGAATTACAACATATTATACTCAGAGGGGAACATCTGATTTCAGAGAAACAAATGACCTTCTACCCCCACTAAAAATATAGACAGGATCCCAAATTGCTTTGCTGGCTGGATTTTACATTATTTATATCCAACTGAATTTGGCTGTGAAACTTCAAAGGCAAATAGCTCATATTTTCTCTCAAGGAGTGATCTCTTTTTTCAAATGCTTAGAAGATGACAGATAGAAGTGATCTCTGCTGATCACACATGTTGATGAGAAGTTTCTAGAATGCCTGCACTTGCTACATGGTGTTTATTAAAATCAGAGCACAGTGCCACCTGTGTTCAGCAGTGTTTCCTGCTCATAAGAAAGTGATGGGGAGGAGGTGATAGATGCATGTTTAGTTGGGGTTTGAACCCAGTGACTTTTACAAAGTTTCCCCACAGTAGCTACTTGTTGGCAGACTGGATCCAGAGAGAGAAGAGCTACTGTAGTCTAAGTTAAGACCTAGGCAGAACTCATTTCCATTCATAGTCCCCTGCAGACAAATCACAACTATGGCAAAATGATGGCTCAAAACATGTCTATGTCTTTCTGTACTGACATGAGCTTATTGACTCCTCTACGCTGAAAGTTTTATTTCAGCTTTTAGTTTCTTTTCTTTTCTTTTTTTTTTTTTTAAGATTTATTTATTTATTATATGTAAGTACACTGTAGCTGTCTTCAGACACTCCACAAGAGGGCATCAGATCTCATTATGGATGGTTGTGAGCCATCATGTGGTTGCTGGGATTTGAACTCACGACCTTCGGAAGAGCAGTTGGTGCTCTTAACAGCTGAGCCATCTCTCCAGCTCCCTTGGCTTTTAGTTTCATCCCTGCTTCTCTACACAAAGTTCTAAAAGTGGAGAACTTTAATCTCTTCCCATCCCTGTGTTTCTGATGTTCTGTCAAAAATATTTATAACCAAAGAACTACTCCAAAAGCTGAAGGAGTAAGCTGGGAGAGGAATGTGCACTTACTAAGTGAGACTTACTAAGAGACCCTTGGGAGGGTGGAGCTGGGGGGACACAAAGCCAGAAATGCTGTGGGGCTGGTGGGATGGCACAGTGGGTAAGGTGTTTGCCACATAAGCCTGGTGACCTGAGTTCCATCTCAAACCAATGGAAAGGTCAGAGGAGAGAACTAATGCCACGAAGTTCTCCTCTGACCTTTATACACATGGTTGTCTGTACACATGCATGCTTGCATGCGTGCACATGCACACAAATGCTGAAGCACACACAGTAATAATAAGCAAATAAAATAGGACTAGAAATTTTAGCAAATTTATAACTTTGTGTCATTTGATTCTTTATGAAATACTCATGTCAGTTTCATGGACCTCCAGGTTGTTTGGGATGGTGATGCACACTGAGTTCATGACTTGTTCTGTGGTAATCTTTGTAGAGAGCATAGCAGGTACCAAGCGGTGTAGTCAGGGCTTCCTTCATGTGTGTTGGCCTCTGAAAGTTAAACGAGAGATTTTTGTAACATTATTTACTGATTTAGCCAATGTAATTTTTTCACTTGAGATATCTATTTTATTTCTATCATGTCTTTTATTTCAGCTCTTCTTTATGCAACTATTTTTGGAAATGTTACAACAATTTTCCAACAAATGTATGCCAACACCAACCGTTACCACGAGATGCTGAATAATGTTCGAGACTTCCTGAAATTATATCAGGTCCCAAAAGGCCTTAGTGAACGAGTCATGGATTATATTGTCTCAACATGGTCAATGTCAAAAGGCATCGACACAGAGAAGGTATAGTTGTTTATATTATTATTATTATTACTATTATCATCATGTTTAAGAAGGATATTTAGATGTATATACATTTCCCATTCACAGTTCCCTTGTGCAATTGCTTTATAAATGTTACTATAGTTTTTGTAAGTGACATTTCAATCAATCACATTTATTGAGTGCGCAGAAGGTGCAGAGCATCCAACCATTAACAATCAATTAGTACTAGTCATGATATTCAATTGAGAAAATTCAGTTTCTGAAAACAGCTCATTACTCCATTCCCCCGTGATATTCTCATTACCACTTAGTAATTTTCTGTAAAACTCTCCAAGCACTCTCCTAAGAGAACTATTCATAGTTTTTCCCTAGACTTACTGTCCAGTTAAAAATTCCAGGGGGCTGGAGAAATGGCTCAGCAGTTGAGAGAGCTTCCTGCCCTTGCTCCTGTCTGGAATTATATGTTCCTTGTATCTATGTCTAGCAGCTCACAGCTGCCTGTAACTACCGTTCCACTCCTGGATCACATTTCCTTTTCTGGCCTCTGTGGGTATCTGCACATACATGCACACACACACACACACTTGTACACACAAGTTTTAAGAAGATTGCCTTATCCGGCATCTATGGGAGGGGAGGCTCTTGGTCCTATGGAGGCTTGTTGACCTAGTGTAGGGGGATGCTAGAGGGGTGAGGCAGGAGTGGATAGATAAGAGAACACCCTCTTAGAGGCAAAGTGGAGGGGGCATGAGATACAGGGCTTGCAGAGGGGAGACTGGGAAGGGGGACAACATTTGAAATGTAAATAAATAAAATAACCAATTAAAATGTATATTTTTAAAATGGAAAAAAACAGAATGAAACTTCCTTGTTATAAGTGAAAATTTTATATTATCTTCTATCATATTTTCTTCTTAACTTCTCTCTCCCACATGCATAAGTAGTTTTTAATTGTCCCTTGGTTTTTCATACAAGTAATAGAGACATGCCTCTTCCAGATATTTTCATGTCTCATTTCTTCTTGTTGTTGTTTTTAATGGGAACTGCTTCCCCCATATCCATTTTATCCTTGGGCAAAGAAGAACCCAAAGTTCTCCATTAAAAGCAAATTAAAGTCTCACTGTCTACCTATAAAATATATTTTTATATACCTATAAAAATATATGTATATTTTTCCTATACCATTTGATTAACATAAAATGAGAGGGATATCAACTAGAGCTGGCACAGAGGAAGTGAAGGCCAATCCTGAGTTATTCCACTTGATAAGCATCAGTGAAGACTGTTTTTTATAGAGCACCTTCTTCTGACACCTAACAGTCAAATTGCAAGATACTGTTCTTTTCATTTCTAGGTGGTATGTGTTTTTGTCATGTGCGTGCATATATGCATATGTGTGTGTGTGTGTGTAAGATCTATTCTATAAGTGGGGAAAGTACAAATGATCAAAGTAGATGTTTAGATAGTGGAAGTTCAACAGATAGCAAGTGAGTTTCAAGCCAGAGCAGGGTTTGTAAGGCCCAGGTGATTGAGGGCAGTTGTGAAGAATGACAATGAAGTGTAAGAAGAGATGTGTGGGATGCTCAAGTTAGCTGCATGGAGGAATAAAGAAAGAAGTTCTCATTTGTCATTAACAATCTGCAGTGTAAGTCTCCTAGTGAAATTATCACTGAAGAAAGATCAATTAAAGCATATTTCTTTGCAACTTGATTAATATTCATTGATATGTGGTTAGTGGAAAAACATGCACAGAACCTTTGTCACAGTGACAAAAAGGCAAAACTCACAAATGCCGTTAAGGATGGTGAAGAAAGGAAACATTTATATACTGTCGGAATGGCACAGAATATTCCTTCAAAAAACTAAAACCAAAACTACCACAGGATCTATTGGTCGCATTTCTGGGTAACTATGAAACGAAAGTAGACCATCATACAAAGAAGATGTCTGCACTCCTGTGCTTACTGTTGCACTAATCACAATAGTCAAGATAAGTAAACATTTAAAGAAAAACAAGGAAATCCTGTCATGTGTAACAAAATGGGCAGGTCCAGAGAACATTATGTTAAATGGAATTAGACCTGGATGAACCGAGAATGAGAAGAACTCATGTCGTCTCCTATTCAGAGAACTCAAAAAGATAACTTGCATGTAGAATGGTAGTCATCAGAGGAGGAGAAGGGAGAGGAGGGGAGGGGTGAGTCAGAAGGAGGTTGGGTAAAGGTACTGAGTTACACTTAAAGTTGCTTTTGAAAACCAGAAAAAGCAGATTTGAGTTGATGTGACAAATATAAAAGCTTTGCTGTGCATGTGTGACACATGCCATGACTATTGATTCCTTTCAGCTAGGGTGATAGTGTACATGATGAGAAGACACAAGACAGATTCTGGGCATGGAGAGGGATGTGGGGATTCCATGTAATTACATTCTCAGTGAGACCATGTTTAAAAATGCTTTGTGCCATATGCTACCAAACAAGAAGAAAACAGTATTTTATATCCACTTCTGTGAGGTAAGTAAAGAATCTAACAGCGGAACAGAAGATTCACAGGCCTGTTGGTCACCTTGTTAGCTAGTAAAGAGTAAATATGAGACGTAACATTAAAATACAAGTAAACTAAAAAAAAAAAAAAACATTTAAAATACAAAGGCCATGCTTTAAGATGTTGACAAAAAGCAATTGGAAAAATGGCTCAGAGTTTAAGGGCAGTTGCAGCTCTTGCAGAGAACCCCATTTTAGTTCCCAGCTCCATAATAGCCAAAACTCTCTGTACCTGTAGCTACAGGGCAGTGGTTCTCAGCCTTCCTAATGGTGAGAGCCTTTGATATAGTATCTCATGTTCTGGTGACCCCAAACCATAAAATATTTTCATTGCTACTTCATAACTGGGATTTTGCTATTGTTATAAATTGTAATGTAAATATCTGTGTTTTCTGATGTTCTTAGATGATCCTGTGAGAGGGTTGTTTGACACTCCCCCTCAAAAAAGCCATGACCCAGAGGCTGAGAACCAAGGCTCTAGAGGGATCTAATACTCTTTATGGAGCCCCACCACTAACACACACACACACACACACACAAACACACAAACACACACACACATGAAAGAGAGAGACACACACAGAAACAGAGACATACATACATTAATAAAAATAAATTAATAAAAAGTTGAAACATTTTGAGTAGAAATTAAGCATTGCAGCAAAAGTGCAAAATCATTATAAATAAGGCTGCTATGAACATGGTGGAGCATGTGTCCTTCTTACATGTTGCAGTATCTTTTGGGTATATGCCCAGGAGTGGTATAGCTGGGTCCTCCGGTAGAACTATGTCCAATTTCCAGAGGAACTGCCAAACTGATTTCCAGAGTGGTTGTACCAGTTTGCATAATATCTAATAAAAAAAGCAAAAAAAAAAAAAGTGCAAAATCAGTTTTTGTAATTTGTAAAAAGATTTTTTTTAGATATTTTCTTTATTTACATGTAAATTTCTCCTTTCCCAGTTTCCCCTCCAAAAAACAAACAAACAAATAACAAAACAACAAGAACAAACCCCTGTTACCTCTCCCCTCCCCATGCCTGCCACCCCACCCTCTCCCACTTATTGGCCCTGGCATTCCCCTACACTGGGGCACAGAACCTTCACGGGGCCGAGGTCCTTTCCTCCTATTGATGATTGAATCTGCAATCCTCTACTATACACATGCTGCCAGAACAATCAGACCCACCATGTGCAGTCCTTGGTTGGTGGTTGAGACCCTGGGAGCTCTGAGGGTATTCGTTAGTTCATATTGTTGTTCATCCTAAGAGGCTGCAAACCCCTCAGCTCCATAGGTTCTTTCTCTAACTCCTTCATTGGGGACCCTGTACTCAGTTCAATGGATGGCTGTGAGCCTCTACATCTGTATTAGTCAGGTACTGTCAGAGCCTCTCAGGAGATAGCTATATTTAGGCTGGCTTGCCCTTCCTTCATTCTCTGCTCCATAGTTAATCTCTGCAACTCCTTCCGTGGGTATTTGGTTCCCCTTTTAAGAAGGAATGCAATGTTCACCTTTTGGTCTTCCTTCTTCTTTAGTTCCTTGTGGTTTGTGGGTTGTTCTTTCTGTATTCCAAACTTCTGGGCTAATAACCACTTATCAGAGAGTGCCTACCATGTTTGTTCTTTTGTGATTGGGTTATCTCACTCAGGATGATATTCTCCAGATCCATCCATTTACCTAAGAATTTCATAAATTTATTGTTTTTAATAGCTGAGTAGTACTCCATTGTGTAGATGTACCACAATTTCTGTATCCAATCCTCTGTTGATGGACATCTGGGTTGTTTCCATGTTCTGGCTATTATAAATAAGGCTGCTATGAACATGGTGGAGCATGTGTCCTTATTACATGTTGCAGTATCTTTTGGGTATATGCCCAGGAGTGGTATAGCTGGGTCCTCCAGTAGAACTATGTCCAATTTCCCACCTTCCAGTTTCTTATGACAACACTCCTTAAGCCTTATCTACCTTCACTTTCCATCACCTCCATTGCCGTTACTGGATCATCGTCATCATCTTGCCCCATAAGAATTACTGAGCCAGTTGAATTAACTGCTCTGTTCTCCTGTGTAGGTTGTTCTCAGCATAGCAACAAAGAGCCTATGTAGCTTTTCTGTCTGTTGGTCTTCAATCATTTCAACATGCTTAGGACATTATACTTGAATCTTGCTATAAGTACTTATAGTGGAATTGATTAAAATTATCAAAATACAATTGTGGAGTGATAAAATGAAAAGTGGAAAACAGTAATTATATCAATTCTGTAATTGCACAGTGTTGTACCTAAGGATGTACTCAGGGTGCGTTCATAGAAAAAGAGTATCAGAATTTTTTGAGAATTACTCTCTTTGATTCATTATTTGGTTACTATATTCTTTACTATGTGAAGTATGTTGTCTTAACATACGTTTCTTATTGCAGAGTTCACTTATGTTTTCTTTAAAATAGTTTTTACTAATAGATATTATTAGGACATTTAAACAAGCTCATACCAAAACAAGGAAAATAAATGAAGTTCAGTATCTTTTTTAAATGTCTCTTTTTCTCTTAGTTCTAAAACAGCCATTGTTTTTTTAGCTCTGTGTACAATGGAATTTAATGATGCAACGCAGCTAATTAAAGAAAAATCTTTGCTCCAATTATTGTGATTTCCTTCTAGCTTCTCCACATATTTAGTTTATAGACTTTTGAATTTAACATTAACACACAAGCAAATTAATCACAGTGATTTAAGCCAGCTTTAATCAGCTTCTGTTTAGTACAATCACTATATTCATGTGGGAATTAGAACAGTTTTTACCTGGGAGGTTTATTTTAGGTGGGTTTTTTTGTTTTTTTTGTTTTGTTTTGTTTTGTTTTGTTTTTGTTTGTTTTGGTTTTTTTGTTTTGTTTTTGTTTTGTTTTGTTTTGCATTGGGCAGTACCTAGACTAATTTTATCTACTAGACAACATTTTATTGACTATCAATCACTATAGGTACTTAGTATTTTTTTAATTTAATAACAAAATCCATCTTCTGCTCTTTGCCACTGACTGACATTCTGTACTTAAAAGACAGAGAAAGGGGTGGAATGGGAGGATTTAAAACAAAAGAAGATTATGGGGAACAATAGAAGGGATGATGACTAAAGCTCATAAAATTTATCCTGACATTTGAAATACTTTTCAGGAAAACAATTCAAATGAAATAAGTGGGTTAGAACTATATTTTCAATTTGCAGGACCACACAAAAATGTGAAACTTATATAATGTTTTATAGACTGGGTGCCTCTCATTACCCAATAGTGTCCATGGCCTCTTTAACAGGTTAGATGGTGAACCCTTATGATTTTTATTTACAACTTTTACTATCTTTCCAGCCCTAACACTAATTTTAGTAGCCAGTATGAATTCTCAGATCACACATTGTATATTTATGTAGTCATTACATCTCTCTATATGCATATATGTAGACTAGGGAAAAGCTACAAATGGTTAAAGAGACCACAGCAGCATTCAAGGAATTCAACAAGGCCTTAATGGCTGCCTAGACAGAGGCTGATGCAGAGGAAAAGAGAGGAATGCAAGGTCACAGGGTTGATCCTGGCATCAGCATAGATTGTAGCTTCAGACATAAGATGTAGAAACAGATCTAGTTGGTCTAATGAGTGTATTTGTGGATGGCAACTTCTGTAGGCTGTGTCAGCTGTGGCAAAGACACAGATCTCCTGGAACATTCAGGAGCCCCCTACTTGTCAGTTGTATGAGGCTTTCCTAAGATGGTCAGGTGACAGGCTCATAGGAGGTGTTGTGATTTCAGTGTTAGGTGAAGGGTCTCTATTGGGTCCAGATGGGAGTATTGTATGTGTCCTCAGTCTGATGTATTAATTCTGCTTTTTTTATTGCATGATCTCTGCTCCATGATGGCAATTGGACACTCCCCTTATACCTGGAGGAAAATACTGTACTCCACCATCCTTCATAAAGAGCTCTGACTAGTGTGCTATGCTGAACTTGTCATATAAATATATCACAGGGATATAAGAAAAGCAACCTGGTTCAGGCTGAAGATTCAGCCGAAGTATTTTTATCTTTGGTTTAAAAGAGGTAACAACTACTCCAATACATTTCATATTAATAGAATCAACGATTGTGATCACCT
This sequence comes from Mastomys coucha, assembly GCF_008632895.1. Taxonomy (NCBI): domain Eukaryota; kingdom Metazoa; phylum Chordata; class Mammalia; order Rodentia; family Muridae; genus Mastomys; species Mastomys coucha. The sequence continues at coordinate 89,986,134 of NW_022196912.1, read as the reverse complement.
TCCAACTAGATAGTTCAAAGAAATAGGATCAAAGAGCTGCACACTTATTCAAAGGTGAACAAGGTAGTATACTATTCTGACCATATTACCATATGACAGACAGGTAAAGGAAATGTAAATACTCTAGCTGGTTAAGAGGAGAGTTGGAGAGAAGAGTGGAAGGTAGCTTCAAAAAACTGAATCTATTTGAAGAACAGATCTCTCTGCTTCAGGAAAAAAAATGTATTTCTGCAAATAAAGGATTTAGATAGACACAGCAGAGCACAAACCCAGTGAACTCTCAGATCCTTCACACTGTTCTCACTGCCTCTTCAATATCCAGTCCCTGTTATCTCCACGGAATGAATTTATGTGGGGAAGACAGGCATAGAGTAGAAAAAAGACTGTATTATAGGATGACATGAGGCACTCCCAAGAAAGCTCATTGTATAGGAAAGTGTCTTTACAAGGTGAGACTGGACAACAGTGGAAGAATCACTGTGCTGACCACACGGTTTAGGTAGGCATGGTACTATTTTTTAAGGACCAAATAGCTTCCTGAGAGGTGTGTTCCTGTACCAGCTGATTGACAGGACTATTTGAATTACCTTTTAAGGAAGAAGCAATGTTGTGTCTTTTTCTCCTTCCTTTGTTAGAAAGCCTCCAGCTAGATAGTAATCTTAGCATTGTTCTAGAAGTTCAGAATGTCGTGTTTCTGCACAGGGACTCAGATACTATTCTTTTGATCAGTTTCTGCCTTTACAAGCTGATAGAGAGGTGAGAGGAAGAGAGAGGATGGGAGGGAGTGATAGAGAAGGGAAGGAGAGGAAATGGGGGAAGAGAGATAGAAATGATAGGTAGGTAGTAGATAGATAGCTAGATAAAGTGATAGAGAGATAGATAGATAGATAGATAGATAGATAGATAGATAGATAGATAGATAGATAGATAGGTAGGAAGGTAGGTAGACAGACAGACAGCAAATAGGCAAGGATAGACAATGTATCAGAGAGAGAAAGAGAGAGACAGAGACAGAGATAGAGAGAGATCCTCCAGACCCTCAATACCCTTGGAACCTGCTCCTATGTGAGCAGCTTCCCTAACATTGGCTCTGAGAACACATCAACGCATCATAATGTCTGTGCCCTTTGGAGTTTGTACTATTTGTCATACCTGATTCAAGAACAAACATTTAAAATGTTCTGTATGAAATTTACAGGAAAAAGTTCTACATTAAATTAACATTTGTTTTCAGCATTTCCCTTATTTATTTGATTTGATTTGTGTGTGCATGTGTGTGTGTGTGTGTGTGTGTGTACACATGAGTGCACATACATTTGGAGGCCTAAGCTTTATGTCAAGAACTAACCTTAACTGCTCTTCCACCTTCCTTATTGAGGCAGTGTCTCATAGTCACATTCAGAGCTCTCTAGTACGGATGCTGTTTCCTTCTTCTTTTGTTGGAATTACAGGCCATCTTCTGTACTTATCCAGTATTTTATGTGGGTTCTGGGAATCTGGCTCTGATCTTCACATTTGCTAGTTAAGCACTTTAACTACTGAGCCATCTCTCCAGCTCTAGTCTCAGTATCCTTTTGGTTAATGTACTTATATGTGTAGTTTCACAATGAAAGTAACTAGACCACTCAAGATGATAAAGAAGTACTCATTTAAAAATACTATAAATTTGTAGATTCTCTGATGGAGCCAAGATAGGCCAGCCATGGAATATTTCTCCTACAGGCTCATGTTACCTGCTTATTGAACAAGAGACATTATGACTATTCAACTGCTTAAAAAATACATTAATTAATTAATTAATAAACAAATGTATATTTTCACTCTTTTAAATATAAAAAAGTCTAACATTTAAGTTTTTGCCTAAACATGGTAAAGGAACTTCACAATCATCATCTCCACATGTGTTTTTCAATTGTCACCGTCTAAAGAGAATACAGTGAGCATTTGGACTTGTGATTGCCATTTCTCTGTTTTAGCTAGCCTTCATTCCTATCTTTGAAGGTAAATTTTATGTGCAGTTTCTCCCATGGAGCAGAAGTTAAACAAGATAGCACTTCAGGGCACATTAGAGGTGAATATAAATACAATACATTATATTCACATATTAAAATGTCATAATGAAAATCATTATTTTTTATAATTGATACACATTAATAAAAATTCTGGAAAAAATAAGGAACCAGAATGGTCTTAGTAAACACACAATAGAATTATTATAAACACGTAGGAATGCTAATGCTTTCTGTAGTAATAATTTGGAACACTGAAGTATGAATTTTAATTTCTCATGGCTTTTGTATAGCTTGAGAATTCTTCAATACAGTCTTTATATTACTATTGGCTAATATTATTACTTAAGATTTGTTCATGTCCTCTAGTAGGCAATGTTGTTTTCCTATGCTTATATTGGGGAAGATGCATATTATAGCTGAGTTAAGTCCAAATGACTCAGACATCTCTCTGGGAATAATACTAAACAGAATCCTTTTATTTTTGCTTTATCATGTTGTCATTACTTTAGTGCAACAGTGCAGGCTAGTTTATACTTCATTTTCTCACCACCTGGTCATTAACTTCTGAGGAACTTCACAAGGAATCATATGATAGCTATAATAGAGAAAGGAACAGATGGAGTGGTTCACATGACGCCATGATGACTTAGTAACTTGGCTTCATCTAGACCACAAGCATTGGGCCCATCCTTCTGGGTACACTTCTCTGGGTGTGAAGAAATACAGCCACATTTCTAACTTAGGTGTCTGCAGAGGGTAGGTAGGCAGTAATAAAGGGGTGAACCATTTCATTCAGAATGATAATCATATATGTCTTTTCTTCTCTAGTCATAAGCTACAAAGGTTGCCATATGGCTAGCATCATTTTTTTTTATTTTTTACTTAACATTTAGTGAGAGTGCCATTGTTTTTAAATATACAGATGGAACATGATCTGTATCATAATTTAGATAAGAAAATATTTGTATATATGTACACATTGAGAGCAAATATGTAAACATATTCTAGACGTGGAGAAATGTTAATGAGTCAATTTACATGCAGACCATGCCATACTATGAGTTGGTGTCTCTATCCAACCTATTATTTTATTCTGAGCTGGTGATGGACCCAGATATTTTCAGACTCAACCCCAAACAGAGCAAATTCTCAGCAATGGTGCCTGCCTTTGAGTGAAACCATTAGGTTTCTTAGAACTGGAGACATGTTTTTAATTAAAGGTAGAATTATGCAATCAGATTTTATGACTGCTTTACTTAAAATATGTGCTCTTTTCCTGGAGTTTCTCTGAGGAATATTGCCATGGTTTGACTGTGCTGTTATTTTTAAAGACATTATTCATTTTATTTTATTTTATTTTATTTTATTTTATTTTGTGTGTGTGTGTGTGTGTGTGTGTGTGTGTGTGTGTGTGTGTATGTGATCCATGTGCATGCAGTGCCAGCAAAGGTCAGAAGAGGGCATCAGATCCACTGGAACTGGAGTTACAGATGGCTGAGAGCCACCTTAAGGGTACTGGGATCTGAACCTGGGTCTTCAATTCAAGTACTCTTAACCACTGAGCCATCTCTCCAGCCTGACTGTGTTGTTTATCATTTTCTTTCAATGGCTGTGTGACTTCCTTCTCTCTACCCACCTCCTATCTCTTTCTTGAGTTTTATGATAATGAATAAAGGATGCTTGTTTTGGTTCTGGTTGATTTAAGGAATGATTTTATTCATTCTTTACAAACAACATGTAGCTCTTTTACTTGTCATGCCAAATAACCATGGGCCTCTCTGCCTGACACAACAGAAGGCAGAGAGAAAATGGATACATATGTAGGGGATGGTTACCTTAAATAGAGAAGATAATCACAATACAAGATAGTCTCCATCTAGCTGTGTGTTGCCCATCGATGCTCGGGAGCCCCTTCTGATGTGATTTTTTGCATCAAGGAGAGGAACATATGGCTGGTAAGCTTGATGGTTTTCTCTCAACTTCACTTTTTAAAAATCTGGAATTTCCTCAAGCCCTTCAGTAAATTTCCAATTTCCTCACATTAGCAACCTCCCTCATTTCTTGGGCATCCTCAAGGATGCTTTTAATTCTCCAGTATTTTCTAGAGCATTTCAGATGATAGGAGGCATCAATTGAAGAGTATCTGTGTAGCAGCAGATTGTATGAATAGCAAAGTACCCTCCAATGTTCGTACCTGCATAAAAAAATATTGTAAGGGTTTGTAAACATAATTGTAGAGGGATAAATACAAACAAATACAATTATCGCTTTTACGTTACTTGAAATTGATGAAAAGAGAAAAGACAAAAACTATGGAGAAAAACATATGACTGTAAGTTGTGTTGATGTGTTAGCTATAGTACAGGTGCTAGGCAAGAGTCTGATGGGGAAGATTAATCTAATTAACTTTAAAAGGCTGTGTGGTAGAATTAGAAAAAAAGCATAATAGAATTTGGACAACAGAGATTGTTAGAAATAGAAACTTTGCAACCTTTCATAATCAAACTCAAATTACCTATGTATTGATAGCCAAAAAACTGGTCTAAACATGGGAAATAGCAAAGAGAAGACCCAAGATCTTAGGACTCTGCTCATTACTGATAAGTCATCAGTTACCCATTATTATATAAATATATTCAGCTAACTCTTCATGCTAGTTAGTAATTTTACTCTAAGTCTAATAACTATCCCGAATGGTACAGCAATTTATTGGTACCTAAATCTGCCTAAATTCCTTAGTACATAATTGCTTAGAATATGTTAAAATCATGTGGATCTTCTGACTTTGAAGTCATCAATCAGGGACTCCAGTCATATGCTTTATGAGAGCACAGACAACACACAGCATCGAGGATATATTTGAAACCAGAGGACACTATTATCACATCTCACAATGGTGAGTTTGTTGAGAGAGTGGCACAGTCCCTTTATAAAAAGTTGACATGTGCTATTCCTGAAATGTGCCTTTTCAGGCAAAAAAGGAAAAAAAAATCTTGTGATTATATAACCATTTTATTTCTAAAAATGTTAATTTAATGGAAACAGATGACTTTTATGTAAAATTGGAAATAAGAACCCAAAAAAGGAAAAAGTACATTAAATCCCTCATAATCTCACTCCTTATAAAACTACATTCTGGCACATTTACTCTGTATGGCTTCATGAGCATCTGTGTGTTGTAAATATGTATAAGATGAAGGTCTTGCATTTGAAATGCTTGAAATTGGGAAGTCTTTGGACTTTGGGTATGTTTTAGATTGGGGATATATATATGTCATATATATATCATACATATATATATGAAAGGTAATCTTATATAATGTAGTTAGTATGCTTGTACTTTACTGAAACCCATCTCATGAGTTCAAATGTAGAAGTATTCAGTTGGTATATTATATTTCAAATTACCTTTGATTCTTGTAACAGTTTAAATATATTTTGACTGTAGAATTTAAGATGTTCAGCCCCTGCTGTGGAAGCCTCTCTGTTCTTTTCAATATATTTTTATTTCCCCGTGATTGTATATTTAAGATTTCTGATTGTTACATTAATATAAACAGCAGAACTGGTGGTTTCTGGATCATAAACTTGTTACAGTTCATAGGCTATGTTATTTTTATGGTTATTTCTTCAAAAATATCAAATAGAAACTCTAAACATAAATTTGTGTATGTTCTTTTAAAGAACATCACTCTCAACACTTGGTATTGAAATTGTGAAATCAATAAACCAATTAGCAGCACATCTGAATTCCTCTTTCTTCCAACACATATATAAAACAATTGCTGCCATTCAATTCAACAGATGCTAGCATATAAGAGTTGAACCAGTGAGTTCATCTGGGTTACTTACAGAAGCATGGGTTAGTTAGGGATACATATTTATCTTAGTTAGGGTTATTATTGCTATGAGAAAACACCATTACTAATAAGCATATTAGGGAGGAAAGGGTTTATCTGGCTTACACTTCTACAGCACTGTTCATCACTGAAGGAAGTCAGGACAGGAACCTGACCCAACATAAATGGGGCTGGAACCTGGAGGCAGGAGCTGATGCTATGGAGGGTGCTGCTTACTGGCTTGCTTCCCATAGCTTGGCTCAACCGTTTTCTTATAGAAATTAGGACCCCCAGCCCAGGATGGCACTACACACAATGGGCTGTACCTTACCCACCCATCGCTGAGAAAATGACTTACAGCTGGATCTTAGGGAGGCATTTTTTTTTTAAAAAACTGAAGTTTCTCCCTTTCAGAACTCTAGCTTGTATCAAGTTGACGTAAGTTTAGCCAGTGCAAATGGAGCATGTAGGTGACTTTGTCAGCAAAAAAGCCCACCTTGCTGGCAGCTCTACCAGAGATACACTGTTTTTATAACCTTGGATGGTTGCCTGGTGGATCTTGTAACTTTCTAATTGTCCCCAGTCTTCTGAGACGCTCCTCCCTCCAGAGGGTAATGTTTCAGTTCAGGGGAAACAGCTGCATTTACCTCTCCACACCAAACATCAGTCTGTGGTAGACCAGCATGACTTCTCACACCTTAACTGTTCCTGTTTCCACGTGTTTTTACTCTTCTGAGTAAGCTCTTTCTGCGTGAGCACTCACCACTATCCTGTGGCTACTTATATGTTTAGATAGTATTGCTGGATGTAATCTCAGAACTAAGCTCTGCAACAGAGGCCGTGTGAAACCATGTCTAGCTGCTGAGATGAGGTATTGCTTGGGAGATGTAGTTGGTGATCTTGCACACATCCCTTCTAATACAGTCCAGAGGTTACATCAAGAAACCAATGTAAAGATCTAAGGCCTCCACTCTGGGATTAAAGCCAGACAGTGTGAATGGGATACAATGTGTAAGAGACTCCATCAGCAGCGACAAATATCAAGTTCTAGTACGCTAGTCTTCCACTAAAACTTTCAGATGATTGGTCAAACTTAAGAGGGGGATTGCATGTTCTTTAATGATTTTTTTAATGGCTTATAAGATTAAAATATAAGTACACTTGTTGAAAACATCTTATGAGAAATAAATATAGTTTTTCTCTTAGTACCCAGGAAAAAAATCTGAAAGCTGGGTTTAAATGAATGGTTTAGTATTCTAACACTTGTAGCAAATCCCATCTTGACAACAAATGAGGAATTAATGGGAAACCTCTTGGGGAGAGTCAGTGTTGACAGAGAAACAGAGCAGTCCAGCCACTGGCCTCCACCCCACTGCTTTGACTAGGATCATGAAGACAGTTTAAAATGACAGTGCATATAGAGACTTTGTCTATCGAATCTAGTCATTCTTTTACTTCAGAGCTCCTTGTAAAGTCTTAAGTCAATGGCCATGTAATTTTAGCATATTTGTAATAACATGTAATTCAATAAATCACAGGGTACAGCATGATTAGAAATTTTTCATGTATTCAGCCATTTTCAACACAGTTGAGTGTCTCTGTTCCATACAATAAGGAAGCAAACCAAAACAACTCCTTGAGCTCTGTGGGCTTTGTACTGTGAGTGGCAACATACCATTATCACCAGAGTTGTTTAGAAAATTTTAACTGGTCCATGGCTGGATGACTTTGTAATGTACTTATACATAACTGAAGGGGAAAAAAGGTAGAAAATTCCCTTCAAAGACTGGTAAAATTCTCTTAATGCTGAAAGGTGAGACCTGACGGGAAGTTTAGATAATTGACAAATTCTTAGGAAACATTGTTATTTACTTTGGAGATTTATTTCCCTATTCTGGTACTCAATAACAAATGTTCATCAAGCATCTGCTTACATTCAGCACATTATTAAGTCTTTTGCGATGATAATGGTGACTATGAGATAGCTCCTGCCATGAAGCCCTCACTCTCCAGTGGGAATGACTAAATGAAGTTCCATTCTTGGACCTCCCAGAACTGGTTTTAGTGCTATGCCAACAGTACTGGCCTACAGTGGGGCAGTACCTGGAAGAATGTAGCTCAAGAGTCAACTGTGCTTTTTAGGGGCCTCCTAACTGTGGGAACAGGTGTATTTTTGACTCTTTTGCCTGGTCATGGGATTCTTCTCCTCTTATTGGTCTGCCTTGTCCAAGTTCACTGTTAGGGCTTTTGCCTTGGCTTATTATATTTTGTTTTATCATGCTTGGTTGCTGCCTTTTGGAGGGCTGCTCTTTTCTAAAGGAGGGAAAATGGATCTGGGAAGATGGGAGATGGACGTGGGTGGGAGGAGTAGAGGGAGGGAAACCTGTGGTGAGATGTATTGTATGAGAAAAAGATTTATTTTCAGTTAAAAAAGGAATGAACAGGTTTTATTTCAAATATATGTATATACATATACAATTAGTAAAAAAGTAAGCCATGAATTTGAAGGCAAATGGGAAAGGTTATTTGGGAAGGCTTGGAGGGAGGAATGGAGTGATGCCACTTTATTATAATCTCAAAAATAAAATGAAATAAATATGAAGTTAAAAAAAAGAGCAATAGAGCCCAGCTTCAGAGAATGGTGATTAATTCATTTTTAGTGTTATATATTCTTGTCCTTCAGTCATGATGATAAATGCTCCATATGGTTCTATAGTCTCCATTTTAGTGTGTGTGTGGGGGGGGGGAATGGGGGAAGAGAGAGAGAGATTGTGAAAAATAAATTCCCCAAGATGCCAGAGCTAAGTGGCCAAATCAATTTGATTCTGATTTCTAGAGTTCCATGTCTACATTTCATGATTCAGGCCTTATATTACTTGCTCACTCATGTACTTCATACCTAGTAGGTCCCAGATCATCAAGCACAGGAGATGAAACTGTGAAGCAGAAAGTAATCTTTGCCATTATGAATCCTGTGTGTATGTGTTGGTGGGGGGGTAGGTTTAAAAAGATAATAGCCTTAATAACAATATTTTCCAGTTCCCCAAGAAAGTCTTGAATGATTTCTGCATTGTTATCATTTGTGGTAGCAGGGTTTTTCTGTTAACTTTGTTTTCCCCCTTAACAGATAGAAGAATGATTTCACACACACTGATAATGAGGGAAATATACTATTCATAATGCACTGTGCTTTGAGATACATGAAAAAGTATTAATCTTTATGAACACATTATAGTTACATGATATCTGATTACTACTTTGCAAGTGTTCTGAAGTCAAGTAATAGCTATGATTGTAATAACTTTTATTTCTAATTTTATTAATGCATAAAAGATATGTATTTTATTGAACTGAATTGGTCTAATTACAACTGGGAACAATGAAGCCCGGAATTTTAGTAAGCTTATCTGGCTAATTTGGAATGAATATTAGGTTAATATTAGCATTTGTCCCAATATTGAGAAAATGTTCCCATACTAGTATTAGTGTTATGCTTAGAAAAAGCTGCTTGTATTTGTATAATTAGTGTGGAACATTTACAAATATATGCAAATATTATTTTCTCGAATTCCCTCAAGAAATTAAGTTCATTTTTTAAAAACATAATGTAATGAACCAGTTGCTGAGCATCATGAAATCATAGTCAAGCCAACAAGCATGCGGTACTCTACAAGGAAGCAGCCAATGACAGTATTAATAATAGTTCCACCAGCAAACCTGCGATTCGTACAAACCATAGAACAAAACACACACAAAACTGGTTTGGGTTTGACATCAACACTTAGTAGAATTTTTAAAACTCATACTCTTGATGTTACATTTATTTGTAACTTATTTGAAGAAGTGATTGTAATAAACTCTCACTAAAAACCTTTGTTTGGTTTTATGAGGGTTATTACAAATATTTAAATGTAGCAGAGATAAAAAAAATAGTAAATAAACACAAACCTAAATGTGGTCTCCTGCCAATGTATTTCTGAAGCATTTGAGATGAGACCAGGGAGCTGACAGGGGAATCACGACATTAATATCACAAGCTCTAATTTCTAACTTGAGGTTGTTACTTTAGAAGCCTGCTTTGGACTCTTGTTTATGAGAGAGTTAATATTTACACGGCAATTATTTCACAGTAGGAAATTTTCTAATTCACTAAGGCTCATGCTTCTCTACACAAATTTTAAAGAGAAAGTTAAGGAAAGGCTTTGAAACAGTATCACATATTTTCCTTAAAATCTTTGTAAGAATATTATATATTATATTATGGAAAACAAATAGTTCCTCATACAGAGTTTGTTAATGAACTTCAACGTGTCTATTTCATAACAAAATTGGACCTCCACAACAAAGAAAGTCATTACAATTTAAGGATAACCTTTTATGATAATAACCAAATATTTTCCCCCTTAGGATTGTGCACATTTATGTTGATTTATACACAAAATTACAGGCTTCATATAAAACTAAAATCAATAAAGAATGAGATGCTGAAACACACATAAACACTCATACACATACAGGTGAAGTAAGGAACATTGCAAAACTGTTCAACCTCCTGGAATGTCATTGCTGTGGATTTGGTCATATGGATCTTTTGGTTCTCTTGTCAGATGAATTTAAAAGAGAAATGCTGTAGTCTATTAAAGGACTGAATACATTTGTTCAGGTATAGATAACTTTTATCTTGCAATCGATACCAGAAAGTATTTGGCTATATGGAGATTTCTGCTCATAATATTATCAAGGATCAGCAAACCTCTTCTATAAAGGACCAGATAGAAAATATTTAGGACTTTGTGGGCCACGTGGTCATGTATTCAACTTTGCCAATGAAGCATGAATAGAGCCATAGACAGCATGCCAATAAATAAATATCATTGTATCCCAGAAAATATTATGCACAGGCACATTCATCCAAATTCTGTATTTTCACAACATCACAAAGTATCATCTTTTTTTGATTTATATCTTTTATAAATGTAAAAAAATATATAAATCATTCTTTGTTCTCTGGGTGTGCACATACAGGTGGCAGCCCATATTTGGCCCTCAGGCTGCAGTTTCCTGTCATTATTTTAAAATGGATGGCTTTCTACCATTTTAACAGATATCTACCTTATTTCAAGTTGCAGTTTCTGCCATCTCAAAGGTCTTTTTTATTTGCTTAGCTTTAGTTTTCTTCACAGGCTTGTCATCACTTGAAAGTGTTATAGAAAAAGTTCACTTTTAACATTTGATTCAGACTACATATTCCATCTGGGCAGGTATTTTTGCCTTCTCAGTTCACTGTTGAATGTGTTGCACCTAGAATGGTGCTCAGTAAACCGTAGGCATTCAATGAGTACTTATTCAACCTATGGTTATAGTTCTAGAGTTCACAAGATGTATAAGCTTAGAAGCCATTAGTATGTGAAACACATGAAGTTCCAATGTATAATAACTCAGATTTACAAACTAGCCAGGGGGAGAAGGACCAAGTTCTAAGCTACTCTGCATTTAGACAAGTAGATGGGAAAGAGCCCCGCAAGAATGATCAAAGACATCTGGGAATTAGGTAAAATGCACAATTATTTGATTAAGAAGCCAATGTGAAAAGTGAGCAACTCTTCAGAAGTTTTGTAACAGATAAATAAAACCTAATGAAAAGCATCCTATTAGGACTTTTTCTCCAGGTTACAAGTGAGCTTGATGAAGGAGATTCACTAGGGTGCTGGAAGACAGATGCCACCCTGGAGTGAGGTAAGGAACACTGTGACATAATAAAGATGGTGTGGTTTCATCATGAGGATGATCACATCAACTTATAAGAGTGGCCCAAGTTGATCCTAAAAATAACTCCAAACACATGTGATGGACAGATCAGCAGGAGAGAAAAGAGCAGTCAAAAATGTTACTGGGATGGATGGTTACACATGTGAGAAGAAATACAGTTAGATATGTCTTTCAACCCTGATAATTAGTTGATGCATTTATTCTATAAGGAAACATAAAATAGACTTTGAGGCTCACATTGACAATGTTTTTTGTTTTTTGTTTTTTTTTTTTAAACTGGGATTTCACAGATCCTGATGTTTTTCTATCTGTCTGATAAATTCAAAAGTCCTCTTCCCCAAATTTGTTATCAAGTTTTGTAGTTGTTCTCGGTGGAAAGATTAGTCTGCTGTAACGTAGCTTGTCTAGTTGGGTGTATTCGATCTTCTCATGATGAGAGGAAGTCTTCAGCTGTGACTTATAGTAGAACAGGAAAGCCAAAGAAGGGGTAAATGCATTAAGTAGTAATGAAGTAATGAAGTAAATGCATGTCAAGTGTGAAGGTGCAGATGTAATGAGTATTTATTTTAGACTATAGTTCTAACAAGCAGCAGAAATGGATTGGCGTCATCTACCCATAAAGGTAGAGATTCTATAAATATAAGAGTTTTTATAAATAATACAATGGGTGGAGACTAATCCAAGTGTATACAGTGATAGCAGAAATCACACAATACAAAACATAAAAAGGGGATGATACATAGTAGAAGAAAGCTGGTAAACAACACCTTGGAGATCTTGAAAAAGTAATGAATTTCTGCTAATTGACACTGTGCCTGAGTGTGACTGTTGAACATGCACAAATATTTAATTCCACGGTGACTCCACTATTCACCTATCTGTGAATGTTCTAATAAAGTGACATGTGACAGTTTTCATCTAATTTCAAGGAAATGTAGTCCTTTCTAATTTAGACAATCTGAAGCAGTAAAACATTTGACAAAGGGAAAGCTAAGTGCAGAAAATCGATGCATTTGTTATGAAGCTGAGGAAGATACAGTAGAGGCTGAGGAACACATAGAACATCCAAGGAGAGAGTAGTTGGAGTGAGGCATGCTGGTCATGCTGCTGTGAACAGTTAAGCATGTTGGTAGGTAGGATAAGATCCACAGGGGGAGTCGAGGCCTTTCAGGATGTTTTTCCAAAGGGCTGGGTGTCATCTGTGAGCCAGGCTGGACAGTATTCCAAATGACAAGAAGGTTCTGTAGTTACATGTGCCCCTACTCACTACAAGTAGAGCCAAAGTAAAACTCTATTAATCTTTGCTGTACCTAGAAGTTGTTATAGAAAGAACAGGATTTGAGAGTCACTCAGATCATGAATCTGTGTATTGGCTTTTGTAAATTGGTGCTAAGTGGACCTGTGTTGTAGTGCTTACAATGATTAAATTGTTGGTGTCATTTTCCTGTTTTCTTTACAAAGATTTATTTTATTGTTAAGTGTGTGAGTGTATGTGCATGTATATGTGTGTATGCACATGTGTGTGTGCGTGTGTGTGTGTGCGTGTGTGCACAGGTGAGTACAGACCCGTGTGAAGATGAAAGGCTTCAGATCCCCCAGGGACTGCAGTTAACAGGTGATTTTGAGCCTCCTGATATTGGTATTAGGAACTGAACTAGGTCCTCTGGAAGAATAAGAAATCTCTAAACCACTGGGTCACCTCTTCAGCTCCCCTTTTCCTGTTTATTTCCATGCCTGAGCCAATTCCCTGTAAGAAAATAACATTGAAAAATTATTTGCTGAGCATAAGTTTCAACTTTGGGAGTAAGAAGTTTGGCCTGCTCCTGGACAAACACTAACCCTTGTGATCCTAGTAGTTCTTATTCAAGTCCTTCAAGCCTTTGTTTTTTCTAGAATGTGACACTGATCTCATTGATAATACAGCATAGATTTTGTATTTGCTGGAATGTCTGTCTCAGCCAGTATATGAGAAACTGCTGAATGTTGTAGCCATACTTGTATTATCTGGACATATTTCCAAAATCCATGGGTGTCCAATGAATGAGTTATCTATTCATTGGATAATTTATTCAAGTTCATATTCACCCAAATAAATTAGTAAATGAATGAATATGCATACATATCAGCTGATAAAATAATAATGCCAGTTTGGTTTATAATACACTTAATAAACTTCCATGAACTCAGTCAGAGGAGGAGCTATTTTTTCCTCTTGATTCACCTTCCTCAGTGTGGTAGTCACCTTGCTGTTGCTGACCAATTAAGATAAACAAAATGCCTGAGGGGGCGCTTATGAAGAGTTTAGATTTACCTCAGGCCATAGTTTCAGAGGCTGAGCTTTCACAATGAAGTGCTTTCAACTATATCTGTCTTTAATGAAGTTAGATCTCATAATAATGTGTCAGGGGCTCCATGTGTGAAGAATGCCTGTTGATCTCGGCTTACCAGAGACTCTAGTCATTTGAAATGCTACCAATTACTTTCTGCAAAGGCCCAGAAATGAGAATTCTTATCTTTTCCTTCTTTCTGTTTTGAGATGCATGCAACCCTAAGATATAAATGGAGGGGTTCTCTATACTCAGGTTCTCCACAGCACCCTGCTGCACTAGGAAGTCAAAATTAAAATATGACGCTAACGCTATTCAGAGTCATCAGTTTTATGATGTCTTTCCTCTCTCCTCCTATAATCCCTCTTTAGCTCTGTCATTCAAGAATGCTATCTATAAGGAATCATATAAGCTTATTCTCAAATTTCATATGTTAAGTTGCCAGACCTAGAACAGTTAAGGGGTTGAAGTTACTCTCTGGATCATCACCCACAATTCTCCTCCGTTCTATTCAAGCTGTCGTGTTTGGCAATGCCTTACTCCTCAAAATATTTTTTGAGTGCAATCTCATGATACATATACACTACAGTTCAGCTATTCACTAACTGACAGGAATTATGTTGTTTCCTGTCTGGAGCTACTACACTAGAGTGTCTACAAACATACATTTGTTGATATGTTGTATAAAGCAATTATTTCTTTCCATTGGAATAATGCTCAACACAGTAATTACTGGGTCACACAGTAAGCTCACATTATTTTTGTAAGAAGCTGACATGTTCCTCTTCAAAGTGACTGTGTCATTCTGCATACCTATTGGCAGTATATAGGACACAGTATATAGGATTCCCTTGATAATCTCATAGAGAATCAATATTTCCTGTCTAGGCAAGCATTAGAATAATGTGTTTAATCTGTGTTTTCCTAATGGCTAATTAAATTGAGCATATTTTCTCCTCTGTGTATTTATTTGTTCTTTCCAGTAAAATATCTGTCCATGTGTTTTGGCCACCTTATAACTGGATTGTTAATAAATTTTTGACAGTCCTTATGCATTTTTGATACAAGTCCCTTGGTGGATATGTAGTTTGTAAGTATTTTTCCAGTCTGTAGTTTGTCTTTTCAATCTTTTACAACATATTTTCTTAGCACAAAAGATTTTCATTTTGTGAAGGAACAGTTTAAAAAAATACTCTGTTTGGCTTTAGATTATGAACATATTCTGCTATGTTCCCCACCTATTAAGTCCTTCTTTTACTTTGAATTAGCACTTGTGAGATGTGAAGTTTATTATGGAATTTGAGCTTTTTGAAGGGAGTTTCAATAATGTCCAGGTGCCCTATTTCCACTTTTTGAAAGATTATCTGTTCTGAGATGCATTTGAACCTTTGTAAAGAAATGAATTGAACATATTTTTCTCTGTTTTTCATTCTCTTTCATTAACTTTTGTTTTTCTGCTAACCCTATACTTTCTAAACCACTGCGGTATGTGTGTGTGTGTGTGTGTGTGTATGTGTGTGTGTGTGTGTGTGTGTGTGTGTGTGTTACACTAGCTCTGTTCTCACCCCTAATAGGCTTATCTCTTCTAGGTCTTGCAATTTAACATTTGAATTTAGAATAAGCTTGCTATGTTTGCAAACAGATGTCATGGCACCTTGATGAAATTGTCGTCAGTTTTTAGATTGACGTAGAGAGAACCTGTGTTTTTACCATGCTGCATCTCCTAGTTTCTCGATTTGGTATGTCTTCATTGTTTTAGATAGTCCTTGATTTCCTATCCTTAGCATGTCTTCATTTTAATAATATGGATCCATGTTTAGCTAGATTTGTATCTAAGATTTCATTTTCTTCAGAGCCACTGGGAATGGAAGCATAATTTTTCATTACTGTAAGTTAATTTTGATGTAGCTTTTTGAATGCTTCTTTGATACCAGACTGTCATCTATTGTTTTTCTTTATATGTCAACATGTCACCTGCAGTGGCATGTCTATTCATCTCCTTTGTTCGATCAGCCATGGCAGAAATGAGATTATGTTCACAGGATTTGGGATTTTAGTCAAATTCTTAGAGGCTTTGAGAGGCATCTGAGAGTCTCTGTCACATGTAAATCCTGCACATTGGTGACAGCTTCTCCTCACGGAGCATGAGCACTTGTTCCAGTACTCATGGCTATTTTCTTGGAGATGAAATTGTGACAAGTTTGATTTCTACAGAAAAAAATGCTATTATTGACATGTCTAGTTTCTCAGCTAGGAAGGCACTGGAGACAAATTCCAGCATAAATAATGCATGAACTCAATTCAAACCAGGCTTTTTTTTTTACCCTTAAACTATCTTTGTAATGTCACAGTGCTATTTCCAAAAGATGGTCTTTAGTATTTAGGATATTGAAGACTAAAAATTAGTTCAAAAGAATTTCTTAAACTTAAAAAAAGGTGACTATTCTACTAAATAGGATTCTGTATGTAAGAAAAGTTTGGCTCCAAAAAATATTATATCATCTGGTCATGATGTCTCATGTAGCACTAAGTCAACAACTCAGTAGCTATCAGAGTTCAGTGCTTAAATTTTCACATCTTATCCATGACATTGATAAAATCCTATTTAAAACAAGAAGCCTTACATTGGCAATAGAAATGGGTCATTTACAAATTATTTAAGAAAGACTTCTTCCACTACAAACAATGAAGACTGGCTTTATGACTTCAAAGTTAATTGAACAACTATAAAATGATGCCATTTTCCCTTTAATTTGATCTGTGTGGCCATCTCATTGATCCTAAGAGATTTCTGACTTAAACCCCCTGCCCTCACACACCTTCAAGTGATATCTATTATTTCCCTAGAAGCTAGATTTGTGCTACAAAAAGGAAGCCTTCCTTTGTAAATCTGACTGCTTAATAAGTTTGTACTGGTTTTCTGGTAATAGAGATAGGCAATCTGCATCAAAAATTATCTGGAACTGTTTTTGTTACAAACTCTCATGTATTTTCCACTGTATGTAATGTACACAATACAGTAATGGACACTATATGTACACATATATGCACATAACTCATACAGTTATGGAGTGAAATTAGATATTCAAGGCCCTCAAACATGCTAGGCTACAAATGGCATGACAATTTGGAACAAATTGAGTTAATGGTTCTATCTTTTGTATTGGAGAATGGGAGTACTGATATTTCACATGGTATTTTGCTGTAGAAAAGTCTACACACAGATGCACATACATACATTTAAATCACACAAAGGCAGATAAATACATTCTATTTATTTATTTAAATACCATATAAGTACTACTGGAGTCAAGATTTTTTTTTATGCTTGGCACTTTTGCTTCTTTTGTTTTGACATCTAAATTTTCTTTAGTGCCTTATTCTTTCCTGTCTTAAAAATGACTTAAAATGACTGTCTTAAAAATTGAGAAATAGTTCACTTATTATGAAATTCACAATTCAATATTTTTTAAGTATATCCACAAGATTCTACAACTGTTACCAGCATCTGACTCCAGAACATTTTCATCATTTCCAAAAGAAATCCTATCCCTTTTGGGGATATCTATCCTCAGCAAAAACTTCTTGTCTCTATGAATTTATATATTCTGGACCTACCATATAAGTAGAATACTATAACTTGTGGTCCTCTGTGACTCACTTCTTTTACTTATCAGGTTTTCAAGCTTTGTTCATGTTGTGTCATGTTTTAGTATTAATTTTGCTTATAACTGTATAATATATTGTACACATTTACTGCTTTTTAAATCACTTAATCAGTTGGTATGTATTTGGTTTGTTTCTTGTAGTCACTATTGTGACAGTGAACTTCATATAATTGAACTCACACAGCATTTTCTAACATTGAATTATGTGACTTTGATAAAGGCTGTCAGATTATATAGCTGACTGACATTGGAGATGGTTCTAATTTTAGACTATTGCTCTTTGACGATCTCTTATCTGACATGGTGGGGCTGAATGTATTTCAGATTTTTAGAACTGGTTTGGCTTTGCTATGTTGCATAGATTTTTACCACTTGAGTTTTCCATCATTTGAAATCTGAAATTCCAGACCATGAAACCTTTAACATTATGCCCAGATTCAAATGATTTCAGACCTCGCAATATTTTGGAGTATAATTTTTTTAATTGGGGATGTTTGGTACTTTGTATAACCAAAGGCAGCATAGAATCCTTGTGTATGTCTTTCTGAAAGCCTATTTGTGCTCCATGTACCTTAAGCAGAGGTGACTCCAAAAAGTTATAGCCAGTAAGAAGATTATTATTTTTATTCTTCTGGAAAATTAGTCAAATATATTAAATTATATATAATTTTTCTTCCTAATTTTGTAACATTTTTTTCACATGAGGTGAAAAGTATTTTTTACTTAGGGAAAATTCAGTATATAAAAATGACAAGTGAGACTGAAATCAGAGAAATTATACATACAGCAATTGGGTTTGTCTGTGAATGTCGAGGTCATAGGACAGTTCTGTGTGTTCTGAGGACCAAATGCAGGCATGCAAACAGGTCCTCAGGTTTGGCAATCAACGTCTTTACCTATCCCACCATTTCCCAGTCCCAACACAAACAACGTTTTATTTGAGTCTGTTTTTTTTTTTTTTTTTTTTTTTTTTTTTTTTTTACAAAGTTACTATTTCCCAGCATTTGAACCTTTGGCGTGTTGAGCACTGATGACAGCAATGACTCTTATTTTTTTCACCTGCCGCATAGGGCACTCTGAAAGCAAGGTCCTAGAAACGTCATAGGATGGTCTCTCTCTCTCTCTGTTTACAATAAGAGCCTTGCTTTAGTATTAGAGCCTGTTCTCAGGAAATTAACTCTGAAGTGAAACCAATGGGTTTTTAACTTATGAATCTTCACTGGTTATTACACTCTTAAGTCAATAAAAATGACCTTTTACTTTTAAATGAGGGAAGTTAATTTGCCTTAGTGTCATTTCATTACTTTGTTACTGGCTTAATTCCTTGGAGGTCTGACACCCTGGAGACTGGCAGATGAACATTAGACACAACTTCTGCTGTTCTGCTGTTCTGAATGGCTGTTCTCTCTCTCCCTCCCTCCCTCTCTCTTTTTTCTCTATTCTACCCAGTCCCTCTCTTCCTCCCTCCCTCTCACCACCTCACTCAGCTTCTCTCTTTCTCTCTCTCTCTCTCTCTCTCTCTCTCTCTCTCTCTCTCTCTCTCTCTCTCTCTCTCTCTCTCTCTCCCTCTCCTTCCCCTCATTCTACTCAGTGAACTTTCCCTCGAATGAGTGAGCTGCTTATTTGTGAAACATACCAGATATTTTTTTCTAGTCTTAAGGCTCCTTACTTCTAGGAAGGAGCATAAAAACGTGTGATGTGTAAATGTCACTTGTCTGACTCCCTCCACTGATTTCTTTAACTTAATATCAGTTCTCTGGGACTCCCGAGGAGAGATTAATTAGCAGTGCATGACTGAATTGTATGAAAGCAAGGAAGGATTTTGAAGAGTGGTAGTGATAGCTGAAGCCTTTTGGAATGTGATTTACATAGTTTGCGTATCCTGGGGAGAAAATAAGTTCATCCTTACACATCCACTATTATCAAAAGCTCTAACATTATATATTACTCCTGATGCAGGATTTTATAATCAAGAGAATTTTATATCTTACAGCCGAGTCCTCAGGATAGGGCCCTGTCCTATTCACTGCCTTGTGGCCCCTGTTTCTACCTGCACCTTGAGGACTTGTTTTAGGGATGCTGGTGATAGTTAGCCTGTGAACAGTAGGCTAGGGATACAGGCAGAACTCCACTAAGCCCACAGCTCGTTCTGCTTCTGCTGCCCATGCTGTGCAATTCTGTCTGTGCTTTCACATGAAATTGCCTTTTCTCTTTCACACTCATCTGAGAGATTCAAGCTTTAGGTAGAATGCTAAGGAGAACACATGACTCTCTCACACACAGCAGGCTTGAGTAACTCATTACACTTTTGCTGAGAAGCACTTTGGAAAGGATCTTAAAGGTGTTTTTATATTTTACATAGTGGTTTTCTAAAGCCCGTATTTTGATGATTTGATATAGGTAGGGTATTTGTGGCTGCTGATTTTTGAGAGAGAAAACTGGAAATCTGGCCATCTAATTACAACATAAGGCTTAAGTGCACTGTAACTATAAGGGGAACAGTCTGCAGTGTCTAAAAATATGTTTTTAGGTAAGTCACTCTACCTCACTAAGGCATGTAGCACTGTGCTTCTCTTGTGTATATTTCTGCCCCTCTTTCTTTTTCCTGTTGTTAACATTTTCTATTACATGTGTTTATATATGGTGTATGCACATACATGTATATACCTATGCATGCCTGAACAAGAGATGCAAAATGCTGATTCATCTCTCTAGCCCCCATCTGTCTTAATGCCAATGACTAAAGCTTTCCCAAGACCTTTCATTCTTAATGAACTTCTTCTTTGCTTTTAAAAATGAGTATTGCATGAGTTAAATATCGATTATGTGATTTTTGAAGAATGATAGTAGGAAATAAACTTCGGAGATTCAAGTTTTATGGAAATGACAATATAAATAAGCATAAATCATGTAAAAGTTCAATATCTTTAATGGCTTTAAATATTCATACCGTGCACAGTAAATGTTAGAGAAAGTATGACTTTAAGGCTTTGCAACAGTAAGTAAGAGAGGGGATAAAGCGGGCTCCCATGGCAATCACTTCCTCAGTGCATCCAGATGTAACATCAAGGCTTCTGTATCAACTAGTTAGACCTCCTTTCCTAAGGTTTCCTAGTGAATAATACCATAATGTATGAAGGCAGTAGACAAAGGGATCCAAAGAAACATGCTAACTAAGTACCTAGCTCAGGGTCTTTTCATCTATAGGTGACAACTTTCACCTCTGATGAGAAATGACTTCTTCTTAATAAGTCATCATGGCATAAGGAACTTACCAACAAGTTCTTGTGCCTTTACTGACATACTGAAGTGTGTGGTACATTTGTGAGCTACATGCAAGTATTTAGATGCATCAACAAATTTCTAGCAAAATCTTGGCTGCTTAGTGTTACAGATGGGAAACTAGTGCTTTTCTCTTAGAGTATGGGTTTGATAAACTGAACCTTGAATTACTTTTAGAAATCAGTATTGTCTTCTTGTAGTACACAAAGCACCAGAGAGTACCAGAAGGCACAGGGCTCCTATTTTATTCCTGGTTCATCCTTACTTAGAAGCATGGCTTCAAAGCCAAACTAAAGAGTTTTTGCTACTTATTTGCTGAGAATGACCTCTGCAAACCACAAAGCCTTTAGGAAAAACATTTGTCTTATCTGTAAATGGGGCATTGGACCAGAAACAGTGATTTTTCAACTGTGCCCAATTGTAAGCTCCGGGGAACAAACATTGTGATAATTTTTCTTCTAGACATCGAGGACCTGTGTAACTCTAGCAATTTAACCAGGGCTCAAAACCTATGGTTAAGTAATGACTCAATGTGTGTTATATGGAGTCTCAATCCTTAGAGCTTTTTCCAGCCAAAGCTATTTTATTTATTTATCTATTTTATATATTAAGCATAATGTAAGGGTTCATTAGAAAAACTCTAAAGCACTATTTCAAAGCTGAAAAATAAAGGTTTGAAAGCTCTGCCAATAAGTTCTTTTCTTTCTTTAGTCTTCCTCCTCCTCCTCCTTCTCCTCCTCCTCCTCCTTCTCCTCCTTCTCCTCCTTCTCCTCCTTCTCCTCCTTCTCCTCCTTCTCCTCCTTCTCTTTCTCCTCCTTCTCCTTCTCCTTCTCCTTCTTCTCCTTCTTCTCCTTCTTCTCCTTCTTCTTCTTCTTCTTCTTCTTCTTCTTCTTCTTCTTCTTCTTCTTCTTCTTCTTCTTCTTCTTCTTCTCCTTCTCCTTCTTCTTCTTTTTCCTCATTAACAAGAAGACAAACAAATCACAACAGTTCTTACTCTTGGGTTTGTTTTTGATGCAATCCTGCTATAGAACTGTATATTATATGCATTTGTCAGAGAGGGATGAATGTGAAATGACTAGGCAAAGAAAGCAATGACAGATCTGCCACTCAAGAGGAGAGCAATATGAAGCATCACCAGGTGCACGGGGACTTCAGGATGATGAGAAATTGTGCAGCTGAAATGTGCCTATGAGGAAAGAATGAATGGTCCCACCAAAGCCTGACAAGCCTAGTTAGAGCTTTGCCTTTACTTGGTAGGAAAGCAAGCCATGAATGATTTTAAGAAAGCAGAGATAGCACAGTCATATTTATTTTCTTAAGAGGACTGTAAGTCACAGTGTTGAGATTAAACCCTCAGGTCCCAGGAAAGGTATGCTGCACTACTTGACCTTGCTTTTAATGGATATCATAAATAAAACAAAAGTATTTCAGAGTTCAGAGTATGGCATCCACCTGTTTCTCAGAGTTGGTTTTCAATGTTATGAAAAATGATTCCTTAAATAGTTCATCGCTCTTTCAAGGGAAAATTTATTGCTTCTCTTAATTAAGAATCTAATTTATTAATATGCTAACATGATGAAGGGAGACACAATGCACACTGGAGATGAACAGAAGTCACTCTTGTCCCTAATCTTCTCCACTGTAGTATAATTTCATTTGCTGGCGATTGTGAGATACCACCAAGATATCTCTAGGTAATTAGAAAATTTGCCAAGGGGAAAAAAAGATGGATGTGACCATAATGGCAAAAGACACCTCAATTAGAACCACTGTACTGTGTGTGAGAGTTATCTTTAATGGTATTTTTAATCCTGCCACTTAAAACTACATTTTTTTTTGCCTATGAAAGTTATGTTATTATAATTTCCAGAGTAAACAATGATATATATCTATAATTCTGATAGTACACACCGTGTTAGAATGCTTGCTTGTCTAAGGATGGAGAGGGAGCTTGCCTCCGCTTGTTCCATTTTGACACTCAGTTTAACTAACTGCTCTGTTGGTGGTTGAGACCCTGGGAGCTTGGAGGGTACTAGTTAGTTCATATTGTTTTTCGTCCTAAGGAGCTGCAAACCCCTCAGCTCCATTGGTCCTTTCTCTAACTCCTTCACTGGGGACCCTGTACTCAGTTCGATGGATGGCTGTGAGCCTCTACATCTGTGTTAGTCAGGTACTGTCAGAGCCTCACCATGGAGGGGTCTGATTGTTCAGGCAGCATGTGTATAGTAGAGGATTGCAAATTCGATCATCAATAAGAGGAGAGGACCTCGGCCCTGTGAAGGTTCTGTGGCCCAATGTAGGGGAATGCCAGGGCCAATAAGTGGGAGAGTGTGGGGTGGCAGGCATGGAGATGGGGGAGGCAACAGGGGTTTATTCTTGTTGTTTTTATTTGTTTCTTTGTTTGTTTTTTGGAGGGGAAACTGGGAAAGGAGAGATTTACATGTAAATAAAGAAAATATCTAAAAAAAACTTTTTACAAATTACAAAAACTGATTTTGCACTCTTGCTGCAATGCTTAATTTCTACTCAAAATGTTTCAACTTTTTTTAAATTTATTTTTATTAATGTATGTATGCCTCTGTTTCTGTGTGTGTCTCTCTCTTTTATGTGTGTGTGTGTATGTGTGTTTGTGTGTGTGTGTGTGTGTGTGTGTGTGTGTGTGCGTGTGTGTGTGTTAGTGGTGGGGCTCCATAAAGAGTATTAGATCCCTCTAGAGCCTATGACCTCATGCTGTAAGCCATTGGTCAAGACTCATAGGCAGCTTGTGGTCCTGTGTCCCTGCCATTGTAATTTCCTATGTATCATGACTGTCTCTTCACGTTTGTCTTCTAAACTCACTGCTAACTCCTCTACAGCAAGGCTGAGATGTTTATACATGCCCAGGGATTTAACCAATGACACATAGTAGAAGCTGAGTAAGTGCCTGATGAATTATCAGTATTGTCTGATCCCCCTAAGGGCCAATATATTGATTATCATCTTTGGACATTGCTATCATGGGGAAGCACCAACTGCTTTTTAAGCTCTATTAGGGCATTCCTTTCTTCAAAGGGGAGACATTTCAGGAAGGTGAGTGAACTGATGGCTATTATTTGTAGGAACTTGAAAGATTATGAAAAGAGAAAGCCCATGGAGATGGTTATGATATGAAATAAAATGTAGCCTAGGAAAGGTAAAGAGAAGGAACCCAGAAAGCACAGTTACTTGCAAGATCCTGTGTAGTGGATCTTCCTGACAGAGAAGCAGCCAGTGTTACATTTATGGTGAGACACAAATACCAGGAATATTCAGGATATTTCCAAAAGTGGGGAAGTGAAGAAATCTAAAGCTAGAATACAACAAAGAAAAGAAAGAAAGCTATTCTACGTTAACTAGAAGTCATTATAATTGAATGGGAAAATCAGCTTAGCATTATCTTTGAAAGACTGAAATCACATCAAATAAAACTTTATTAAAATTACTTTATCAAGGGGGGTAGAGGGAAAGAGCCTGCACGTGTGTTAGCCAGGCGGGCAGTCCTGACGTCTGTGAGTCTCTGGTTAAGTGTGATGGTAGCCCCACCTCTCACAGAGAAACCATTGGCAGTTAATCCCCGCTGTTGTGAAAAGATGCCATTTTCTTCAGTGTTGTAGCCACTGATCTGCAGCACATGCCCCAGTGTCCAACCTCCCACTCATACCCTTACAGGCAACCCTCATAACCATTGCACTCTAACCTGAAAGCTGGAGGGGCACTTGTTACAAAAAAAGAAGGCTCAGCAAGAAAAGGAGGGGATGAGAACCGCTAAAAGCTATGACCTGAATGTATGAATCTGTAAGAGGATAAAAGCGAAATCTAAAAGTGCCAATACTATCCATTTTAACATAGGTTTTTAAATGCTAGCATGAAAGCCACTGTTAATGAAAGCCCCCTGCTCCTTGATGTCCAGGCTTCTGACCTTTGTCCCTCCTTTAGGACATCTTGAGTTTGAATTCTGCCACACACACCCCAAACCCAGCAACCTGTAATAAACTTACACGCACAAGACTGTGTCTGTCCTGCTTAGAGATATGTCCAGTTGCCTGTGCTTCACAGAGGGCTGATGCAAACCCTTTTCTATCCTTAGACAGTCATTTGCTTATAAGAGGAAAATCTTTCAGAATGAAGAAATCCTTTGAGTGGTCTTAGATCAGTCTTCAGAGTGTCGAGTTGCTGGACTACTTGTGTTGATTTTATTTTCTTATGGTTAGCGAATATATATCTACTTCCTATCTGTACTAACATATAACATTGATTCTTGATTATAAAATAATTTTGAACCATTGGTTGGGTGGGTATGAATGCTAATACTTTATGCTAATTGGCTTTGAGGATATTAACTTTGATTTATTTATTTTTATAATTTAGGTTTTAAATTATAATATAATTACATCATTTGCCCCTTCATCTCTTCAAACCTTCCCATGCAACTCCTTACTCTGTTCCAAATTTTGTGGCACCATTTTCTATAATTGTTGATATATATGTATATATATGTACATATACATATAATTATATATGTATAAAATGAGATATATACTATATATGCACACACAAAAATATTCCTAAATAAATAAATACAATCTGTACAGTCTGTACAATGTTACTTGTGTGACATGTTTTCAGGACCAACCATAACTTTTTTGCCAAGATTCCTTCTGACCACTCAAGACACTATTGCAATAGGGAAACATTCCTCAAGTGTTTTGACTACATGCTGCTGTGCTGTAACATGAACTGTGTTGTGGTGTGATCAGATGCTGTGAT
Source organism: Mastomys coucha (assembly GCF_008632895.1). Classification (NCBI taxonomy): domain Eukaryota; kingdom Metazoa; phylum Chordata; class Mammalia; order Rodentia; family Muridae; genus Mastomys; species Mastomys coucha. The sequence continues at coordinate 89,960,452 of NW_022196912.1, read as the reverse complement.
GTCCATACTTAGTGCATCTCACCTTGAGGACAGGCATGCATCTAACTTTGCCTTCCAGGCATCTAACACCTTGTCTAGCAGACATAGTGGTCAATGAGCATTTTTTGTGTGGCATCGTTTTCTTCTGAAATAGACGTTTTATCTTTCCCATTTGCTTACTCATTTCTCACTCTCCTCAGGTCCTCTCCATCTGCCCCAAGGACATGCGAGCTGACATCTGTGTTCATCTGAACCGGAAGGTTTTTAATGAACATCCTGCATTCCGATTGGCCAGCGATGGATGTCTGCGTGCCTTGGCAGTGGAGTTCCAAACCATTCACTGTGCTCCTGGGGACCTGATTTACCATGCTGGAGAAAGTGTGGATGCCCTCTGCTTTGTTGTGTCCGGGTCCTTGGAAGTTATCCAGGATGAGGAGGTGGTGGCCATTTTAGGTACTGTGAACTCTCCTGACCCAGTGACAAATGGTGCACTGTCCTGGAGTTTTAGCTTTCCAAGTTTCTGAACAGAAATGCCCACTGTTTGGTGACTTTAGAAAGGCAGTTACTAATGAGATGATGAATTTCAGTGAGAACTGGTCACTGTTTCAGCAAAGAACATTAGTTTCAGTCACAACTCACAGGGAACATAGGGCTGTATCACATTCACTTATACAAAACGTGACCGCAGCCCTAGGAACCATTGTCAGATGAGTAAGAGAGGGAGTTGGTTTCAGGGGGCAACAGATCCATTCAGCTCAGCCTATTTCTTTACAGAAAGGCAAGGCAAGGCTGGACAAAAGGATGGAGACTTGTCCAGCTAGTTATTACTGATGAAGGCTGAGTTACAACAGCCTGCCCCCTACAGTTCTGCCTCATCATGGTGGATGGAGTATAAAGAAGATGGTGTTGAGGAGGCTAATAAGACTCACAGGAGTGTGTACAATGGGAGGAATTGAAATTTAGGTTTATGAAGCCAGTTCCATCCATCTGTCTTCACAAACCAGGAAAATTAGTTGGCCGACAATTTATTCTAAACCTCAGACACTCAGAGGGTAAGGTTACCAAATAGCACAACACAAAGGAGGCGATGCTCCATGAACTGGACAGAATAAAAAACAAGACAAAACAAAGCATACGTAACAACTAAATGTACGTAACAACTAAGGTAAGTGTAATATGCAAAACCGCTGAATGAATCTGCAGTCCACTTTCTGCTCCAATGCCTGCAGCAGGCTCATGGAATCTACACTGGTAAAACAGGAAGAAAGGAGAGGTCAGACGACACCACTTCTCTCAAGTAAAATACCTTAGAGTTGCACGATGTCAACTCCATTTTGATGACATTTTTCATGGCTTGTGTCTCATGAAAAATGAGTCTGATCTTTAACTACTTTTTTCTTTCTTTTTTTTTTTTACTGAGGTCAACTCACCATAGCTTGACTGTACTGATTCTCCTAAGAAAAAGACTGACTGGTAGATTTTGGAAACTGCAAAGGCAAAAATGAAAACTGATGTGGAATGGAATGCAAAGAGAGAAAAAAAGGAAGGAAGGAAGGAGGGAAGGAAGGAAGGGAGGGAGGGAGGGAGGGAAGGAGGGAGGGAGGGAGGGAAAGAAACCTGATTTCAAAAAAATACAGTTATTGGAAAAGACAGAATTTATAATGGAGAAGAAATGGCCTTTTCTGGGAAAGCAATTGCTATAAGAACAGTAGAAAGTGGATGGGGAAGCAAAAATTAAAATAGCATTCTTTACAAAGCTTTCTTTAACTGTTTGGAAACAACGTTATTGCTGCCATTAGGTTTCTTGCAGAAATTATTTTTCTTTGACTATTTTTGCAAGGAAAAATTTTTGCATGGAGTGCTTGGGAATCAGCACCCAGGGATGCTTGCTGCTGCTGCTGCCCTCCTTGGCTTTTGTCTGCTGGAGTATAAAGGAGGCACAATCTTTCACGAAAGCTGTATGCCACTGGAACAGTCCTTTGTGGTAAAATAAACCACATCTGTGCTGTGTCCACTCTTATTTGCTAAAAGAACAACCCCACCCCCACCCTGACCAGACCAGATGTATCTGTCTTTTCCTTAGTCCTTCCTCGTCAGGAGGGGCTGATGGGAAACCAGGCATCAAGTATGTGGTATGGGTGCCATTTATTCGGCTTTATTTTCTTCCTTATGCTGCCCCTTGCAACTCCTCTGAGGGATGGAAAAGCTGTGAGGACAGGGCCCCTGGTTTGGGTCTGTTAAAACGGAGCCATTTGCTCAGTGAGACAAATGCATGTTTTCCTTCCATTTGAGAAGGAAATGATGGCTGGCTTTGCCCAGTGACATTGACTATGAACACAGGACCCCCCCTGGGGTTCAGGCTAGTTTCTGAGTGTGCATTTTTTTCTTTATTCTCCCAAGTCTTGGGGACTCAGATGCAGTTTGCATCACTTAGTGAGTCAGATTATGCGGATGCCTTTCTGACAACCTTCTTCCTTTTATATTTTTAAAATAGGACTTTAAGAGACACTACTTAAGCCAAGAGGCAATTAAAGTACTTTTTTTTTTTAAACATTTAAGACACCTGAGCAATGCTTCAGGAGAGGATGAAGGGGATGCTAACTAACTGGCCAATGAAACCTAGTGTTCAATGACTAGCCATTTCTTTCTCATTCCTTCCTTTTAAAAACTTTATTAGCCTATTTTGAATAATTCCAAGTTGGAAGACATTTTAAAAATTCACCAGTTTGCAAGTAAGCTGTACTCAGCCTTCTTTGTCCCTACCATCCCCTCCCTGCTCCCTCCTATTCTCCCTCTCTTTTCCTCCCCTTCCCTCCCTCTGTCCCCCCCCTCTTCCCTCCCTCTGTCCCCCCCTCTTCCCTCCCTCTGTCCCCTTTCCCTTTCCTCCCTCTCTCCTCCCATCTCTTTCTTTCCCCTCTCCTCTTTTCCTCTTCACTACCTTTCCCCTTCCCTCTCCTCTCTCCCAATTCACTTCTCCCTCTTCTTGGTGCTTGATAAGTCAGATGTTTTCTAAACTTCCTTTGGCAGCCTCACTTTCCTTGTTATGGACTCATTTGCAAGATGAAAGGTAGAGAACAGAGGCCATTTTAAAATTAATTCAAATCTCTGGATCTTGAAGCACATGCAGTCTTATTCTTGATAGGGCACGATTCTTTAGTGTGTCCAAAGTGCCAAGCAGTTTACAGAGTCAGTTCAGAAGCATAACTAATTAGAGGAAAGATAAAAAAAAAAATGCAGTCAACAAATTTCATGCTGGGGGATGGATTCAGGATGTGTTCTCTAAATAGGGCATATGAATATAATCGCAGTTGATGCTTTTTTCCAACTTGAAGTTCTCTACAGTTCTTACACCTCCACGCATTTTTTCTTTGACCTTCCCACTTTCTATGAAACACAAAGAATTCCAAATTAAGTTCATGATGCATTCATATTTTATATTCGTTAATGTCTTTTTACTTTTTACTTCCTACTCTATAATTACTTAACGCGAATAGATTTGTTGGTATGGTTGAAATAGCCAGGTTACATCCAAATGTCTTGACAAGTATATTGTACCTTTCAGAGACTGTTAAAATAGTAGCTTGCTACCAACAATAGGCCTTGCTCCTAAGAGTTGGGACTTGTTTTCCTCACACTTCTTCTTGCCTTTCTTGATTCTCAGAATCACAGGGTTGGAATCTTAAACTAAGGAAATCGCTGTCTTACGCTTTTCAACTTGAACTTCAAATTCCCACTAGAACTATGACTGTGTGTAGGGGTTGGGTGAGGGCTGGGACACTCCTGGATGTTTGGAAGGAAGTTCAAGGGGGGGGAAATGGAAGGCGGATAAATGTAGAAAAATGAGGATGAGCTAGGTCAAGATTTTACTTTACGTGGAGTTGGTTCTTTAAGCATCATGTCTTGCAAGCATTTGTGCCTTTCAGGAAAAACATAAATCATTGTTTTCAAAATCAAATCTGCACTTTAATTTTCTTCTGAAAGGAAAATCAAATTTGAGATATGAATGGATAATTCTTTACTCTTCTACGACCTAGGGAAATGGGGCATTCATTCAGCTGTGGCTATTGTCTTCACTCTACCCTTGCTATTAGAAGGCAAGAGCTTTGTACTTTAAGCTTCTAGAACTTATTCTTTTTTTATTTCTCTCCATAAACCCATGTTTTACATAAACTGTGAAACATGTAAATTTGAACTGCATGCTATGAAGATTAGTGTCTGTAGTCAACAAATCACCCTTTTTTTTCTTGAAGCACACCTTTGCTACATTTTAAATGATGTTGATTTTAATGATTTAAGTGGCATGTATGACATATTTTTATCTAGGGCTCTGAGTGGTGCCTCAGAGTTCCTTATGCAGCAAATATCACCATGGCTATGAAAGCATCTGTCTTCTTGGTAGTTTCAAACTCTCTCCCTAGCATTCTTTAAGCTCTTTTATTGTATCTCATGTGTGTGCATATATGCGTGTGAGCACACCTGTGTCTGCATGTGTTTCTGTGTGTACATGTGCATGCATGTATGTGTTTGTGTACCTGTGCACTAAAGAGAGAGGACATGAGTATTGCTCTTTATGTATAGTCAGTCCACTCTGGTTTCTGAGACAGTGTTTCTAACCAGTCTTGAACTTGCCAAGTAAGTGAGGCTGGCCAGCCACTGAGCCTCATGAATCTGTCTTTCTCTACTTCTCTAACTCTGTAAAGTGTGTGTCACAATGCTCTGACTTATTTTTGTGTGTGTGTGTGTGTGTTCTGGAAACTGCAACTCAAGTACTCATGCTTGCAAGGAGAGCATTTTACTGGCTGAGCCGTCTCCCAGCTTTTTCCTTTGTGCTTCTTAATATTATAGTTACGATCAGTTACTATTGTTACTGCCCTTACAATTTTTGTTCAGAATCACTGCCTTAGTTTGTAGCTAGCTTCAAATGCCCATTCTGTGTACTCTGCCACCAGACTGGCATCGTGTCCATCTCCTTGGGATTTATGCCATGGCTTGAGGATTAACTATGAACAAGAGCTGTGGATGCTCAGATCCCATTCTCTGTCTTCCTTGTTAGCCCAACTTGGGTCATTCTTTCTCTACTATGCTCTTTCTTGAATTTCATACACATGCAAACAAAGAATAAAAACAAGTGAATATATGTAAGAAGAACTCTATTCTAATTTCCCCATAAACTTTTCAACTTTAAATCTTGTCATCTTCCTTCTTTTCTCCTTTAAAATATTACTTGATGTCACTTAAAGTTTATAAATAGTCATAGTCCATTTAAAAATGTAAATTTGGAAAAACCTAAAGTTGAATACTTTTATGAATATGCCTTCATAATAAAGTTTATGAGCCAACTGTCATTCTCGCTTATAGTGATGGATTGACTAATAAATTAAGTAAATATAAATTCATGTCCAGTTTTTTCTTGTTACCTTTCTGTTTTGTTGATGAAATCATTGTTGGATGTGAGGTATTGAAATTGCCTAATGATATTATATTACTACTTCCTTCTTTTCCTCCTGTCAAAGAATATTTTATGTATTTATATGTCTTACAAGTACATATATTTACAACTGTAATACGCTCTTCACAACTGGTCCCTTTATTACTTTTTTAGTTTTTTATACATATATTCATTTAATTATGCACACTAAACACAAATACAAGTTTGTTAGAGAAGAAGTAAATATATAAAAAAAATAAAACTTCCTCTAGGACCCCTTCTCCGATTGCTCTCTTTTATGGGATTAAAAATAGTACTTAGAGAAGCAGGGGAGTAGGGACAAAAAGGCAGTTTGTGGAGCAGAAACTGGGAATGGGGATAACATTTGAAATGTAAACAAACAAAACAGCCAATAAAAAAATAGTTAGTACTCTACTGTGTATCCATCTGCAGCTTATATGTGAATTTGCATGTCTGCATATCTCTTACCATGTTGCATTTGGTCCTGGTATATTTGATACTAGATATAATACATGTATGCAGAAAACACATTCAAAACAAATGACAATAGGAATGTCCACCCTGTTTCTAGTTACTCATATTTTTTGTCATTCTTTTCAGAAAAATATAAATTTTTCAACTGTATATTGGTTAAATGTAAGGTTCCATTTCCTTTTTTTATTAGATGTTTTCTTCACTTACAATGAAAGTTTTATCTGCTCCAACCCCCCTCCCCCATCCCAGCCAGCAGGAGATCCCTTTATTGCTAAGCAAGGACTATCTTTGGTGATCACTGTTTTCTAGAAGTCTCTTTTCTTGTATCAGAGCCCCTGTTCTCATTTGATTGCTGTCTCATTTGTTCTTATACACTTTTAGCCTGTTTTTGTATGTCTTCAAAGATAAAATGTGTCAACTATAGGCAACATGCACTAAATTTTTTAAATCAGACTATGTTGCATATTATATTCACCTCTAGCCATAACTAGACATTGAGACATTTGTGTCTTTGATTGGATTGTTGCATTCGTTTACATTCAACATTCTTATTGGTAGGTAGACAATGGATTTTTAAAGTCTTTTTTAAAATTTATTTATTGATCATATGTAAGTACACTGTATCTGTCTCCAGACACCCTAGAAGAGGGCACTTGATCTCATTATGGATGGTTGTGAGCCACCATGTGGTTGCTGGGATTTGAACTCATGACCTTCGGAAGAGCAGTTGGTGCTCTTAACTGCTGAGCCATCTCTCCAGCCCCAACAATGGATATTTTATTACTTGTTTTATAGCTGGTTTTCTCTCCTTTGTCCCTTTCTTTCTTTCTTTCTTTCTTCCTTCCTTCCTTCCTTCCTTCCTTCCTTCCTTTCTTTCTTTCTTCTTTCTCTTCTTTAAATGTTTTGTCTTTATGGTTTAGAGAATTTCTGTAGTCCTAAGTTTAGTTAAATGTACTTTCTTTTGAGTATTTATTGTAGTTTTCGGGGATTTTTGCTAAATAAATAAAATTTTAACTACACTGGCTCATGAACAAATGTATATTTTCACTATCTGAGATAATAGATAAATACTAATTTGATTCACTGTGGTTACAGTTTACCTACATATCCCTTTGCTGGCTATTTTTTATGCCAACTTGGCAAAGGCTAGCATCATTTTGAACCAATAACCCCAACTGAGAAATTGTTCCCACAAGATTAGCCTGCAGACAAACCTGTGGTACATTTTCTTCATTGATGTTGGCTATGGGAGGGCTCAGCTCATATTCCATCCCTGAGTTGGTTGCCCTGGGTACTACAAGAAAGCAGAGTGAGCAATCCATGAAGAGCAAGCCAGTCCTCAGAATTCTTCCACGGCCTCTGTATCATTTCCTGCCTCTAAGTTCTTGTACTCAGTTCTTGCCCTGACTTCTCTCAGTGATAGATTGTGATGTGGAACTATAAGTTGAAATGAACTCTTATCAAATATGGATGGAACCACTCATCACATAGAACTATAGTCATGCTCCAAACATACTCAAGAAACAACACAAGTCAAGTTCAAAGGATCTGTTGGATACATTAGTTATCCTCACCAATGAATAACTGTGATGCTTTTTAAACATTTTTAAAACCTACATCATCAACATGCTAAGCAATGTATCTAAGGTAATAAAAAAAAATCTGGCTGTTAAACTAGCCCCATAGAGCATCACAACTCCCAAGCTGGTTACAGCTGTGTTACTCTTTAACCATGTTGCAACTCTACCTCTGTTTTGTCTTTACATTTTACAGTTTCTTACTATGTGGATGTTAAGCACTAATTTCTATTTTCCAATCCAGTTTCCTGTGGTTCAGCAGTGAAATACTTCATAAGGCCTGATGCAAAGAACTGAGAAATTATAAATAGACCAAACAACAGCTTTCCTGTGAAGTGCGAGGTTCCTTCCTATTTTTGGGCTTTGAGGGAGGCTAGTTTGCTTAAGAGCCAAAATGTTTACAGCAGGGATGACCTGCACCCAGCAGGAACTGACCTAAAAACTGGCATCGGATATTCTATAGTCATGAACATGAATGGGAGTTTCTTTGCTTGAAAGTGTGTAAAAATCTTTGCTAGGCAGTAAAGGCTGTGTCTTTATTGGATATTCCGTGCAGATTGCCCTATGTCCACATTGTATGATATTTTTCTCAGAGGGTGTAAAGTTTGTGATATGCCTTGAAGAGGAACATTAATGTGTATTACCCTTGGTAAATAAGTCGTTCACTTGCATGATGACCACTTTCCCACACATGTAATAAAAGATTGGTGTGAATGGAATCATATACTAGATGACTTGGAGGGAGGAAGTATAATCTGAAGTGAATGATGAAACTAATGTCCAGCTTATATATGATATGTACTCGGGGAAATTTTATGCCATGAAATGATTAACATCATTTTGTGAAAACTTTGATGAGGGAGTAGAATTACCCAGGTTTGTTAATTTTGTTATATTTCTCTCATATTTTAGAAGGACAAGTAGGGGACAAACTTAGTCATGAGTTAATATTCTGGTTTCTTACTATTCTTTCTGCATCATAGATATTCCCCCCATAATTCTAAAATAACACATGATTTTAGAATGATCATGAAGGACCATTAGAGCTTTCAACTAGCATACTTGAGGCTCTGAGTTGGGTCCTTAAATTTGAAAAGAAAAACAAAAGATCAATGTAAAACTTCAAAGTGAAATGGGTTAAGATTTTAATTTTTCAGTTAGGTAAAATAAAATGACTAATTAATATTTGAATGCCTATGTAATCCACAACTGTCTGTTTTGGTAAGAGAAAATTGTACTTGTTTATTGAGTATCTTTAAACTCCTGAGTCTCAACTACCAATCAATGAACATTTATTGACCAGTTTTAGGACAGCATTACAGTTATCCACATTTGTTAATTCTGCTGGAGTTCTCTAATGTTTTTATATTTGTACATGCTTTAAAATTTTACTATGTATCAATGAATTAGTTTGCTATTTTTTGCTCTTTTTAATAAAGGTTATGTAGATTCATTATAAAAAATATTTGGAATGACATAAAGCAAAACATGATAGACCTATTTTTTAAAACATTTATTTTTATTATTGAATTATTATTGCATTTTCTTTAGTTGTTTGTTCTTTTTATCTCTTATTTAAGTTTGTTTTTGACTAATAATTTAATACTAGCATAATTGACTACTATCATAATTACACAATGAACTTCGAATCTATCTTAAAAACTTTCTTTAAAATGTAGGTTTTCTGTTAATATTTTTAGTCTTTGTGCCTTAGTTTTATTTTATATACTTTATTATGTATGTTAGAGGCAGTTAGATTGTGCTGATCTAGTAGAATGAGTTCTATTTCAATATCCATGACCATATTAATTCCAGGTAGTTACAGGTTTCAACTACCAGAGATGATTTTCCTTTTGGTGAAGCGACCATATGTCCAATTACAGAATTGTTGGTTGCTCCGAAGATATGGGTTCCACTATTGCACCCTTTGCATTATTACAACATGTTGGACACCGTTGTAGTTATAGACACCATAGGTAGGCAGGACTATTGGCTACTACCTTCCCTTGGAGTCTCCCTTGGCACTTTCTGGTGCTATGAAAGCCGGCCCCTGGCTATACGAACCAAAGTAAAGAAATAGATGACCTAAAACAACAATCAGAAATGAACAGGGAAGTACCACAGTAGGCATCAAAGAATTGAAGAATATTCTAAGGGAATATTTTAAAAACTCTTACTCTATAAATTTGCAAGGTCTGAAAGAAACATATGAGTTTCTAGATTCATCCATGTAATTATTTAATCCATTTTTGATCTAGTATTGTAAGATAAACATTTTGTGTGTTATTTGTAAAGTCTTTATTGATATCATACATAAATGTTTATAATTTCTTTAGGTTTTGCATGTATGATATTTATTTTTAACTGCCAGGCTGTGACTGATAGCCCTGCCCTATATGTTACTTGTGATGATTCTCATAGTTTTATAAATTCCTACACCTGGGACTACTTAGTCAAAGACATTAGCTAATATCACAGTGCCTGAAAATCAGATAGTTGATCATAGCCAGAAATGATATTATAATTGGTAATTTGAGAAAGAATAACAGAACTGAATCTGAAAGAAATACAGTCATTTTCTATCTCTTTAAGGAAGAGTAAGTCTAATGACAGTACAGAATATGTCTCTGTACTAGAGATTTAAGAAAACAGAAAAATCCAGAAGTTGGTCAAAAGAACCTTCGTAAAAGCTTGTTTTAGCCCCAGAGACAGTGCTACTGTCACTGTTATTGATACCTTCTCTTTACAAACAATGCATGCACATTTAAAAGAAAACTATGCATTGACCCTATAGTTTTGTGGGAAACTACCACATTAGTGCACTTGTTTCTAAGCTTTATGTATATGTATGGGTTATAGGGTAGGAGTGTATGGTCCATAAAAATGATACATTGTGTGTATCATTTGATATTCTGATTTTATAATTTGATGTAATATGAGCATTTCTATATGTCATTTCATGCAATCTATGTAACCTAGTGGCTATCTGGTGTTTCATAATGTATTTATCCCTTGACCTTTGTTTCACTACACTTCATTGGACTATTATAAATACTAGTTCTGTGAGCATTTTCGCAAGTAAATTTAGCACTTCTGATTGTGCAGTTAGAGTAAACACTTTTAATTGGAATTGCTATCTTAAAGAGAATGCCACATAAAGATTTCATCTCTATATAGGATGTGGTGTTATGATGTAAGTTTCTGTCGTTAGTATACCCAGGCTATCGTAATACTATATCTCTTGACCATTTGCCATCATGTTCTCTCATGTTATTTTGTTGGATGACTGTAGCTATCAAACAACTGAGTCACTAAACAATGACATCAACTGCCAGGATATTTTAGTGGATTGAAAAACAAATGGATTGTTGAAAATGAATTAAGTCCCTAACATCATTATTTTATGCCAATCATGTGATCTTCAGAGTGATCTGAACATCTTCATAACAACTTGTATGGCTTGCATCTACCATAGTGTGCCTGCCTGACCGTTAGGGTTGGCCCTTCTACTACTCTATTCTAAGAGCTACCCAGCCACCTATTTGGACAAAGAATCTGTGATGTACACTGCCAACTTTTCTGTTTATTTCTCTCATTTCTCTGGTTACTCCCACTTTCCTTTCTAGTGGTGTGATTGTCCTTCAGGGCTTTATGGAACACTTCTTCTTTCCCCTCTTCTGATTTTAATCTGTACGATGTAAATAGGTATTTGTTCCTCTGTGTGATTAGAATGCATAGAGAACAAATCATGTGTGGAACGCCTCTAGGAAAGCTTATCCCATCAGAGTACATTCCTCCTGTCTTTTCCATTTTAACACATATTGGCAGAAACAGAACAAAGAGAGCAGATGGCTGAACTTTAGAAGCCAGAGGGTTCATAGGGAACTTTCCTAAGCAGAAAGGCCTTTGAGGGTTATTGACATTTGACATTTCCTCAAGCCCTTTGTAAAACTGGCCACTTCTGATTTGGAATGGTGGGTGTTCTCAAGCATCAGTTGATGGTACTGCTGAAGCGAATAGGTTGTTCTGCAATTCTAGAATAATAAAGATGCATCTGCATTGACTCTAGCAGGTGGCTCTAATTCTGTGGGATTACAAGTGTGTAGCCCTCTCTGTCTCCTAGAGCTCAGTTTCCTGTGCATAGGAATCATGGTTAGGCTGTTCTGGAGCTAGACCTGAGACCCTATCAAGTTTTACTATGTGGAAAGAGAAGGGCATGCTTTGAGGATAGAGACATAATGTATTTTAATGTGCTTGGGGAGTAATTCTCAGTTACTGAATAATTCTATTCATGTATATTGCATCTATTATAGATTTATAAAGGCTGTAACAACAACTTCTTGGATATTACATTTGTTCTGTTGTCAAATTTTTCCTAGAAAGAATGAGAAAAAAAAAGAAGCTATTTTTCTCTTTCTAATCAGAATGGGAAAATTAATATTGCAAAAGTTATTGAAAGTATTTATTAAAATGAGAGTAGTGGCTACTCCAATGAATGGCATTTATTTCCCCAACTCTAGGTTTCCATCAACTAAACTCTGGGGATGTCCTCATCATGAAAACGTGCTATGCCATATTAAAGCAATATTTTTATGCTTTAAATTATATAGATCAACACTACCTATTAAACAAAAGAACATTAGTGGGTATGGTAGAAACTCTTGTCTTGTTCTGCTTTCCAGGGAAAGGTGACGTGTTTGGAGACATCTTCTGGAAGGAAACCACCCTTGCTCATGCGTGTGCCAATGTCCGGGCCCTGACTTACTGTGACCTGCACATCATCAAGCGAGAAGCCTTGCTCAAGGTCCTTGACTTCTATACAGCATTTGCAAACTCATTTTCCAGAAACCTCACTCTCACTTGCAATCTAAGGAAGCGGGTATGTTGCATCTTCTTTCTCTTATGAGTATCCAGGGGGCTAGCAGGCTATGTTCTATCAGCCAAGAATAGAAAGTACTTCATTTTGAAGTGTTACATTCCCATCTGGATAGACTGATGTAATTTTCTTTCCTTTTATTTACTCTGTTTACATTTAAAGGGAGAAGACACTCTGATTATCTGAATAAATATATGTGAGTCTTTATCATGTTAGATGCAAAATGAAAAACAGACTTGAGGAGAAGCAAATAGGACTGGAAACTGCTATGGCATGATATATTATTAGTCAGGATTCATAATGCCCAAGGTCCAAGAATCTAGTACTTGTTCAGTCCACAAAGCTAGATGTCTCAGTATATGCCAGAATCTCAAAGAGGTAGGCTCTTATGTCAGTGACAGAATGAATTTGCCAAAGAGAATGAGGTCAAGCAGACAAAGAGCCAGAGAGTCCTTCTTCCATGTCCTTTATATAGGCTGCCACCAAAATGTGTGGCCCAGATTTAAGGTGGATCTCACCTCAAATAGTCAGATTTTGGGTAGATTATCCCACTTCAAAGAATTCAAGAAAACCAAAACAACAGAACCCAAAACCCTCACAGGCATATGCAGCACTTCAGATTTTAGTTAATTCTGGGTGTATTCAAGTTGACAACCAAAGACAGCCATCACATATGGTTAGTTCCCAGAGTTTGTGACAGAGATCTTAAAGGGACAGCAACATCTTTCTTTTATGAAGTGGATGTCTCTAAGGTTGGGAAGATGAATCAAGCTGGCTACCTATTTTCTATTCTCATGCTCTTTCAATCCTTCTCATCTCATAATCAGTTTACAAAGCTTCTTTTCAATAAGTCTTTCAAAGAACACCATCAGAAGAATGAATGAAGTACACTGCATACCCTGTAAATAGATACAGAATTCCTTTACTCCATTGCAGTTGCAAATTCGATCTTCATTACCATTTGTTTCTTTATTGATGAATGTGACATAAAACTAATTTGCATAAAGAAACCTCCAGTCTCTAATTTATAGGTCATTGGGCATTGGCTAAGACCCTTTTATGGCTAAGAATGAAATACACATTTGGATAACTGGACTTAATGAACTTCACATAAAATGATTGCCTGTCTATAGTTAAGTATTTTGGAATAATGAACTCTCCTTTCTATAGCCTCTTAAATAAAACCTTTCATGTAGTTAACATGAATGCAAACAAGACAGTCAAGAGAGAAATTAATGTCTACACTGTAGCAATGCAGAAACAAACAGAATTAAATCAATGTGCTTCTTACTCAGGGTCCAAGAGAAGGTTAGGCTGCCAGGAATGAGAATACTAGTGAGTTTTCAAACATTTGATTTGTATTAAAGCTATGTTTCAGTTCATATGTTTGTTAACAATTTGTCATTAAATATCCAGAAACTGTGGGACAGGTAAACATCTGTAGATAACAGAAATAAACCACTGACTTCCTATGCTCTAGAAGCTTCAAATGCATATAGTGTGAAATGCTAGCAATCAACATTAGCCAGTGATGGATGAGGGAGAGGGGCCCAAATATGAACCAAATGTGAAATATTCTTGCTTGCTGTTAGATAGCTCACAGTTCTTGTGTTCATACTCTGCTTTCCACTGTAAGGTCCTCATGTGCAAACAGCTATTTGAAGCTCCTATATTCATACCATCTCAAAATGGATTTGAAATTTTTCCTAATTCTGTAAGGTGTCCTAAGCTGTTATGACATTTTGCAGAATACATACTGTCATTGTACTCTTCAAAATAGATTGTTTACATCAGATCTCACTTTATATTTATGACATTTTTGATATTAGATATAGAGTTATTTTTTCCTCCAGCCATGTGAAGAAATCAGGCCAGCAGATTAATATTAAATAACCAACTGTCCTAGTTAGGGTTACTATTGCTGTGATGAAACATCATGACCAAAAGTGAGCTGGAGAGGAAAGGCTCTATTTGGCTTACAATTCCACATCAGAGTCCAAAACTAAAAGAAGTCAGGGCATGACCTCAAGCAGGGCAAGTACCTGGACGCAGGAGTTGATGCAGAAGCCACGGAGGGATGCTGCCTACTGGCTTGCTCCTCATGACTTACTCATCTTGATTTCTTATAGAACTCAGGACCACCAACCAGGTTTGGCTGTACTCACAATAGGCTGGACCCTCCCCAATAAAAATTAATTAAAAATACTGTATAACTGGGGATTATGAAGGCACTATTTTTCACTTGGGGCTCTCTTATTCCAGACGACAGCTTGTGTCAAGTTGACATACAACTAGCTAGCACATGAACTGATCTGGTTGCAAACCAAAGTCTCAAGAAGGAATAATTAAAACAGATCACAGATAGAATACACATTTCTTCGAAATAATGTAGTCATAAATTTCTGCTTCCTTTTTTCTCTTGTACACTCCTGTGCATGCAGGTCTTTGTACAATACAGGTATAACACACACACACACACACACACACACACCCCAAACATTTTGCTTATTACTAGAGCTGACAGCCTATATAGTTTTGGCTCTCCCAGTTTTGAAAATATAAATGAGCTAGTAGACGAGAACTCTTGTTTGTTTTTATTTTTTGAATCAGGACCTGGGGACTATACGCTTGTGTCTAAGGGTTCTAGTGTGCTGAGTTACAGCAAGTGGTTTTACCCTTTCCAAATCTATTATTCCTGTATCATTTTTAATTTGTTTTTCATAATCTCGTCTCTCTGTTCTTAATGGATTGTTTAGTAAGTTGGCAAACTGTGAGAACAGGATGTGTTGCCAGTCGCTGCCACTTCATTCTCAGCCAAACATAATGTGAAAGAGAACTGTGAAAGAGTATCTGAGTATCTTCCAATGATTAGTAACACTAACTACTATTTAAACAGCCAATTTCATATGTATGGGCATAATTTATTTTATATATGATAATATTACTAATGTGAGTGTTCCATAAACAAGGGAGAATGGTCTCTATTTCAACTATAAGAAGGTTCTGAGGGGAATTCATACCTGCCAAATAATCTGCATTAGTCAAGGTATGGATATTAACCATTCTCTGATTTTACAAACTTCTTGCAATAACTGCCAAGCTTTTCCATAAATGTCTTTCCTAGACACATACCCCACAATTTGTAGGATGTCTCATCAGTGCATTTACTTTATTCCCCATTGATTTATTACGTGAAAAAAATAAGGTTTTTCTTGCTGTTATTGTAAGAATGATAGTGATAAACAGTTATCATTTCTATAGCCAAGACTATGTTCTTGATGAAGTCTAGATCTTATAGTGACCATGGCCATTCAAGAAGACTATAATTCTACTAAGTGGGGGATCAGAGTTTGAAACCAAGTTCTCAGCCACAGTAACAGGCAGCTCTGTCCAGTGTATAAATTTATACATTGGGTCAGTGGAAATGTTGTAGAGTATTTGCAGTGGCTGTACTAGACAGGAACTGGGTGATGCTCTGGTTGCTTGCGCTCATCTATTACTATACAAATGAGGTTTCCCTTAACAGAATATTAAGCCATAGGCTCTTCTATTTGAAAACTTCTTGTGAAAAAATGTTCTGGTGATTTTATCCAATGATTAGATCTGGGATTAGCAAACTTTTTGATCAAAGATTTTACAGTAAAATATTTAGGGTTGCTAAACTCAGCTATTTAGCCTCACTGTTGTAATGCAAGAGCAACTCCCTACACTAGTCAACAATAACAGAATATAGCCAGGAACTTCAGGATGTTTTGTATAATAATTTTATTACATACCAGCAACACAGTGTTTCTGGTTGTGCTCTTGCTTGAGTTTGTATTTACACGATGCTCTACAGAATTCCAGCATTTATACATCTTTGCCCTTTGTCAGGCTTCCCTTTGTTTTATGGAAACCAGGAAGTCTTGGTGGCTGTGCTACATGCAGCTTGGTCCAGAGCTGTCAGAACAGATTTAGGTATGGCTTATATTAGAAATGATGGAAGTCTAGAATAGGACATCATAAAAAACAACAGTGAGGATTTTTCCAGTCTCCACCTGTGTCCCAGAGTTATCACTGTGGCACAGCTCTCTGTACTCAAATCCAGTCAGGAGAAATGTCTGTCACCCTTAAGTTCACAAGTGAGACCAACACTTGCTCCAATAACTGGCCAAAGAGACCACAGGGCAAAAGTACCGCAGAGCAAATGGGGACCGGATCCTTCCAGTCTCCATCTGTGCCCCAGAGTTAACCCTGTAGCACAGCTCTCAAGACCCAAATCCCTCCATGAGAGAACTGATCTCCCAGGAGTGCTGACATACCTAAGATCACAGGCTTACCAGCTCACAGGAGGGACAAGCTCCAGTCAGAGACAGCAGAACCAACTAATACCAGAGATAACCAGATGGCAAAAGGCAAGGGCAAGAACCTAAGCAACGGAAACCAAGGTCACTTGCCATCATCAGAACCCAATTCTCCCACCATAGCAAGTCCTGGATACCCCAACACACCAAAAAAAGCGATTCAGATTTAAAATCACATCTCATGATGATGATAGAGGACTTTAAGGAGGACATAAATAACTTCCTTAAAGAAATACAGGAGAACACAGATAAACAGCTAGAAGCCCTTAAAGAGGAAACACAAAAATCCCTTAAAGAACTACAGGAAAACACAACCAAACAGGCAAAGGAAATAAACAATATGATCCACGATCTAAAAATGGAATGAGAAACAATAAAGAAATCACAAAGAGAGAGAACCCTGGAGATAGAAAAACTAGGAAAGAGATTATGAGTCATAGATACAAGCAAAACCAAGAGAATACAAGAGATAAAAAAGAGAATCTCAGGTGCAGAAGACACCGTAGAAAACATTGACACAGCAGTCAGAAAAAATGCAAAATGCAAAAAGCTTCTAACCCAAAACATCCAGGAAATTTAGGGCACAACAAGAAGACCAAACCTAAGTATAATAGGCATAGAAGAGAACGAAGATTCCCAAATTAAAGGACCAGTAGATATCTTCAACAAAATTATAGAAGAAAACTTCCTTAACCTAAGGAAAGAGAGGCACCATGAACATATAAGAAGTCTACAGAACTCCAA
Source organism: Mastomys coucha (assembly GCF_008632895.1). NCBI lineage: Eukaryota > Metazoa > Chordata > Mammalia > Rodentia > Muridae > Mastomys > Mastomys coucha. The sequence continues at coordinate 89,943,010 of NW_022196912.1, read as the reverse complement.
ATAGACTGGACCAGAAAAGAAATTCTTCCCGGCACATAATAATCAAAACACCAAATGCACAAAACAAAGAAAGAATATTAAAAACAGTTTGGGAAAAAGTCAAATAACATATAAAGGCAAACTTATCAGAATTTACACCAGACTTCCCACCAGAGTCTGTGAAAGCCAGAAGATCCTGAGCAGATGTCATACATATCCTAAGAGAACACAAATGCCAGTCCAGGATACTATATCAAGCAAAACTCTCAATTTCCATAGATGGAGAAACCAATATATTCCATGACAAAACCAAATTTAAACAGTATCTTTCTACAAGGCCATCCCTACAAAGGATAATAGATGGAAAATTCCAACACAAGGAGGGAAACTACACCCTAGAAAAAAGCAAGAAAGTAACCTTCCAACAAACCCAAAAGAAGATAGCCACACAAACATAATTCCACCTCTAACACCAAAAATAACAAGAAGTAACAATCACTTTTCTTAATATCTCTTAACATCAATGGACTCAATTCCCCAATAAAAAGACATAGACTATCAGACTGAATATGTAAATAGGACCCAACATTTTGCTGCATACAGGAAATGCTCCTCAGTGAAAAAGACAAATACTACCCCAGAGTAAAAAACAGGAAAACAATTCTCCAAGCAAATGGTCCCAAGAAACAAGCTGGAGTAGCCATTCTAATATCAAATAAAACCAACTTTTTTTTTTTATTTTAGATATTTTCTTTATTTACATGCGAATTTCTCCATTCCCAGTTTCCCCT
>NW_022196912.1:89937308-89940602 GCF_008632895.1 Mastomys coucha | reverse complement strand
TTTGTATACCTTGGATATTAGCCCTCTATCAGATATAGGGCTGGTAAAGATCTTTTCCCAATTTGTTTAAAATCAACTTTCAACCAAAGTTATCAAAAAAAGGACACTTCATACTCATCAAAGGAAAAATCTACCAAGATGTACTCTCAACTCTGAACATCTGTGCTCCAAATGCAAGGGCACCCACATTCATAAAAGAAAGTTTACTAAAACTCAAAGCATACATTTCACCTCACAAAATAATAGTGGGAGACTTCAATACCCACTCTCATCAATGGATAGATCATGGAAATAGAAACTAAACAGAGACACAATGAAACTAACAGAAGTTATGAACCAAATGGATTTAACAGATATCTATACAACATTTTATCCTAAAACAAAAGAATATACCTTCTTCTCAGCACCTCATGGTATCTTTTCCAAAGTTGACCATATAATTGGTCACAAAACAAGCCTGAACAGATATAAGAAGATCGAATGGTCTTCAGTAACAACAAAAACAACAGAAAGCCCACATACACACGGACGCTGAACAACACTCTACTCGATGATAACTTGATCAAAGAAGAAATAAAGAAATGAAAGACATTTTAGAATTTAATGAAAATGAAGGCACAGCACACCAAAACTTAGGAACACAATGAAAGCAGTACTAAGAGGAAAACTCATAACCCTGAGTACCTCCAAAAAGAAACTGGAGAGAGCATACACTAGAAGTTTGCCAGCACACCTGAAAGCTCTAGAACAAAAAGAAGCAAATATACCCAAGAGGAGTAGACAGCAGGAAATAATCAAACTCAGGGCTGAAATCAACCAAGTAGAAACAAAGAGAACTATACAAAGAATCCACAAAACCAGGAGCTTGTTCTTTGAGAAAATCAACACAATAGATAAACACTTAGCCAGACTAACCAGAGGGCACAGAGACAGTATCCAAATAAAACATGAAAGGGAGACAGAACAACGGAAATTGAGGAAATTAAAAAAATCATCAGATCCTACTACAAAAGCTTATATTCAACAAAACTGGATAATCTGAATGAAATGGACAATTTTCTAGACATATACCAGGTACCAAATTTAAATCAGGATCAGATAAACCATCTAAATAATCCCATAACTCCTAAAGAAATAGAAGCAGTCATTAAAAGTCTCCCAACCAAAAAAAGTCTAGGACCAGGTAGGTTTAGTGCAGAATTCTTAGACCTTCAAAGAAGACCTAATGCTAATACTCTTCAAACTATTCCACAAAATAGAAAAAGAAGGAACACTACCCAATTTGTTCTATGTAGCCACAATTTTGCTCATACCTAAACCACACAAATACCCAACAAAGAAAGAGAACTTCCAACCAATTTCACTTATGAATATTGATGCAAAAATACTCAATAAAATTCTTGTAAACCCAGTCCAAGTACACATCAAAACAATCATCCATTATGATCAAGTAGGCTTCATCCCAGGGATACAGGGATGGTTCAATATACAGAAATTCATCAATGTAATCCACTATATAAAAAGCTCAAAAAAATGATCATTTCATTTCATTAGATGCTGAGAACACATTTGATAAAACTCAACACCCCTTCATGTTAAAAGTCTTGGAAAGATCAAGAATTCCAGGCGCATATATAAACATACTAAAAGCAATATACTGTAAACCAGTACTCAACATCAAACTAAATGGAGAGAAACTTGAAGCCATCCTACTAAGATCAGGGACTAGACAAGGGTGCTCACTTTCTCCCTATCTATTCAGTATAGTACTCAAAGTCCTAGCCAGAGCAATTAGACAACAAAAGGAAGTCAAAGGATACAAATTGGAAAGGAAGCAATATCTGCAAATATCACTATTTGCAGATGATATGATAGTACACATAAGAGACCCACAAAATTCTACTAGAGAACTCCTACAGCTGATAAACAACTTCAGCAAAGTGGCTAGAAATAAAATTAACTCAGTCAGTGGCCTTCCTCTAGGCAAAGGATAAACAGACTGAGAAACAAATTAGGGAATGACACCCTTCATAATAGTAACAAATATTATAAAATACCTTGATGTGACTCTAACCAAGCAAAGAAATATCTGCATGACAAGTCCTTGAAGAAAGAAATCAAAGATTTCAGAAGTTAGAAAGATCTTCCATTCTCATGGATTGTCAGGATTAATATAGTAAAAGTGGCCATCTTGCCAAACGCAATCTACAGATTCAATTCAATCAACATCAAAATTCGCACTGAATTCTTTATAGTTAGAAAGAGCAATTCTCAAATTCATTTGGAATAACAAAAAACTCAGAATAGTGAAAACTATTCTCAATAATAAAAGAACATCTGGGGGAATCACCATCCCTGACCTCGAGCTGTACTAAAGAACAATTATGATAAAAACTGCATGGTATTGGTACAGTGACAGGAAGGCAGATCAATGGAATAGAACTGAAAAACCCACACACCTATGGTCACTTGATCTTTGACAAAGGAGTTAAAACCATCTAGTGGATAAAAGATAGCATTTTCAACAAATGATGCTGGTTCAACTGGTGGTCAGCATGTAGAAGAATGCAAATCGACCCATTATTATCTCTTTGTACAAAGTTCAAATCCAAGTGAATCAAGGACCTCCACATAAAACCAAATACACTGAAACTAATAGAAGAGAAAGTGGGGAAGAGCCTCGAACACATGGGCACAGGGGAAAATTTTCTGAACAGAACACCAATGGCTTATGCTCTAAGATCAACAATCAACAAATTGGACTTTATAAAATTGCAAAGCTTCTGTAAGGCAAAGGGCAAAACAGCAACCAACAGATTGGGAAAAGATCTTTAACAACCCTACATCCGATAGAGGGCAAATATCCAATATATACAAAAAACTCAGGACGTTAGACTCCAGAGACCAAATAACACTATTTTTTTTCAGTTTATCTTTTTTATTTTTATTTTTATTTAATTTTATTGCATTATGATGAGAAAAGTTACATGATTTCAATTTATCTGAATTTGTTAACATTTAAAAACATATTTCGATTAAATATAATTGAATCACATTCTTGTTTCCCTTTTGTACCACTGCTCCTCCCAGAGACCACCCCTTCAATACCTACAATAACTTTTTTTGTCATATTCCTTAAAATTTACAAAATATTATAACAATAAAAATAAGTATTATAAAAGTTGTTTGATATAAAATATCAATCAATTTAACAGTCTTATGTAGGTGCTCATCTACAGCAATAGTGAAAATACAATTTTCTCAATATAAATTTTAAATAACTCCAAACATATT
>NW_022196912.1:89931984-89936814 GCF_008632895.1 Mastomys coucha | reverse complement strand
TTCCGTAGGAACCGCCAAACTGATTTCCAGAGTGGTTGTACCAGTTTGCAATCCCACCAGCAATGCAGGGAAGAACCTTGAGCAAGTAGGCACAGGGGAAAACTTCATGAAGAGAACGCCAAATAACACTATTAAAATGGGGTAAAGAGGCTTACACAGTATAGTCGGTGACATTAGCTAGTGCTTGCTCAACCCTCCCTAACAGGAAAGCAGAGGACTACAAGAGACCGAACTGTATCTGCCTCTATTTTTAACAGACTCACATTCAACTTTTGCTCACGAAAATAGCCAGAAAATTTTTATTAGTCATTAAATAAAGTTCATATAAATTTTTAGCAAAAAAAAAAAAAGGGAATCTGAACTGTAATAACACAGCTGGAATAATTCGCAGCTGCTGCAGGAGCTTTGAAAGAAGAGATTTAATTTAGTTGATTATTTGTGGTAGTTGGTTGTTCACTAGTCTCAAGGTGATGGAAGCTGCTCATTTTTTGAAGGGACTGAGAAACCGCTAGAAGTCTGGTTTTCCAGAGAGCAGTCCGACACAAGCCAGGGATCTAGGGATCTTCATAACATCCCAACATCTGAGTGGGGTGTCCTTTTGAAGGATGCGCAGTGCTCAATCATAAGTGTGACAAAGGCTGACAAGCAGGAACCTTATGTACTCAATGAGAGCAGCTTGTTTGTCTCCAAGAGACATTTCATTTTGAAGGCCTGTGGTACCGCTCTCTTACTGAAAGTTCAAGTTCCCCTGTTGAAGCTTGCTAGGGGTTACAGTGGGGTTGACTCAATTCAAGCTTCTTTTATTCTTATAAGAATTTCATGAAGCCTTCTCACCAAGGGTACCCACACCAGAATTTACAGGAAGAAATCGAGTTTCTTAGTGCAATTTTCCCAAATGGAGCAGCATATTGCATGGGACGTATGAATTCTGACTGCTGGTACTTGTATGCTTTGGATTTCCCAGAGAGCCTGGTGATCAATCAGCCAGATAAAACCCAGGAAATTTTGATGAGTGAGCTTGACCCAACAGTTATGGTCTAGTTCTACGTGAAAGATGGTGTTACTGCAAAGGATGTCACTCCTGAGAGTGGAATTCGTGATCTGATATCAGGTTCTGCCATTGATGCCACACTGTTCAATCCTTGTGGCTACTCGATGAATGGAATGAAATTTGACTGAATGTGAATGGGACTATTCGCATCACTCCAGAACCAGAATTTTCTTATATTAGCTTTGAAACAAAACCTAAGTCAGACCTCCTGATCAGGAGAGTTGTGGAAGTCTTTAAGCCAGAAAAATTTGTGACCACCTGGTTTGTTAATCAGAGTTCTAAATGTCCCACAGTGATTTCTTCACCCCAGAAGATTGATGGCTTTTTAAACGTCTTGATTTCCAGAGTATCAGCAATTACAATTTTGTTTTTACCAGTTTTGCTAAGAAACAGCAACAACAGCAGAGTCAATTAAGAAAAATGAAGAAGAAAAGCAAAAAGAGAAGGCACACAGGAGGTGGTGGCTACTTTCTCGATGATGATCCTGGGGCTCGTGCTGACCACGACCACCACCCTGTAGATGTGAAAGCCCGAGGTGTAATGAGAGTGTAATCATTTTGAAGTGCATACATTATTATAGCAAGGAGTTAGACATCGTGCATGAATGCTTTCTTCTGGGTTTAGGTGTTCTGTGCCACTCTTGCTTTGGAACTGAGTTCATGTACAAAAGATCTTTATATGAATCTTTAGGACGCTTGTGAAAATGATTCAATTTGGTTTATACACAGCATAATATTTCTGCAGGCATCGTCCAACATCTCCCCCACCCCCAGGCCAGGCTTTTGTCCCCATTAGATGTGGCCTAAGCTGACCATCTGTGACTGTTCTATTAAACTGCTGCCAGAGGTTTTATATCCAGTTACCTCCACTTTCTAGAGCATATTCTCTACTAATGTTGTTCAAAACCAATTTTTACTTCTTACAGGTGTTTTATGAAATGGCAATTAAAGTTTTTCTTTCACACCAAAAAAAATGGGGTACAGAGTTAAACAAAGAATTCTCAACTGAGGAATATCGAATGGCTGAGAAGCACCTAAAGAAATGTTCAACACTCTTAGTCATCATAGAAATGCAAATCAAAGCAACCCTGAGATTCCACCTCACACCAGTCAGAATGGCTAAGATCAAAAATTCAGGTGACAACAGATACTGGTGAGGATGTGGAGAAAGAGAAACACTCCTCCATTATTGGTGGGATTAAAAGCTGGTACAACCACTCTGGAAATCAGTCTGGCAGTTCCTCAGAAAATTGGACATAGTAGTACCTGAGGACTCAGCTGTACCACCCCAGGATATATACCCAAAAGATACTCCAACATATAACAAGGACACATGCTCCACTATGTTCATAGCAACCTTATTTATAATAGCTAGAAGCTGGAAAGAACCCAGATGTCTGTCAACAGAGGAATGGATACAGAAAATGTGATATATTTACACAATGGAGTACTACTCAGCTATTAAAAATAATGACTTCATGAAATTCTTAAGCAAATGAATGGAACTAGAAAATATTATGCTGTGTGAGGTAACCCAGCCACAAAAGAACACACTGATAAGTGGATATTAGCTCAGAAGCTTGGAACACCTAAGATACAATTCACAGGTCAAATGAAGCTCAAGAAGGAAGACCAAAGTGTAAATGATTCAGTCTTTCTGAGAAAGGGGAACAAAATACTCATGGAACAAGATACAGAGGCAAACTGTGGAGCAGAGACTGAAGGAAAGACCATCCAGAGTCTGCCTCATCTGGGGATCCATCCCATATACAGTCACCAAACCCAGACACTATTGTGGATGCCAAGAATTGCTTGCTGACAGGAGCCTGATATTGCTGTCTCCTGAGAGGCTCTGCCAAAGCCTGACAAATACAGAGGTGGATACTTGCAGCCAACCATTGGACTGAGCATGGGATCCACAGTGGAGGAGTTAGAGAAAGGACTGAAGGAGCTGAAGGAATTTGCAACCCCATAGGAAGAACAACAATATGAACCAAGCAGACTCCCCCAACCCCCGACCCCCAGCTCCCAGGGACTAAACCACCAACCAAAAAGTACATGGAGGGACCCATGGCTCCAGCAGCATATGTAGCATAGGATGGCCTTGTCAGACATCAATGGGAGGAGAGGTGCTTAGTCCTATGAAGGCTGATGCACTAGTGGAGGGAAATGCCAGGAAAGGGAGGTGGGAGTGGGTGGGTGCATCAGGGAGCACCCTCATAGAAGCAGGGGGAAGGGAAGGGGAAACTTGGAAAGGGGATAACATTTGAAATGTAAATAAATAAAATATCCAATAAAAAGTAAATACTAGCAAGACAAATAGGGTAAAAATAATTGTCATTTTACCCATGGGAACATAGAAGTTCTGAGGCTGGGATACAGAATTCCAAAATTACTGGATTAAATAAGAATTTTTTAGTCTGGCAGTTAGGAAGCCTGAATTGAGTGCCTAGTCCACTGGGTTCCTTGGTGAGAGCCTCTCTGAACCTTGTAAATGGTTACCTTCTCATGGTATCTTCATGGTAGGAGAGGGAATGAGGGAGTGCCTTTCTTCTCACAGAGGACACTGGTGTAAATGGGCTAATAAACACACACTGCCTTGTTTCTGTAAACCATTCCCAGACAGGTGACTACCTGTGCCAGCCGCTAGATGCAGAAGACCTGAATTTAGACAGAAACAGTAGCTGTGCAAATATAAATCTTTCTACTTTTAACAGAAACCACATCTCCCTTATTTGCGACCCAGCCAGAGGGCCATCATAAAACAGGAAATATCATACAAATAAGAGAGACTATGGAGCCAGGCAGACAGTACTCAGGAAACGGGATAGTCTGAATTGCTGTCAAGACTGACAAAGTCACACTGATGAGCAAAGCTCCTGCTTCTCACTCAGGTTGTAAACTGCTTGATTGAATGCTACACTGGTTTTCTTGGTATTGATACACACACACACACACACACTATACACACATACACATATATATACATTCATATATACATGTATACCCATATATTACTAATTTTTATTATTTACTAAAGTGATTTGATTTTACACATGATCTATATACATACATATGTGTATATGTGTATATATATATGTATATATATGTATATAGAGTATGTGTGTAAAATCAAATTACTGTAGCAGATAATAAAAGTAGTAATGAAACCAACCTGTTCAATTGCTTCTAAAATTTCTGCATAAACTAATAAAGCAATCAAAAAAAGCAAAGTGTGTTGCTTGCTTTTGGCCTAACAGGCTGTGACCTAAATGGAATAAATTAATGAACCTTGGTGTCACGGTATTAGAAACCTGAGATTGTTTTACTTGTAACTTGTAAACTTTGATAACAAAAGACCTCTGTTTTACTTGTTTGGGAATGAGTTCTATCTCGTACAGTGGACCTTAAATTCAATCAGATATTGGTTGGCTACTCCCACAATATTTGATCCTAAAGCATAGATATTACATAGATATTTTCAGAATTTGTCATGTATGTTTATGATATTCCAAAGTGCTGTTTTGGTTTTCACTATTTTATTTTATGCACTTAAAGCAACTGTCCTGAGAAGGACCCACAGGCTTCAGCAGACACAATGCAATTTAGCCTCTTGCATAGAACTCAGAATCTCACTGGAACTGCACAAAAGGCCCTGGTTGTGTTTTCTGTGATGAGAACACACTTTTGTTGTTTATTGAGTGTAGACATGGATAGAAACGGCATCAGAGAGCAGCAGAGTTGAAATGTTGGCTGAGCTTTTTTTTTTTTTTTTTTTTT
>NW_022196912.1:89917981-89930924 GCF_008632895.1 Mastomys coucha | reverse complement strand
TCTCAGGGTTGTTTTGATTTGCATTTCCCTGATGACTAAGGATGTCGAACATTTCTTTAGGTGCTTCGGCTGAGCTTTTTTTATGTATGTATCTGTTTAACCAATTCAAGATGCTATTTCTAGAGACGGTGGGAAAATGAGTTGTGTATTGAATTCAGAACCACCTGCGGGTCTGAGTCAAAGGAAATAATTGCTATGCTCCATGTGGGTGATAGATTCCCAAAGATTCCCACTGGACTCCTAAGTTAATTGTATTTCTGATCATCCTATCTAGTAATCCTATCTATTCAGTAGTAATCATTTACTTAGAGACAGGTAGAATCCAGTAGAAATCACTGTCATCCTTTGACAGAATTACTTGAATAATTAAACTAGGGGCTTAGACTTCAGAAGGTGCCTATGATCTGATTAGTGGTCCCTTTGTGTGCCTAAATTGTTTATTCAAATAATGTGATTTTTATAAATAGCGTGATTATTTTATTTTGTGGAATTTTGGTAGAGGTCAGTAAAAAGATGCCTACATGAGCTTCCTAGACACTGAATCCCTGGTGAATTTCATGGCTGACAACATCTCACATCCACTTCCACAGCTCTTGCTGGAGGAACTAGAGAGAGGATGCTGGGTGCTCTTGCCGAGCTTGCCCAGACTCTCCCATACACTGCCTGCTTTGCTAAGCTTGCTATGTATGCTCAGGCTTCAGTAGGTCATGCTCTCGATTGTAACTCTGTGCAGTCTTGTGACTTCTAGTCAGTCATCGAAACTAAAGATCGTCTTGAGGACCAACAATGCAGCACCATTTATAATGGTTAATATGAAATCTGTATTCTCAGAGTCCCTCTGATCTACAGATACCTTGGTAATTTTATTTGAACCCTTTTCTATAAAAAAAAAAAAGATGAAGCCCACGGACATTAAATTTTATGAGTATAAGAAAATGAGCCATTTAAAAATTGGTAGGTATATTTGTACACGAGGCTGTCAAGAGAATTTCATTTCCTTGGAGCTTAAAATAAATGTTACATTAGCACTTACGGCTACATTAAGCATGGCTGAGATTGGGAATTATTTCTGAATATTTTCTTCACCTTCAAGATAGCAGGAACATATTTCCCCCCAGAGTAGCTACTTAAATAAGAAGAGTGAGAGGTTTTATTTGCTATTTTCTGTACATAGTCTGAGGAGATGCTTTGGTGAAGCATTGGGTGGCTCCATCAGTATCCAATACAGTTCCTCCTAATGGCTATGGGGGTCTCTGAGGGAGACGCCCAGTGTCTGCTGTCCAGAAGCCCACAGAATAGAGATCTTCACAAATTCGGGGAAATGCTATGACAGAATACACACAGGTTTAAAAGAACACTAGGGGAATGAGTACCAGTTTGTCTCAGGAGAGGGGTCAGGGCAAGTCTAGAAGGGTGATGGGCACATAGGGTTTAGAATTTCAAAGAAAAGATTATAGAGAATAAGCAAAGATTTTTGTAAGTTACCTATTTTAATTTATTTTATTATAGATGAAAAAACAGGCTAAGAAAATGAAAGGATTAACTCGAGTTTCCTTAGCAACTGAGTGTCAAAGCTTCCAGAGGCTTCTAAGATCTTTGAATCCTGTGTTGTCAGCATTTCCACTGCATGCTGTGTTGTGGTACAGGTGGGATCTCGTGGATCTTTTCCCATCCCACATCAACATGTTTATCCATATTGCCGCTGCTCTGGTTTTGTTTGTGCAGCCATTTTTAGGATAGACTAAAGATATTTTATTTATGTATTTATTTATTTATTTATTTATTTATTTATTTATTTATTTATTTATATATTTGGCTTTTCAGTGCAGGGTTTCTCTGTATAGTCCTGGTTGTCCTGGAACTCACTCTGTAGACCAGGCTGGCCTTGAACTCAGAAATCCACCTGCCTCTGCCTTCCAAGGGCTTGGATTAAAGGCATGCACCACCACTGCCCAGCTTAAGATATTTTTTAAAAAGCCTTTTGAGGAAGGTTATAAAATTTGATGCTTGATTATGTTCCGCTTTAAATAAGAAGAAAAAAATAGCACGAGATCACATGCAATTCAAAAGTTGATTTCCATGTGTTGCACACTGTGTTTCAGAACAGAATGGACAGAAAACCCCAAACAAGCAAGCAAGCAAACACACAGAACAAGCTATCTGCCGTGATCAGCATCTGCGAGTAGGGTTCCAACCCATGGCATGATCCAACACTGATGGTGGATGTTGACATCTGTTACCTGTATTGTAGCTAACTTCATATTAGCAGAAGTGTGTCCCTTTCATATTAACACCATTTAAGAAGTGCTATAGCATATGAAAAACTATCTTGTCACCAGCAATGTTGTACCATGTTCTTCTCTTTGTTATCATGTCAGTACTGTAGATGCTACTTTGATTACTCCATCATTTAGAATAAATGTATAGAAGAGTTCCTATGGGGCATGAGACATTATTTATTAACCTTCACATTAAAAGTTATGAAAATACAGACAAATTTATCGCCAAAGATGAGAATCACAAGTACTAGAAAACAAAGTAATGAGAAGCAGGGAGATCTATGTTTCTGTAGGGCTGAAAAGCCCTGAAATTTGCTCAGCTGGTGGCACAAAAGCATATGGAGTTGTATAGAGAATGGCTTTTTTGTTGGGGCTGAGGACCAAAATTATCATGCAGTCAATTCCAAAAAACTCAAAGGAAAATATTGTGAACTAAATTATGACAAGAATGAAACTAACTCATATTAACTAATGTTCATGGATAGCAAAAACATATTCCAAATGGAGGCTTCCTGTTTCACTTCCTTGAGGGGATTATAATTACTGATATGAACTCCTTTATGGCTCTCGATCAATGGTTCTCAACCTCTCTAATGTTTAATACAGTTCCTTATGTTGTGGTGACACCCAACCTTAAAAGTTTTTCATTGCTACTACCTAGTCATAATTTTGCTACTGTTATAAATTGTGATATAAATATATGATATGTAGGCTATCAACCCACAAGTAGAGAACCACTGCACTAGATCAAGACCAATTGGATATACTTTTTAAGTCTGTGGCTTTACTGAATTTGTTGGTTATTATCAACATTTTAAACTAAGTGGTACTAGAGAAAATATGTCTAATCCTTCTATAATTGTTGCAAAGTGGAGTCTACTGGACACCAATAGAAAATGATGCCAACTGACAGCTGTCCTTCAGTTGTATTAGCAAAGCAACACCTTCCTTGGATGCCTAAGAGTAATTGTGAGTCTGGGCTTCTCTGTACTGTCTGTACTCTACAGCACTTCGATCAGAGCTAATTTAGAATCTGGTGTCAATTTTAATTTAATGTTCATGTTCATATATATCTCATAGGTTTCACATATGTTCCAATATTTGGCTGCTACAATATAAAACTAATCAGTGGCTTAAATTATGGAAACTTATTTGTTCATACTTAACAGAGGCTAGCATTACAGAACTAAGGCTGAGAGCCATTTTTCTAGGGAACACCTTCTCACTACTGGCTCACATGGCCTTTCAGCCACTGCTCTGCATGGAGGGAGTAAGTAAGGAGAAGTTCTGGTATCCCTTTTCATAGACTTGCTAATTACCCTTGACATGATTATGGCTCATGCCGCCTTACTTCACAGAAGCCTTATCTAAAGCTTGAGCCATGCCAGAAGTTATACATTCCGAAGGGTGTCAATAATTGATCCATACTCAACAAGGCTTATTTATTTTTAAGTTCAACATGGAAAAATAATTGAAGCTACCACTTACAGCTGAGTGGGACCAAATCACTCCAGATTCAGATGGCTTTCGTAACTTCTGAGTTGAACCTGGTCATGAAGTGGTTGATGAAGAACTATTGACCAGGGTTCTTCAGAGGAACACAATTAACAGAATAGATGTTTAATTGTAAAGGGTGGGGGTATTAAATTGGCTTATGTAAGTGGAGACTGGCCATCTGCATGCTAGAGAAACAGAACCTGGTATCTGCTCAGTCCAAAAAGACTGGAAGGGCCAGAACAAGGGAGACTTATGACACAGTCCCCATTTGAGACTGATGTCCTAAAAGCACCCTGCAGTGTAACTGATGTATTGAAGGGTTTACAGGCTGTGGAGATGGTGTTTGAGGTCCCACGTAGGGACAGCAGCACTAGATGTACTTGCTTAGTGCGATGAAGCTTGTACACAATGATTAGGTCTTCCCTCTAGTACCCAGCCTATTAGACAGGGCTAAGCACATTCAAGGAAGGCTTTTCAAACTTCAGCCACTGACCCACATGGCAATCATCTTTGGAAATGCTCTGACAGACATGCCGAACTCTACTAAATGCTTAGGCGTGTATCCCTTAATCCAAACAAGCTGATAACCAAGACTAACTTGCACACTGGGTGCCTGGCAGTGCATGCTTGTAATTCTAGCAATTAAGAGACCATGAAAGGAGAATTGTGGAGAGATGGCTCAGAGGTTAATTGCACCACTTAGGATCTTTCCTTTTCTTAGATAGCTTTCATAGGAAACATTTTATAACTTAGTAATAGACACTATCATCACTTTAAAAAAAGAAAGAAGAATTGTGAGGTCAGGGCTAGGCCATGCTACACAACCACACCTTGTTTCCACCAGGAAGAAAAGAGAGAAACAACAGGAGGAGGAGAAGGAAGAGATGAAGGAAAAAGTTAACTACAACAGAAGAATTCCTATTAAAAGATAGAGAACTGTCCCCAAAGAATCATCTGGTAAAACTTTGTAAAGCAGTGGGACAGATGGAGCAGTCCTTATGGAATCCCTGTTGCCTATAAAGCCAGTTGTTTACCACCCAGGGGGCAGCTGTTCTTGAATCTAGCTTACTGGAAGTTAGCTGGCAGGTTCATGGGGGAAGCAAAGTACCCACCAGGCCTGCATTTTGTTTTGTCCAAAGGATGGAACAGTGGTTTAGCTGTATGCTGGCAGTGGTGTAAGCTTGGAATTCAGTAGCTACTTTTCTTCCCACAATGCATGCTTATCATGGTGATTCTTTGCTCCTGTAAGTCGTATTTTGGCAGTCTTTTGGGTGCTAGCATGCTAGAATTAGCTATCATACCCCACCTGAACTACTTGCTTTGTATATATAGCTTGAGTACTATGTGGTTTGCAGAAGCACATATCAGCTTCTTTGGGGAAATGGCTTAAGATGCAACAAATAATATTTTCTTTATTTACATGTCATACGATATCTCTTTTCCCAGTTTCCCCTCCAACAAAAGGAAAAAATAAAATAAAAATAAAACAAATACAACAACAACAAGAATAAACTCTGTTCCCTCTCCCCTCCCCCTGCTCACCAACCTACCCTCTCCTGCTTACTGGCCCTGGCATTCCCCTACACTGGGGCATAGAACCTTCACAGAGCCAAGGGCCTCTCCTCCCATTGATAACCAACTTGGCCATCCTCTGCTATACACATGCTGCTGCAGCCATTAGTCCCACCATGTGTACACTTTGGTTGGAGTTTTAGTCCCTGGGAGCTCTAAGGGTACTAGTTGTTGTTCTTCCTAAGGGGCTGCAAACCCTTCAGCTCCTTGGGTCCTTTCTCTAGCTCCTTCACTGGGGACCCTGTACTCAGTCCAATGGATGGCTGTGAGCCTCAAAAAAGAAAAAAAAGATGCAACAGATGGGAGTTCCAGCTGTCGTCCTTTCTTTCTCCTTCCCAAGCTAAACATGACAGCTAAACAACATGTGACAGGTCCTCTACCCCACAACCCCCTGAATTTTAGCTGATGGGAAAAGATCACTAAAACACTGAACAAAAGAAAATGTATCTTCCATAAAAGTCTAGACTATGTATTAAATGGCACCTATGTCTATTTGTCTCATAGAGCTGATAGTGGCAATTTGTTTTTCTGTCTATATTGTGATCTTCCAGCCAAACAATGAACTCCTATTTCTTCTTGCCAAAAGACCAGAATAGCATCTTCAGTATCTCAGAATACATAAGTACAAGCATGAAATATGAGTCTGCCATTCTCCTGAGCACGGTCTTTACTTCAATGATGAGAATAATGACTGGACTCTAAAAGCACGCACGCCCATAACACCCTTGACGACTCTGGCAAAGAGCCACATGAAATAGAATGATGAAAATGACCATTACTAATTGGTGTTAAATCACAATTAGAGTTAACTTCCAGCTGCTCCTTCTAATGGACGGTGCCTGCAGATTCTGCACAGTTCTGCTTGCCTGGTGTTTTTGGGAGGATGCAAGCAGCTTCTGTATTAGTGAGTTAGGATCTCTGGTACCCGGCTGGGATTGAGAAGCAGTGCCTGCCTCCTGGGGATTTGGCATGGAAGGCTCTTGGAAGAGAGAGCAGTTTTCTCCCAGTTGCCTCTCAGTAACCTTCGCCACACACGAATCTTAGCAGAGTATCCTTAGAGCTGTCTTTACCTCATTGGTCATCAGGATTGCACATTCCCTCTGAGCTCTGCTTCTAGGACATGATCTATAAAAACAGTCACCTTTGTGATGATGAAGCTTAATGCCTCCCGGTTTACCCCATTTGTACTCAAGATCAGTCTTGTAAGATGTGAACCGGGAGAGAAAGACGGGTTGGTGCCTAGATTTTCTACCTTCAAGTTGGCTCTCATTTCAACAATGGGGGGTTACAGAGGCAACTTCAGCAACTCTAGAAGTCTGTCATGTGCATTTAGATGAAGCAGAGACCTAATTATGGAGTCTTTTGAGTCCTTAAGCTGTTTCTATTTAGAGCTCTCTGTTGGTCTGCTTGCAGATGAAAGAAAGGCTTTTTCACATTTAGTTGCCAGGACAAAGGTTGACAGATCTTTCACCCTTCAATATGCCTCCAGAGCAGTTATTTAAGGACTAAGTTTCTCAAATTCCAGAGGCAGGGATGGATTCAATAATTTACCAAACTTTCCATTTCTAAAGTTCCTTCCATTTCCTAATTCCAACCAATTAACACCAATAAGCAGGCCCCTGATAGAATGATGGCTTGTCAGACCATCTTTACTTAAAAGGAAGCAGTTCTTATCAATGAAAGCACAACGTTTGTATGAATGCTAAGGCTGCAATGTGTGTAGTATTCTTCCTCCTTGGCACCTTTAAGGGTTTATTTTTCCATGTCATTTCTGGAACAAAAGCCAATGAGTACTCTCTGTGTGAATATATCATACAATATAAGTAAACACATAATCTTGAGTTTGAATCTTTTTTTAAGGGTACACATTTTAATATATTTTAAGGCATAGTTCATTTGTAGGTTATTTGCTCTTTACCTCCAAACAATATCTATATTCCATCATGTGGTTTGTCATTTTAGGGACTTATTTCCTTCACTTTGTAAACAGACTCAATGGACCCATTTGGTTTTCTCCTCAGAGGAATCTGAGCAAACATGGTTCAACAAATATGAACTTGAAAGGCTTCTGTACTGCTTCTGAGGGTGGCCATAAAGGCTTCTCAGGGCACATATTTACAGAAGCATTATTCAGAGGAGGGTTTTCAAATGTTTGTAGTAAATTCAAGCAGATTGTCACCCATGAAGAGTCACATACTATATTTATTATAATATATTATATTGCATGTGCATGTTTATAGACCACTAAGGTGTCTAAAACATACCTTTTACAAGTGAGGAAACAGAAAGCTTTACTGTGGTTAGAATGAATGTCTAATAGCTGACTACTCTGAGTAAAAATAGCATCCAGGTTCATAGCACGCCCTTTCCTCCCACCTGGGAGGGGTATTTTGGAGATTTTGGCGGTCTACCATAACAACCTTTCCCCAAAGGTATCAAATCAAGCGGTTCCACTAAATAGCCCAAGACACTTAGATGACCCAAGAAAGTCACAGTAATTTCTTGTGGAGAGAGTCATTCATTTTCTGTGTCTTCCCTCTACACCCTGTTACAGTCGATTTGCTGGGCACTTTTTAAAGTTGACGTTTGCTTTCACTTGGGTTTCTTTGGTGCCTACAGTTTCACCCTCCGGAGAGTGATGCTATCTGGGAGAGTTCAGCAGAGGCATGGCCCCTTAGGAATTGCTCAGTTTGAAATGGGAACTTCAGAGAAAAAAGAATCAGCTGTTAATTATACACATAGGAGCCAGTTTCCCCTTAGAATAGCACATACAGGGAGTATAAAGCGTTGGATGCTGACCAGAACTTGCTTCCTTCTCACCAGTGTCTTTGTGGTTACTGTAGGAAGGTTGCATATGGAATCACCAGTCAGGTATATTGAATAGTTAATATGTATTATGGCTCCTTTAAAAGTCAGTTCCCTATGGCCCAAAGCTGTATGCCCCATCTAGAGCAAAAGAATAGCACCATTGCTGCTTGGAGTTCAGATACCAGAAGGTTTTGAGAGGTCCATTCAATCATGTGGAGTGTACTGCCACAGAGCAGAGGGTCTG
Source organism: Mastomys coucha (assembly GCF_008632895.1). NCBI lineage: Eukaryota > Metazoa > Chordata > Mammalia > Rodentia > Muridae > Mastomys > Mastomys coucha. The sequence continues at coordinate 89,922,524 of NW_022196912.1, read as the reverse complement.
TGCCAGTAAGAAGTGAGAGGGGATCCAGCCTGCTGCATTAAGGACTGACTAACAGCTTGTTTGTCCCAACACTCCACATCCAGGCCACCCAATGGAATGGCTTGATACTGAGATCTTCTGTGTAGACTGTTAGGGTGTGGATGGAGCAAAAGCATGTACCTTCAAGGAGCTTGTCATCTTTCTTCTATTGTCCACAGTGTTTACAAATAACTCCCAAAAATGCATGTTCTGGAACCAGAGTCGTGAAAGTGGATTTGGTAGTTTTGCGAAGGGTTTCTCTAATCCATTCATTCTGGTACATTTCTTTAAAGGAATAGTTTGTTTATTCGTTTGCTTGTTTATTTAGTCTGTCTTTCTTTGTTTTTAAACTTTGAACCAATTCTAAGTTAGAGGTAGTAACAAAGCATAGGAAAATGAATGTGTTAGAGGGAAAACCAAGAAGATATGCATCTTTTAGATTGATTTATCCGAGCTCCAGCCCCCCCTCCTCCCCAGGACTCAACTGTGGCCTCACTCCTGTCTCCTGTCATGTCAAGTTCGACATGGCCTTTCCGTTCTTCAAGCTCCCACACACGCATCCACTGCCTGTGCTCAGTATCTTCTGCGTACTGCTTCTAAGGGTTAAGTGATGTACTGAATGAACTGCTCTGTCTCCAGAAACCCACTGCAGAGTTCTCATATTGGCATCCCTTTTGCCCGCTGCATGTTACTCCTCTCTGCACTCCAGTGACATCATTATTAAAAATGAATAACAGTGTTATGGGTTCATTCATCTGATGCAGCATGAGCCACTTGTCTCTCTGCTGGTTGTATTTCATACCTATACGAGAACAAGTATTGAGAGGAAGGTAACGGAAAGAAAGAGAAATGGATTGGGATGTCCCCCCCCTCAGTTTCCTCTTTATCCTCCTCTTCCATCCTTTCTTTTGCTCTTCCTGCTACCTCTTCTCATCTTCCCTTTTTCTTCTGTGTGGTGCTATTGTGGACAAAACAACTTTGTTTTTGTTAATTCTGAAAAAATACTAAGAGGGTTATGAATGTATCTTTAATAAGAATATGCAGTAATTACATTTTGGGAAAAGAGAAAATCATTTGAAAATTAGAAACAAAAAATGTATACTTGACCTGAGAACGCTGTGAGCAACTACACATTAATTGGCTGAAACTTCTAAAATAGTAAAAGAGTATTTGGGATTCTCTAGGAGGCGCCTGAATACTTTCTCTCCCTGGTATTGGACTTATAATTTGAGGAGAATCTATAGTTGTTTGTTTGCAAGGGAAAATGGAAGCTTCTCAGCAGATGGCTCCTTCCCATTTAAACTTCTGGGAACAGGAGAGGTGGACCAGGGCTTCCTTTCAAATTCAGAAATAAAGCAATCTTGATTTCACACACAGTCAAAGAATAAAAGGAGTAACCTTTTCTTTTCTCACAAGATTTTTGTATGCGGTGATGAGATGCACTTCGAAGCACAGAGATGTCGGAGTTTTGAGTAGAGTTTTCAAAAAGACTGTTTCCTTCTGTTATGAGAGCAGCATCAGCCTCCATGTGCAAAGCTCCACACATGCAGTGGAGCTTCTGTCAGTGCTAAGTTCTCCATCAGATTGCGGAACACGGATGAAATGACTTAGGGATAGACACGTTTCAGTCTTGGCATGTTTGACTCATGAAGGGCAATGCTGCAGTGTCGACTAGTGGACAGACTTCCTTGCTTTGTTTTGCTGCTGGTAATAACATCAGCATCAGTCAATTTTAGCTTGGCCGAAAGGTTAGGTCACCACTGCGATGTAGGTTCTAAACTCATCCTCAACTGGTTATGTGACATCTCTGATACTTGCTGGAATACTGTTTTTATCTTCTTGCCTTTATGGATATAGAGGCCAGGACTGCATGAATGTCCTTCTCTTAGTGGGAGATAGTAACAAAACCCACTGGGAAAATGCTTTGCCAATATATGCTTAACATTCCTCGTATATTTTATAAATTAAACGTTAATTTCCCCTTTTCACTCCTGGCCTCACATAAAACTTGAATTGCATTTTTATTTGGTTTTATTATTTTATTCTAAGTCTTGCAGTGCTCAACCTTCAAGCCACAAACTCAGCCCCCAATCTACACTTTTAGAAGTAAAATAGCAGACACTTGCTTTCACAAAATTTTAAATTTCACTTATTCTTAATTATGTAGTGTATTTGAAGGAACTATGTTTTAAAAATACCATTTGTTTCCATTCATCTGCTTATAAAACAGCATAAAACAGATGCTACTGGTATGACTAAAAGAAGAAATATTGTTCTAACAAGTTCACTCTACTGCTAAAATTTGCCAAAGAAAAGGTAAACTAATATCTTCATAAAAAATATACCCTGCAAGGAAAAGTTACTCCTTCTATGCATGTTTGACATTTCAGAGTAAAGGTAAAATTCATTTTTAATGAAAAAGATTCCATGGGGTTATTAATTAAAAAAAACAAAGGGAGAGAAAACTGTCATTTTAAAAGAGCATCTCATGAATTAGAGAATGTCACCAGCGAGGAGTTTAGCTCTGAGTGGTCCTCCCCAGGATCTTGCCTCCCCTCTCAGTGAGAGTGTCTCCACTTTGCCCTTGCCTAGCCGTGAGTCACCATGGAGGCATAAGATACTATTGCTCCCAAGCTCTGCTCAATTTAGGGAGTTCTTCAAGCTTGTTGCTGTGTGACCACATCCTTTAAAGAAAACTAGTACAAAAGGATGGACTTGAAGGCAAAGGCTGTGAACAGAGTAACAGACAGTAGACAGTAGAGTTTCTGTTTATTTCTTTCATCTGTGAGATTACAGCATAGTTGTATAACAAATTTTCTTTTCTCATTCTTCCCTCTGAACATTCCCATAAACCCTTTCCTGCCTTCAAATTTATGGCCTGTCCTCCTCATTAATAACTGTTATGTACGTATATGCGTGTGTGTATGCATATATCTCTAAACATAACCTGTTACTTGCTGATTTGTTTTCAGAGCTGGTCATTGGTATTGGACAAAAAAGTTGGTGTGCTCTTCCATGAGGAAGCCAATTTCATAAGCTCCCGATTTTCTGGGATTTCTTATGTGCCTATCGTTCTTTGTGAAGGGGTGAGACTTTGCGGGCACTCCCTTGTCTAATTGGCACCTTCTTTATGGACATCCTTGTTCAGCTCATGTTTGGACAGTCACGTTGATGAGATTTCATGGGATGTGGTTTCTGACATTATTAGGAGACACCGTCACAGGGCAAATTTCCCTGATCCTTGGGATCTTATAGTCTTTCTGCCCCCTCTTCTGCAACGTTCCCTTCGTAGTAATTATTTTATGTTTTATTGTTAAAGAAAAGCAGTGTCAACTGAGTGCATATGAGTATATTCTATTTCCAGGAGGATCAGGTAGAGCTCCTACATGGGTTCATATTCCTGTAACATAGCATAAATGATAACTGTATGCAAATGTTATAGTTTTAAAAAGTTATTTAAAAAGTTATAGTTTATACAGTTATTTGATTTGTTGGAGGAGGAGCTTGTGCTACGAAAGATGCAGTAGAGCCAAGATTGGAGAAAGCACTGATGTAAAATTTCCCTTAGATTAGTTCACCTGCCCTTTCCTGCTCCTAGAGCTCCTAATCTGACCTCTGTCTCAGTCCCCTCACAGTCTGGGTGAACTTATAAATAACTTCTCTTGGTACTAGCAAGATGGTTTTGTGAGTACTTGCATGTGCTCTACAAGTCTAGTGACCCGAGTTCAATCTCAGCACCCCATATAAAGGTGAAAGGAAAGAATAAGTTTCATGAAGCTGTGCCTTGCTTACCATCTCATACACTTACTCACGCAATAATAAATAATAAACAGTAGATACTATCTCTTCTGCTGTCTGACAGTTATTTAGGTAGTTGTATATGTTTGAAGTGTTCACGAAGCAGAAACCCCATCATAAAAAATCTATGACTTTTTTTTTTTTTTTACTGATAAAACTGGTTGGAGGATTTGGCTGCAGAGCTGGTTCAAGTGATCTTTTCAGTGTTTTAGCTGTGAACTAGCAGACTTGACTTGCAGGCAGTCTCTCTAGGTAAGGCTCAGGGGGTAGCTGCATTGGAAGGCATCTTCTCCACAGGCAGTTCCACTTCAAAAGTGGAGAGGGAGTGTCCAGGCTGTTTCTTCTTCTGGCTTCCCTACTCAGAAAGATTACCTCTTTCCTAGAGAGGAAATAGGTGCGACCTGAGAAAAATGTATCAACCTCGTAGAAGTCCATCTATGTATGAATATATAAGGAGTAAAGAATATTTTATTCTAATGAGTATAGCAGCAGTTCCAACGTTTAACATGAAGGTATAATATATAAAATACACAAATACTACAATACATGTACAGTATTCATCTACTTTAGAACATTTTCAACATGTAGAAATAAGACATACATTTTTAAATTCATTTTTATTCTTTGAGGATTTCATATATTGTGTTTTGAAGATTTTTCAACTCTTCCCTATTTCGTTTCAGATCACCTTCCACTCCTTACTGTTCACTCTCTCTCTCTCTCTCTC
>NW_022196912.1:89861545-89917971 GCF_008632895.1 Mastomys coucha | reverse complement strand
TCTCTCTCTCTCTCTCTCTCTCTCTCTCTCTCTCTCACCCAGTAGTGCTATCTATATATTCTTAGGCAAGTAGTCATGGACTGGAACTTGTTAGATCCACTCAGAGCCACATTCTTGACAAAAAGTAACCCTATCAGTGACTAATAACCCATAGCCCAGCAGCTGATGGTGAGATTTTGGTACACATGTAAGTCCTTGAGGGTGACCAAGAGCAGTGACAATTGCCAGTAATATTTGGGATCTCTGAGGTCTCCCGCCAACAACTCCAATAAAAGTAAGTCATCCTTGTCATTGGTCTTTTACTGTGCTGGCCCCTAGTATCTAGTAGGAGCATTGTTGCCCCATTGGAGGGTAACTCCATCTAAGCCCTTTTTATATATGAACATATTTATGTCTTAGAAAGTTTTTGCAGCAGTAGTTTGTAATTCATCTTTTTCGGGTGTCATCCCTTCCAGGATTCATATTCTTCCTTCTACCCTGCTCTCTCATCTCTCTGCCCATTTAGCTCTTTCTGTCCCATTATTCTCCTTTAAACCTTTACAGCTATTTATTAATTTCTTGGACCCTGTGGGTAAGGAGAAATACAGATTGTAGCTAACATCCACAAACAAGGGGGATAAAAAAGTCTACATTTGTCTTTCTGGGTCACCTCACTCAGAATGATTATTTCTAGTCCTTTTCACTTACCTGTGACTTTCATATTTATTCTTAACAGTTGAATAATATTTATTCAGCTGTGTAAATGTACCACTTTTCTGTATCTATTCATCTGTTGAGGTTATTTCTGTTTCCTGGATATTGTTAATAGAGCAGTAATGAACCTGGATGAGCAGATGTTTGTATAGTAGGATGCAGAGTCTTTTAGGTACACATGAAGAGTGGTATAGCTAGATCATGTGGTCGAACATGAACAGAAACAGAAACATTGAATTATCACACCTCTTTAAAATCATAAATAAATGTGATATTTACTTATATGTGTTATCTATCATACATACTAATTTATACATTTAAAGATTACTCAAGGCCCAGTGGAAGATTCCTAGCTAAGTGATAATGACCTGAAGGATTATGGGTAATCTGGATGAGAAACCATAAAGCCCTTTGTCTTTTTTTTTTGGTTTTTCGAGACAGGGTTTCTCTGTGTAGCCCTGGCTGTCCTGGAACTCACTCTGTAGACCAGGCTGGCCTTGAACTCAGAAATCTGCCTGCCTCTGCCTCCCAAGTGCTGGGATTAAAGGCGTGTGCTTTGTCTTGAAGGGAGACAAGTTAGATCAAGCCACAGAGCAACAGGATTCTCATGCATGACCCATCTCTTTGAATGCTATTTAAGTCAGACTCTGGGATTCACTTCAGAGATAATGTTCTACAGGTTCGAAATATAATGGATGTTTTCAGGCCATGTGATTCATGTACATAGAGTGTTGGAAAAGCTTAGCCTAAGAGGTCACCAAGTCCCTTAAGAATAATGCAGAGGATTATGATCAGCCTCTGTCATCCCTTGTATTTTACAGAGAGGAGAGAGAAAAAGTGGTTCATCTGCGAGGAGAGTTATTTAAATTATGAATGAATACTTTTCTGAAGAATGAATGGCAGATATCTACTGTTTCTCACCTAGGGAGTCCTAGTCCTCACAATTTGTATATGCTTTCATGATATCTCTCATGGTTCTTATGTTGGGACTTAGATCTTTATTTCAGTGATGTTAGGTGATGGGAACTGTGTAAAGTGGGGTGTGGGGGTTGTTAGGGCATTGAAGTTGTGTCTTTTAAAGGATTAATAAATGATCTTTATAGGAGCCCAGCAATCCTCTGACTCCTTTCTCCTCTCAAATGCTTATATTCCTGTGTTTCTATCTGCTCTGAGGTCCTTTTCAGAGTCTACCAATTCTGGTGCCATGGTCTTAGACTTCTCAACTATTAGCTCCTAAACCTTTATCCTTCAAAAAGTTTACCTGCCTCTGGTAGTTTTGTTATAATAATAGAAAATGGTCAATGGCTAATTCACATGGGAAGCAGTCAGGGTTTTGTTTTCTTGTATGTTTGTTTGTTTGTTTGTTTTTCCTCTCTAATAAATACCCTTCCCCTACACCCCAGTCTTCTTGCATTTATCCTACAAGATTTTATCCTGGAGTCTCTCAAAGTCCCCCCATCACCATAGGGTATTTGAAAATGAATGTAGTCTATGAAAGTTTTAAGTTGTATATGGTATAGCTGTTCCACTATGTTAAGTTCAGTGCCTTTGAACATTCTATACTGTGCGAAGAATTCTGAGGGATGCTGCCTATGTTAGAAGTGAGTCTCCCTTCGATACTGATTTAGCTTAGGCTTTCCTTTTCTAGGATGAACCCCTGCTGTTGTGAGGGGAGAAGGCTATTTTACAGAAGTGCCGTGCTACTGCTCTGCCGAGGATATTACAATCTTGACCATAGGGGTCTGGTGACTTCTCCAGACTCTCTCTGCCCCAGTGAGTCCGTGATACATAAACAAACCCAGTAGCAGTCAGTGGATTTATTTGTTCCACAAGCTAACTCCTGAGCTTGAGAAGCCTGGAGATGTGACCTTCAGTCTGGATGGTGATTTGTGCAGTGTGACTGTCCTACAGAGAAGGAGGTGTTAGAGGGCCTCTCCTGCTGGACTCCAGGTCAAAACAAAATGCACAGGGTAATGGTTAGTCTCAATGGGAGAAGTTGGGTTGTCCCTTTAAAATCCCTTGTTACATTCCTCAGCCACTTCCCCCCTCCCTTTATTACTCCTCCTGCCTGACAGTCTTCTGGCTGAGCTGTTCTGAATGCTATGCTGTTCCTTTTTATTCTTTTTATTAAGGACTTTTAGTCTCTAATTCTTGGCAATAGGCACACGGTTCAGAAGACATTTCTTGCCATTTTAGCTATTTCAAATCAAAGGAGGTTTTCCCCGGAGCCCTTTGAATGATGTGTTTGCTGAGTGAATAATCATAGCTTCTGATCATAGTGGAGCGTTTAGTGTCAGATACTATGACAGCTTTCATTTAGCTGCTCTGCCTCTCATTTCGGAATATACAAATGCAAGTAGTTTTAGTCATCTTTCTATTACTGCAACAAAAATACTTGAGATAAATAAATTATTAAAAAATGTTTGCTTGGATTCACAGTTCTGGATTTTTGAATCCACAGTCAAGGGAACTTATTAATTTAGGGTTGTATTTGGGAAGCTGAATGGTGAGGCTGGGGAGCTCATGGTAGAGCAAATGCTTACTTCGTAATCTAAGAAGGAGGATGTGGCAGAGAATGGGCTAGGATCCCATAATCCTCTTAGGCACACTACTAGTTAAGAGAACATACAGTAAGCCTGACCCCTAAATGTTTCTTCAGTTCCCTGTAGCTGCCCTAGGGACTGAGACTTTAACATGTTGACATTTGGGTTGCATATCTCCTAAACAATGACATGTGTCTAACTTCTTTCTTAAAGTCATGGTCAAAGGATGAAAAATTTTCCACTTCACTATTTAGTATCTCAAATCATAATAGATGCTCACTATTTTTTCTTAGCTAATTTGATGTGTGGAAGTTCACTGGGTAATGTGTATGAAAAGAACTGGTTAAAAATTAGGAAACTATGTTCTAATATAATACTATTTTGTAGCAGCTTTCTTACTTTAAGTGACCAACTTACCTTGCACCTCAGTATGATCATCTCTAGACTGGGAATGATTATAATGGCCAACAGTTGTAAAGCTCCTTTACTTCATTCAGATTTCATAAATATGAAAATCAAGACCAAGAGTAGCCACCTCACACACTAGGATCTCTCAATATTAAGTTGTAAATACTAGATTCCTGGAACCTAAGCAAGTCTTGAGAAAGTTTGCTATGTATTACTATATACAAATATGCCTTTATAGCCTCATAGAATTACTGAAAGAACTAAAGGATGCTGAAGCTACAGAATTAAAAATATATCAATATACATTAGCAGTACATATAATGAGGCAGGATTGACTTACCCAATGATCCCACCCATAATAATTGTTTTCCTTTAGTTCCCTGAAATTATAAAATCTTAATCAAAATAGAGGCTAAAGAAATTAAAATATGTATATCCCAAATGGAAGTCCAAACTTTGATTGGGTTTCTTCTCATTTTACAAATCAGGACAAAGTTCTTTTGGCTCATCTAGTGGATGGAGACTGTGCTGGGAAGGAGCTAGCTCCTCAGCTTCCTGTCCCATGCCAAGACAGATTTCTTTCTCAAAACCCTTCTCATGAAACTGCTCTGCTTGCATGAGCATGGAGTTTGGTAGAACAGATAGGAGTCAACTGATGCTCTGTGGATGCAGGGAGCACTGGGGGGTCTCTGGAAGGAGTGCCCAAGACTGCCTGCAGATGAGGCTACAAAAACTTGTTTGCTTTGGGGTGTGTGTGTGTGTGTGTGTGTATGTGTGTGTGTGTGTGTGTATCTTCATGAGTATGTCTGTGCATGTGTCTCTGTGTATGTCTTTGTATGTGTGTGTCTGCGCATGTGTCTGTGTGCATGTGTTTGTACACCTCTATGTGTGTCTGTGTGTATCTCTGTGTATTGTATGGGGTGTATGTCTGTGCATGTGTGTGGTTCTATGCATGTGCATGTGTCTCTGTGTGTGTCTTTGTGTGTGTCTCTGTGTCTTTCTGTATGCTTGTTTGTTAGTCCATGTGTGTGTGTGTATCTGTTTGAGTGAAAGCAAGCACATGTCACAGAATTCTTGTAGAAATCAAAAGCCAACTCCCAGGACTCTTTTCTTTCCACTGAAATGTGTGAGATTCATTGAGTGAACTCAGGTTGTTAGTCCTGTACTCAAGCATCTCAGCTGTCCAAGAACTGTTTTCTGACCTTTATCTGAGCAGCTAAGACAAGAAAGCTTGTGGTGCTTGTTGGACTTCAGGCCCATATGTATGTATGTATGTGCAAACATGTAGCACATATATGTATGTATGAATGCATGCAAGTGTGTATATATATATGACATACATATCTATGTAGAATGTAATATATGTGCATGTATATATTAACATTCTCTGGATGATTGTTATATGAATATGTAGTCAGTGCTGAAAACCACTCACTATTCCAGATGATCACAAATGACTTGCCCAAGAAGTATCACAGAGTCACTTTGTAAGTTCTTTAAGAGGTCCCTTTGTATTTTCATGAAAATTTAAATGAATTATTTTTATTTGCTTCTTATAAAATCTAAGTATGTCAATATAGTTTATTATGTTTTAATAAAGGTGAGAGGAGATTAAGATTTCATAAATATTAAGGTCAGAGGACTCACATTATGCTGAGTGGAACTTGTACTCTTTGTAGTCCATGTGCCCGCTTCCCTGAAGCGTCCAGATGATATGGACTATCTTTATATCACCATTTTCTACATGTTATTTAATTTAACTTTCCCAGTCCTTTATGGGATATACTGCTGATCCATTCTATAACCCAAAACTCATTGAGGTTCACAGATGTTCAGCATATTTCTAAGGCTGTGACCTGGTATGCAGCCAAAGCAGGGCTTGAACTTCTTGGAGACCAGAGGACCTATTTGTAACACATTGTCTTTAGATGTGGAAGAGTTACATGTGATTTTGCCAGTATTAAACTTACAGAGCTGGCTACTTGAAACACGGTGTCGTGCTTTATTTCCAAAGGTATCTATTAAGGTACCGAAGTAGATGCTAGAGTCAAGCACCTGCTGCAAGAAGCTGTGTCACCATGTTCATATAGACAACAAGGACTAGATAGGAAATGGAATTGTAGAAAATATTATCACCTTCTACTAAGTAATAAAAGCACTCAGGAAATACTCTGAATGGAAATCATTTCAGTTACTGCTTGGTCTCCTTTCTAAAAATGTTTTAATTTTTCTATATTTTAATTAAAATATAATTTCACCATTTCCCGCTTCACTTCCCTCTCTACAAGCCTTCTTATGTTTTCCTTCTGTCTCCTTCTTGAATTGATGTCCTTTTCCTTTGATGATTATTGTACACACACACACACACACACACACACACACTCATGCACATGCACAAACATGTGCCTATTGAATCTGTTTCCTTTGTGTGTGATTTCAAGGTAGACAACTTTATATAAGCTAACTAGTTGGGGGGTGTTCCCTGGGACAGGTGAATTCTTGCTCTCTCATTGGTCATTAATTTCCTGTAGTTCTCTGTCTAGGGATGAGACTCTGAGTTGTTTTTTCCTGTTCCATTGTCTAGGAATAGGACTTCGTTTCTACCAATACTGTCTTTGTTCAAGTCCCGTTTAGCCAATATCTTTTTAAAAATAACATCTTAATTAGCATACACTCCTTGCATGTGGTACTGGGTTTTATAAGGGAAGGTGAATAATGTTCTTTAAGCATACTCCTCCCATGCCACCCTTCCCAGTGAATTTTCATCTCCCCTTTCCTTCTTACCAGTCCTTTTTACTTTAGTCCTCTTTGTTCCTCTTTGTTCTTCTTTCATGCAATACATACACACATGCTGTTATATGCCCATATAACATCTAGAATGCTGACCACCTTTCTATACTAACTTTCTCTCAGTGTACTGGGAGATAAACCTAAGAGCCTAAGATGCTGTGAAAGACACAAAACCATTTATAACCTCACAATCCAGATACATCTTTCTTGGCTTAAGCAACTGTTGTCTTGGCCCGCTCAGTTCATTAGGAGCAGGTGCTGCAGTGTGTTCTACGATGTAGTTCTCTGCACGCAGCCTGTGTAGCAGCGTTAAGATCTTCCCATCTGTACTTTCACAAGCTCTCTGAGCATGGATTCTTTTATCCTAACTTAGCCTATTGATGAAGAGAACAGCTCTTATACTGTCAGTCATCCTGTCATCTGAGAGTATAGTACAGTCTTTCAGATCTCCTACATCAGAAGCATCAAGTGCCTGACAGCGCTCTTACGCGATGGGTATAGGCTTCTTTATCAATACCCTTGTTCTTCTGGGAAAACTCTCTTAGGAGCTTTTATTTTCTTTTTCCACGTAGCAATCAATACAGTTTGAGATCATAGTGCTTGACTTTCAAAATGTAAGATGAACAGACGATAGGATGCTGGAGAGATGGCCCACTGGTGAAGAGTACTTACTTCTCGTGCAGAGGACCCACGCTTAGATGGCATAGCAGTGCGGCAGCTCACAGCTATCCTTAACTCCAGCTATAGGTGATCTGGAGGCCTCTTCTGACTTAAATAGGTGCCCTGGACTCATGTGTTACATACACCTGTATACAGACAATACCATGTGTATATGTAAAATAGAATAAATCTAAAGGTTAAGATGGAAGGGCTAGGGAAATGGCTCAGCAGTTAAAACGTCACAAAAGCAAACAGAAATTGGATCACCATAGCAAGCAAGTAACAAGACCAGCTATTGAGGGGATTGGATTGGATAAAGTGATATGGATTTGAAAGAATAAAATGCAAAAGGAATTGAGGAAGATTCTAGGTATCAACCTCAGGACTTTACATGCACACACCTGACACACACACCTGTACTCACATGTGAACACACATACATGCAACACACAAATACATGAAAGGATGTTAAAGAAAAAAAATTGAGAGGGATACATCTACATTTCCGCATTTGGCTTTTGGTTCAAGAATTCAAGGCATATGTTTAAGTGACTTCTAATTAAAAATAAGACATGTCTGAAAATTTACAGATTAAGTTTAGTTAACTAAGTAATGGAAGCCAGAAATGAGACTATTAGAGGCTTCCCATGAGTTCTTCATTTTAAATTGCTTCACAGAGCTAATCATTTTGTATTGCTCTGAAGAGACGATGGGGAAATTTTGCCTGTTAGTGGATATTAATTCCATCCTGACTGCTAGCCCAACGTGGCTCCTTGGCACTAAACAATCTGCTCCAGAAAGCTGAATTGACAGCATCATTTCTACCTTCATAAGAAACATATTCTATGTATAGCTTGAAATCTATGAGTGTAAACATAAGTATATAATCAATGAAGGGATAACATGAGGATGAGGTTAGAAATACAAAGACACTATCCATTTGGGGTTACATCTCTTCCAAGGTCATGTTTTTCTAGGAACAGCTTTCACAAGTCATGAGAGCTTTTCTAAGGAGATGGGGGATCAATGGGCAAGCATTGACATGATGTTAGTATAGCAACATGGGAGGAATGGTAAATTGGGACTAGTACAGCTAACTAGTAGCTTGAGCAAGATCACTTGTCCTTCAACTTAAGGGAAGGGCATGCTAGTCACTGAGTTTCTGAGATTAGATGAGGCACACAGAAAGACAGATGAGATAAACAAACAACTACACACCACATACCTACACACCTACACGTGCACGCACACACACACACACACACACACACACACACACACACACAGCATGACCACCAGAAAGATGAAGTGTAATGACTAGAACTGTGTCTTCTACATAGTCACAAATATCTTCAGAAATACCCCTGTCCTATCCAATCTGGGAACTATAGACACATGCCCTCGTATTTCTATAATTGTCCTCCATACTGTGAGTCTATCACAGGCCAGCTTCCATTTAGTCTTTTTTCCATTTGTTTAACAACAGGGAGTTTTCTGTTTAACATCAGAGAGTTTGCTGTGGAATTATATCTCCTAGTAATGTCAAAAGGTACACCTATAGAGTCTCTCCAACATGGCTGCCTATGCGAGAGCTGAACAAGGACAATAGACATGCTAAAAGTGAATGGGGGAAAGTCCTGGAAACCTCAGCCCTACACAGAAGACAAGCAGGAAAAACATGCTGAGAGGGGGAGAAACAGTCTTCCCCAGAAGCAAAGCACACAATTAATTATCCACTACCAATGGTCAGCCTGAAACCAAGCAGTCAAGTAAATGTATACAGACTGAGAAGGTTGAATATGTGTATCTGTGTATATGTTGTATATGTGTATGTATGTGGGTCTGTGCCTGTGTATGTGCATATGTAATAACAATTAGAGAAAGAGAGTAGGCGGGTATATGGAGATATTTGGAAGGAAGAAAGGAAAGGAAGAAGTGATGTAATTATATTATATTATTCAAAATAAAAGAAAAAAATCTTTGAACAACAACAAGAAGAACAAAAGATGCTTAACAATGCTGATTCAGATGTTAAAACACTCCTCATTCTGACACCACAAATCACCATCTTGCTTTTCTCAAAGGTTTGCATTTGATTATATTTTACATTGATAACCTGTGTACAGCATTCCATCAAACACCTGCTACAAATTAAAGACAACAGTTTATTGGCAATTCTGGAAAAACGTGGCAACATTTTCCCCAGTACTCTAGGCTCCCTGAAGGTTTGAGACAGAATCACACTGCAGATCTCTTTCTCTGTGTCTCTAGGGGGGGTGAATCTTTGCCCACTTGCAGGCTTGCAGGGACACTTCTCCAGTGTGTTCCAATCTGTGGATTAGGGCAGTGAGCACAGCTGACAGGCCTTTGGGCTTGATGTGTTTGATGGGTCACTGGGTTCTATATCAAATGTATTCTCTGTTGAGGTGACAAAATGATGACATTCTGTCGATAGTCTCTTAGATATTCTCTGGTACAATGACTCATGACTCTTCATTGCTGAGTGCCACGCTACCATCAGAATGTTTCTAGGAACCCCTATATTCTCATACAGAAAAGTATTTAGTATATTTAGCCATAAACTAAACTAGCGATTTGAAAATAGCGATTTGGTTCTTTGCCTAAGGTCTAAATATAGTTTTCAATGAAATCTACTAAGCTATTGAAGTAGAATTTAAAGTTATTCCTGTCTTTAACAGCATATACCTTTAATTGGTATATTATAAAAGCTTTATAACAATCTCCCAAATTATTGAGCTCCAAGAGAGACACTTTCATTGTTAAGAATGTCGAGAAACGCTGTCTTTGAATATAGCTTTACTGTATATAATTTATGTTGGAGGGAATGCTTGCCATTCACATTATTAACTTCCATGTATCAGGATGATCCCTAAGTGCCCACATTGTACCTTAAGACTAAGTTACTCTTGATCATCCTTTAGCCCAGGAGTTGCCAACCTCTTCATGCCATGACTTCACATCCTATCCCCGTATTGGCCTGTGAGGGTACTTTAAGACTTGGATAAGATAACTTAAAGTCCATTCTACGTTCCCCATTCTAAATTCATCTTCCCTTCTTTACCGCTGCACACTTGGAACCCAATCATTTTATTTAATAGCCCCTTCTCATCCAATTTGTATCGAGGTTCTACAAAACTATATATCCATATGTCAATGATAAGATTCTCTAAGATTAAGAACCAGGTTTTATTCACTATTGTACCTTTATCAGGCACAATGCTAACCTTCTGCAGAAATAAATCCTTTTTAATTATGCACTGATTGTTGACACTAGATATCTTTAGTGTGATTGTAAGCTCTGTTAGACATAGACTGTACAATATACAAATAATTCTTATTTGACAGGAGCAAGTTAGCATATGCAAATCATAGTGGACACAACAAATTAAAGAAACTGCATTGGACAAAGCCTTTAAAGAAAACCACAAATTGGTCAAAATGCAAAGAACAACTGATAATGGTTTTCCCAGCCCCAACAGATGTATCTGCAACAGACAGCTCCTGTACCAATGGTCCAGAGAACATCATGGGAGAGGGAGAGGAAGCATTTTACAAGCCAAAGGACCAGGCAGTCTACTGTCAAATTATGTCTTCGAGAAATGACAAAGAAGCTCCACTCATCATATCTCAACAGTAAGGTTGCCTAAACAAGACCTGAACAAGGATAACACCAATGGATATTCTAATATCCAAGGGAAAATCTTAGACTAAGAACTACAGGGAACTAAAGAATGCTGATACCAAGAGAAATAGTCTTCCCCAGGAAAGAGTCCACTAATTGCTTGCTGAGTATCAACTAGTCAGCCCTGAAATAATATGCTATACGTATACACAACATTAAGTAGATTGAGCAGATTCTATTTACATATTTAGGTGTGTGTGTGTGTGTGTGTGTGTGTGTGTGTGTGTGAAACAATAACAACTAAAGAAAAGAAGAGCATAATTTCTACAGGGAGAAAGAAGGAGGTGTACACAGGTGAGATTGGAAGGAGCAAAAAGAAGGGGGAAATGATGTAATTATATTTTAATTTTAAAAAGCTCCTATGATATTTTAGGTACTTTAGTCCTCTTATGAGATAGTGTAAGGTAAGAATGCTGAAGATCATTCCTAGGAGCTCTTTACTCACTAAAAGAACATAAATGGCCTGAGTTCCTGTGAGTATTTGCTAGCATTTTCAGTAACTCTTAGATGGTAATAGCTGTTAATAAAGCAACTGCATTTCATGGCTCCTATTTTAGAGAGATTTTCAAATTGTGCTTGATTAGATTACATTCACTTGCGTTTTTACAACCCATTTTCAGGAAGGCTGAATTCAACAATTAAGAATGTCATCTTTTATTACTAACCCCTCAATATACAGAATTGCTGTCATTATA
This sequence comes from Mastomys coucha, assembly GCF_008632895.1. Lineage (NCBI taxonomy): Eukaryota > Metazoa > Chordata > Mammalia > Rodentia > Muridae > Mastomys > Mastomys coucha. The sequence continues at coordinate 89,906,479 of NW_022196912.1, read as the reverse complement.
CAACTGTGAGTGATTTTATTCTAACAGCATGCGGTATTTATATACGATTGTACAGACCCAGATGCAGTTGTGTATGTTCTAGTCAAGGCGATTCTCTCAGTGAGGCCAACAGTAAATTTTATACTTATTAGCCGAATAATAAAGGCTCAAAGGCTACATACCAAAGCCCCTTACCCCTCTTAAATGTTTCAGTGAAGTACATAAATCCCTGTTCTAGTGGTGCCCAGTCTTTACTACTTGGTGTTCCCTTGAGGGTACAAGAGGAATCACCTATTCACTTGATATATATGCACATAGTCTACAACAGTGAACAAAATAAATCCTTATCCAATTTCTGTTTGGGAAAACAACAAATAAATATAATACAGTATTTTATATAATGTTGGGACCTCTGAAGGAAAAGGAAACACCAAAGGGTGAAATGTTTATGGAGGGTTATAATTACACATAGTGTGATTAAGCATCACAAATATCTGATACTTAAGCCTAAGCCTACAGAAGATGATGGAACAAGGCTGTGAGCATCCAGAAAATTCAAGTAGAAGAAGCAATAAGCATATAGACCTGAGACAGAAGTTTTCAGACATGCTTTTTGGAGCAGACGAGAAGCCAGTGAGGCTGTACCACAGAGAGCAAACAAGTTGATAATAGGAAATGAGATCAAAAGGTCCAGAATCTGCTGGTAGGACTTTTCAAAAGTTCACTTGCTTGCAGTTCACATGTAGATTACATAGGTGGGGATTCAGAAGATGCAGATGTATTGTAGAATAAGGGACCAGTTTGAAGGCAGGTGCCAATATCCATGCATTAGAGCTGCTAACTAAACACTCAAGACTATGTAGTTTAAACTAAATTCAAACACTGGCCACAGTCACCAGGCTGTACAGTTTTTCTCTAAACTTACTTTTTAAAATTTTTAGACAGCTTCATACCTTTATATAATGAATTTTAGCTGTCTTCAGCTCCCCTTTCCCTCTACCTCTCCAACTGAAGCCCTTGAAGAACACCCTTTCCCCAACATGCATACATGAAAATAAAAAACAAGGATATGGGGTAGTGGATCATTAAATCACTTAACACTAATAATTATTTTGCTGGATATATGTATATCATATATCACAACCCATCTTAGATATAAAAAACAAAGTACATCATTTATAAAACATGAAGGGAAAATTCCCTAAACTATTCTAATTGTTCTAAATGTTCAAGTCACGAAATTGAGATTTAAGTAGGTGTACAGTAGGTAGCTGACAGCCCTAGAAGGGGATCCTCCTGTCACTTCCATCCTTTGTTGCTTACTAGTATCCTTTGTGTTTCTTGGTTGCTGATTTATCATTCTACCACATAGCTGTTTGTCTTTATATCACCTTCCTAATGCAAATGTCTGTTTTTAGCTAAATTTCCAAGTTTTATTAAGAATAACAGTCATACTGGAGTGAGGATAATCCTAATGACCTCTTTTTAAACTCATTACACCCACAAGAATGTGTCTCTAATGATAGACATGTTATAAGATACTAGGGATAAAGGCTTCATTGTGGCTTTTCTGAGGAACACAGTTCAATGCCAATGGCTTAAACCAGATTGGCGTAGGTAGAAATAGTGAGATCTGGCTGGATTCTGCCTGTAGTTTGAAAGAAAAGTCAACAGTAATTACAAATACATGTGTGTATATAATTTTGTGACTTTAAGATGATACTTAGTAGCTATAATGATTTATGTTACAATGATCATTATCATGTAATCACAGTTGTGTAAATAACAAGTTAGTTTTCTTATGTAGCATATAGAAAAGATATTAACCATGAAATTGAAGAGTTGTAAATGTCAAAACTACATCTTTAAGCCCCAGGGTCCTTCAGGGCATCTTACAGGCTTGTTTCTGTGTAATCCTGCTTTATTGTTCCTCATTGCTTTCTGTGCCTACCCCCAACCACAGTCACAATCATGTGATGAGTCTTCCTGGCCATAGCTTTAGCTCCTCAGAGTTCTCCCTCCTCCTGCTTGTCACTTTCTTGTGACACCAGTTACTTTGCACATAGCAAACTCCTTAACTCCACAATTCCTTCTGCTTTAAAATCCCTCTTCCATGCTCCAAACTGAACACTTGTAAGTTTTGTTTCTTGTAAGAGAGTTTTGGTGCCAGGCACTGAGCATCATTTCTCAAGCATATATGGATAGGTATCCCATCTATTCTTAGTGCATATAACTTTAAGATGAACTGTCCTAAGAACTTGTCTGTACTTGTTTTTATTTCAAGTGAATAGATATTGCAAGACCCCACATTGGTTTATCACCTGCTGCGTATTGCGTATAAGTTCAAGATTTGGAAAAACTGTCTTGGAGTGTATCAAAATAGAATCTTCTCAGGACCATTTGCAGTATTTTGGTGCACATTTCCTAAACAGTGACCACAAATCCAGAGTAATAAGAAGTTTGTTACCCACCATACTTACTTTTGATTATAAGAACAGCATTGAGTACTTGCTTTGATTTCAAGTGGCTATGCTCTGCAGTTGTGAAAACATGATTGAGTCTCGGAACTTTCAGATTTTGATGAAAAGGAGAGAGAGGCTGAAGGATAATTTCAATATAATATTTTTAACTCCATGAAAGAAGTGGCATTCTACCTTGGAGTCCAAATATAGCCATTTAGAAGATGAGGAGAGGAAGAGTGGGTAGGACACCTGAGTAGAAGTAGCCGTTTGAGCATAGAGTTAAAGGAGAGCCTTTTTGGACACGAAATACACTTACTATAAGCATTAAGGACACAGTCAAATAACACAGTCAATGGCGTTTGGGGAATTTACAGGCTTCAGTGGGCATGTAGGCATAAAATACTATGACTTGGACTAGAAACTAAAACCAGTGTGGTATTAATGATACACAAAGCACAAGACATGAGGATTCTAGCTGCTGAGAACAAGGATACAAGAATGGGAAGAATGGGAAGAAGGTACCTATGTGCCTTGAACAAGCTCAAACTTGAACCATTGAAGATTCTTAAACAGTGCAGTGGAATGGCCACATCTTTTATATAGAAAACCGGAGATGAATATCGATGGCGATCTTTGATGGATCATGAGTGAATCAGAAAGACCGGAACAAGAAAGAAATCAGACATTTGATTGAGGAAATTTAACCCTAGGTCAAGAGGATATGTATCTTATTTTGGTAATGCAAAATAATTTATTATAGACAAGAAAGCTTAAAAAGAAAACACATGTTCACAGTTTTGGAGAATGAGATATCCAGGATTAAGGTCCCTATATATTGTTCCAGCAAACATCTCTGTCTTCTTATATCCTCACATGGTAAAGAACAAAGAGAGGGAGGGAGAAAGGCCATATGTCTCATACTACAAGGCACTAATCCTTTTATGGACACCACTCATGTAGTCTTAGTTTTTAAGGTTCCATCTTCAAATACCATCATATCAGAGACTAGGAGCTCAATATACCAGTACTGGAGGGACAGCAGTGTAGTCTCCAGCACTGCATAGCTAATCTTCCAAGAAAACCTTTTTCAAAGAGAAACGTAGCAAGGAACAAATGCCCAAGTCTTCATGGGTAATTAAGGGGAATGTATCAGTCGGACTTCTGTCACTATGACAAGTACTCCAAGAAACAACTTAAAAAGAGGAAAGATTATCCTGGCTCATGGTTGCCATGATTACTTTGTGTAGTTAGTGGGAGGCACTAGTCCTGGCCTGTGGTAAGGCAGTACATTGAGTTGGAAGGGCATAATAGACCACAGCTGCTGATTTGTGGCAATGAAGAAGCAGGCATTTCCTGTTAGCTGATTTCTTCTTTCTTTAGCTTCATCAAAGCATCCAGACCATAGGATAGTGCTGCCCACAACCAGAATGAGCATTTCCTCCCTGAGTTAATTATCTCTAGAGACATCCCTGTGGATATAGAGTGGTGTACTTGTGTAACCTGCTAGGAATCTTTCAACCCAGTCATGCTGATGAGCATGATTAACTGCACAGAAAACTAAATTAGAGACTTAGATACAAAGTGTGGCCAAGCTTTGGGGCTTGTCCACATGAGGATTGCTGTGATGGTTAATCTTCATTTTGATTTATTTCATTTGAAAGAAGAGTGGTGTGTGTCTCAGACTCCTTTCACAGTGATTAACTAGGGAGAAAAGACCCATCCTGAATGTGGGCAGCATGCAGCAGCTTTGATATATATAGAAACACAAAGACAGAGAGAAGGGTTGGTCCAGGAGAGATAAGAAAAAGAGAAGGAATCTATCAAAAGGATGAATGAGTTAAACCAACCTACAGAGACACTTTAAAATTGTATTAATAGAGACTCTGGTCCCTATACTTCTCCTGAATTCTATCTCTTTTTAGTGGTTTCTATTGGAGATGTGCAGCTAAAATCAAGGTAACACATAAGCTTGTTGATTAGTCACACAAGCTGGCATCTCAGAGCATAGAGCAGGAAGAAAAGGCTGGGGAGTGGCCTGGAGAGCCAAATGGAATATACTCTGCTGCACATTAGCTTGAGTAGAGCAGAAACTAAATATGATTACAGTGCCTGAGAAAGTTAGATGAGGGAATTGAGTTCTATAGACTTTCCTTTTCTTTATTTCTTAACCAAACTAGATATGAGGTGAAAACCAAGGTCAAAGCTTCAACAAAAACAGAAGTTAAAGCTATTGCTGGATATGAGGATGGTTGGTGCTGAAGCTTGGTGGGAGAATGATTGATGCTCAAACTGGGTGTGAGAGTGATTGATGTTCAAACTGGGAGTGAGAGTGATTGATGCTCAAGCAGGGTCTTGGAGGCAACAGGCAGTTGGATGAGCCAAAGTCAGAGGTTTTAAAGAGAGGGAAGAAATTCTGCTCCTTAGATGAGAGGAGGGAGGGGAGAGAAGCATGGTTATGTTCATCTACTGTTAGGGGAACAGAGAGAGAGATTGAGAGAGTTGAACTCTTACTTGCAATTTCCCAACAAACAAGGCATGACCAGCTGCAGATCACAAGAGGTAAGGAGCGGGAGGATTTTGCAGAGAGGCAGGATTAGCTCAGTCACAGGAGAGAAGACCCTGCTGATCCGGGCCACAGCACGGGGCCTGGGCTATCACGCGTGCCCTCTGTGCTTTACTGGCTGCTTTTTCTCATTTGGTATTGTGTGCATTGCAGATGGGAGAGTGTAACTCAAAAATGGTGACATTAAAGGATAATTCAAAGTCAGGGTCTCGACAGGTTAATTTAGTAGAAAAGCAGACTCACTGGACACGAGGGCTTTGAGGGTGATCCTCAAAAGCCACCTTCATGTAGCAGGAAGCATCTGATTTTTCTCTTCTTCTTTAGGGTGCTATTTTATTTTATGTTTTTAATTTTTTTTATTTATTTACTTTTTGTTGTTGTTGTTGTTGTTGTTGTTTTGAGACAGGGTTTCTCTGTGTAGCTCTGGCTGTCCTGGAACTCACTCTGTAGACCAGGCTGGCCTCGAACTCAGAAATCTGCCTGCCTCTGCCTCCCAAGTGCTGGGATTAAAGGCGTGCGCCACCACCGCCCGGCTAGGGTGCTATTTTAAAAGTTCATTTCCCATTGTTTTAAAGCAACAGACAGGGCAACTTTCTTAGAATTGCTTTACAATGCTTAGGTAGCAAAATTTCTACAAGCATTATAATTAATATTTTCATGCTTTAGTGTAGCAAATTTTATCTGAATGTTAAAGCAGACGCCATAAAGGCATAAGAATACAGTGATTCTGATTTTATATATAAAGTTATGCTACATTTATATCTTTATAATCCATTTCTAATTGTCCAACTCCTTTGTTGATTATATACAACTATACTAGACAAATAAATGTCCTAATTTAAAAGGAAGAGATTCAAATTGAACTTCAGTGACAGTTTCTTTGTTACCTTTACTTTTTATCCAGATGCTTAATATCTTTGAAAAGTCAGATTTTTTTTTTGTCAAAAGTCTTCAAATTTCACTTTTGACAAATAAGTTCAATAGGAAGTAATCTTATTGCTACTTTGAGCATCCTCTCTTTTCCTTCCTTCCTTCCTTCCTTCCTTTCTTCCTTCCTTCCTTCCTCCTCCTCTTCCTCCAACACCCCTCCTCCTCCTCCTCTTCCTCCTCCTCCTCCTCCTCCACCTCCTCCTCCTCCTCCTCCTCCTCTTCCCTCTTTAAAAGAAACTCTTTTTGAGCTCAGGCTGGCCTTGAACTCATAGCAGTCATTCCTCAGTCTCCAAGGTGCTAGGATTATAGACATGAGCCAACATATCACATTTAGTCTTCTAGCATTGGTATGCTTATGTTTGCATAGGAGATGAAATCTTTTTTCCAGTAAGGACCTATTTTAGCCTCACATAATGTTATCTAGTAGAAATGAATATTTTCTATAGCTTTACCCCATCCTTAGACTCATTTAACAAATAAACATTCCCCTGTTGCTGCTCATGATGAGATGTGGATGGTCTCTTGTTTCTTTGGATGCTAAAGCAAGATAAAATAATTTGGAGTGATTTCTTTGCCTTTACAGTGAATAGCAACAGAAGGAAGACAAAGGAAGGAATGTTAGTCATGTAAATCGATCCGTGTGCTATTGATCGTAGTAAATTGATCCACGGTGGTCATTATTACTTGTAAAGTTATCGATTTCTTTCCCCTGGAACCAATTTCCCCATAAGTATCAAAGGAGGTGGGTAATAGGATGTGCAGGCACCACTATTTCTGGGCCAATGCTTGAAATTAAACAACTACATCTTACCAGCCATTTTATTTCACATTAGTAAAAGAAGGGCCAGAAAAGAGTCCTTTATGTGTTTCCAGTCCCTGCATTCCATCTATTGTCCTAAAAATATATTTTTACTTTATAATAAATTCCCAAAATAACCATTTTTGTAGTCTATAAAGAAAAAGACTTCTTTTGTCATGCAAAGAATTCTAGATTATAATTTTCTTTGACTTTAGGTTTATAAAAATTATGAACAACAAAATGAAATCAAATGAAAATGTATAGAAAAACCCTTGTTTCTTTGTAAAGGACATGATATTTTTCAAAATCTATAAGACCTCAAATTTAAGTGTCATGTCACAATGAAAATGTTAACTACTGGATACTGAACCAATCGCAAACAAACCTCTTGTAAGCCATCTTCATTTGAGATTCAGGACTCACACACTATCCATCTTTTAGCTTTGTGGCCCTCTAGCTGCACCGGTTCTGAAATGTCACATGTGCCTTGTGTGTATGAGTGAGTTTCATGAGTGACAGCAGTGACTGTGTAATTCCCAAGGCTGGCAACAACATAATGGTCCTACAAGACCATTTATTAGGTGTGGCCTGAACATAGCTTATTGTTTCTATTCACAGTTCCTTAAATACAACTCAGTATTATGGCTGCTCTTATCTCTAAGAGAAATGGCATCTATCTTGTTGCAAGGAAGAGCTGACAGTTAACTACTGTCATTAGAAATGTCTAGTAGGAGGGCTGGAGAGAGGGCTTTTTTACTAAAAAAAAAAAAAAAAAAAAAAAAAAAAGTACTGGTTTTCCAGAGGACCTGAGTTCATGTTCCAGCACTGGGCAGCTCACAACTGCCTGCAACTTAAGCTCCAGGACGCTCCAGGACATCATACGCCCTCTTTTGGCCTTTGTAGTCACTGCACTTACATGTACATACTGTAACCCCCTACACATACTTGCATAATTAAAAATGAAAGTTTAATCATTCTTATGCCTAGATCTCATAGGAGACAATAACAAGTCTTATCCAGGAACTTGTTTCAGTCAGAGTCCAGGAGGCCAGGCAGGTGCTATCCTGTTTCTCAGAAAGTCAGCACTTTGTTTTGAGACTTGATAATGCCCATTGGCTAACTGAGTAGAGACACTGAATATGTATGAGTGTGTGTATGTATGATACTTATATGTATATATGTATATGTGTATGTGTGTATGCATATATACGTATATTTGACATCAGTATATATATAGACATATATGTGTATATATGTACATATATGTGTGTGTGCTTGCTCTATATTTCTCTAATACTGAATTATGTCTGTTGTCTAGAAATAATTAATGATAGCACCCCTGCCTCTAAGATAAGTTGAATTTAGATGATTCTGTTTAGGAATATAAATGTATATTTTAGGGAATAGACAAATCAATTTAAAATGTCATTCTTGAAGATATAACTGTTATTTCAAGTGATAGAAGCTTGAATATCCTGATACTTAGAATTCAGAAGAGGATAATGATGTGGATGGGGTGGATGAAGGCTGGTCACTGGGCAGTGACTAGAACGCCAACAAGGAGAGTGTGTGCTATGTAGACGTGGGAATGTGCTACAGAGTTTGTGGGGAAAGAAAAACATAGTGACTGCTTTTATGAAACTCAAAAGTTATTGATGAATGGTAAAATTTTAAAAGTCAAATGATCTATTTAGCTTAACTTTATACTCTTATTTCAAAGAAATGTTTGATGCCAAGAATAAGACCAAGGCAAAGCTCGGTCCATACCCTGTGTTGTTAGCTTTGTGTGCCTTTGTACAGTCTGGATCACTCTGCCCACAATTCCCTACTGCTGAGTCTTACATCCTGTCCATGATTCAATGCTTCTTCTCAACTGTTTGTGAAGCTTTCCCCCATGTTCTCATACCAGCTTATGTTAGTGGCTTCATACAGTTGACTACCATTGGCAATTACCTCGCCTTCTCTATGTCCTCTTTATTAGTTTCCATATCTTTACTATGACAGCCTGTTTTGTGTGATGTTATTAAAAATTTTATATAGTAAAGTTGAGAATGTGTTTTTATATTTTTTCATTTCCTTTTGTTACCCACCACAGTTCTATGATACATTGACAACTGCTGAGCACGGGGAAGGTAAAAGATGAGATACAATATTTGATAAAATCAATTTACCTGACATCTATACAGAAAAGACTACTGCATCACTAGCATGTGCTAGCATTCTCCCTTCATAAGTCAGTTTCCAAAGGCATGTGGCCCTGTTTCTAAAACTCTGTTCTGCTAATGTGTATAACCATTGTGCCAGCACCAAACTATATTTATTGCTATAGGTTTAATATTGAAATATGGGTGATTAAATACAATTTTTTCTTCTCAGTAAATACCAATTAGACTTTTGAAGCATTGTTGCATGTCCATGTAAACTGAACACTTAGGTCATTAAATTTTGCAAAGTGATTTTATTCAGATTTCATTATGATTGTTTTAGATGTGAGTCAACTAAGAAACTAGTGAGTCAACTTTACTTCTTAGCAGAAATCAGTCTTTGGAACCATAAATACATATAGACTTCCATTTGTTTAAGGCATTCACTTTTACATTTCCTGTGGGTAGAGTTGTCCATAGTCCAGATGACTCTGAAAACCATGAATGCTCATTCTTTCCCATTCTCAGACTCTGCGATCCTCTACTAAAAACATTTGGTTTGCTTTCAAAGGTTATCCTCCACGCAGAGCCAAAATACTTGAAGAGTCATCTGCTCTAGGATAGTCTGTTCTTACTAAGAAAGCACCCTCATAGAGGCAGGAGGAGGGGGGAATGGGATAGAGGGTTTCCAAAGGGGAGACCTGGAAAAGGGAAAACATTTGAAATGTAAATAAGAAAATATCCAATCAAAAGAAAGAAAGGAAGAAAGAAAGAGAGAGAGAGAGGAAGAAAGAAAGAAAGAAAGAAAGAAAGAAAGAAAGAAAGAAAGAAAGAAAGAAAGAAAGGAAGGAAGGAAGGCATGGGGAGGGGGGAGGCAACAGGGGTTTGTTTTTGTTTGTTTTTTTGTTTTTTGGAGGGGAAACTGGGAATGGAGAAATTCGCATGTAAATAAAGAAAATATCTAAAATAAAAAAATATTAAAAAGAAAGAAAGAAAGAAAGAAAGAAAGAAAGAAAGAAGGAAAAAGAGAAACCAGGACCAGTCCCCTTCTTAAAATTCTGTAGATTTTGCTAGTAGGGAATTGTTCTTCTCATAGCAATGTGTAAAATATGGATTCTTCCAACTTAGGGTAACCCAAATTGCTAAAGATAAAACCAATCCAACAGAAGGATGCTCAAAATAGACTGTGTAATGATTCTTTTCAAATGGAATAAATATTAGCCACATATGCTTTCATGAGCAAATATTATATTTAATAACAATGCTGTGAGTATATAATAAATTGCCCATGAATTTAGCATATATTTTAATACTAATGCTTATAAGTACAATCTTACAGTTCATGTCCAAATAATGTAATGAGTTCTCCTTAACTAGAATTCCCATGGATGACAGTTTAGATGTCACTTGTCATAATTCTGCAGGCTCTGTTGTGGGTGTATAGGGTACATGCATGTTGTTGGCATTTCTCAATCACTTAAACTGACTCTCCTTTTAAATTGTAAATTCCAGCTCCTGGCAATTGTAGCACCAAAAAAATCAGTCAGCAGGGCTTCTGTCTTCTTTGACTAGACTTACTAATCACACTTCAACTCTGTGGGGACAAAGTTATTAGCTAGTGCTTGACTCTAGACACTAAGATTCAATTACTGTCCAGCAATGTTTAGAAGCACAAGCCCCAGTAATTAGTAGCAATTTTTCGTCTCCTCTCTGCACAGCGTGTGAGCAGTTGGCTCTGGGAGACACAGAATCAAAACATAAATAAAAGTAGCATTTATTTATCCTGGATCTATAATTGTTACTGAGGGTCACAAAAGTCTCAGCAGTTGGTACATGGAAATTTTGACACCTAGAAAATAGGGCCAATGTTATTTCTAGAAAGGAATTATATGAAGAATAACTTAAAGAGCATAATGTAGATTGTGTTCTTTAGAAAGAGTCAAACACCAGCTGCCTGTGTTATGTATTCAAGGATAGCTACTGCTAAAAAGACAAGTCCCATCACTTTATTATTAATGCAATAAGCAGGCTAACATCTGGAGAGGTGATGAAACTTGTATCTGAGGTCACACAGCCAGTTAGAGCCCTGGCCAGGCCTGGTACTCCAGTGATGCAAGCACTACCAAGTTTCCTACAGAGGGCTTTCAAATTGAAAGGGACAGAAGTTGCTAATATTGTTTCTAGTAGTATTCTTCTAAATTAAATAAAGGTGGAAATGGTCCACGTAGATAAGGCTAAGCCACTTGCATGCTTCATTAGAAAAATTGAGATCCAGGTACAGAGCAAAGATCACTGAGCTAGAATGTGATAATTTTGCACATGAACTATTTGAAAATCACATTCTTAGCTTTGAACTTTAATGAATATGTGCTTATATTTATGCCTTTCCTTAGAATGAACATAAGCAGCCAAGGTCTATTTTACATCGCACAGACACATCTTACAATAAAATACAGTTTTAGTTTAGAAAGACCTTGAAATATATCTGGTACTTAGAAGATTGGGAGGAACATAGAGATGCCACACAGGGCAGTGATGTTGAGGATGCTATCTGAGGCAGTTTAGATACAGTGTGCTCCCCAGAGGTTCACATGTGGCAATGGGGTGCTCCTGGAGGAGCTAAGGCCAGTGTGTAAGTCGAGTTATGGAGTCATCACAGACTGGGAGATTGATTTGAGCCCCACGGGGCTGTGAGCCCAGCATTTTCCCTGTACCGCCTTTCACATGGAGCCCACCACTGTGAGGCCATCTGCCCCGAGGCTCTCTCCTGAGCTGTGCATTAAGGTCTTCAACCCCTAGAGCTGTGAGCTAAATAAGCCTCTTTCTTTTAGAGGATCTAACTTCAGGTATTCTGTAGCAAAATGGAGCAAGATGATATAGAAACCCTTGATTCCCTTGATTCCTTACTCTCAAAGAGCCCTTTATTTTGGAAAACCTCATTTGACAAGAGAATGTAAAAAAAATCTACAAATTGCATCTACCCTAACAGGAAGTGGAAGACAGGCTTGGCGACAGAGGGGGCGGTGACTCCTTCACACCTCAGCCCTTAAACTCCACAAAACTAAGAAAATTAAAACATCTCACCATCTTTTTTATAATGTAATTTTGATTCCACCTGTAAAATATTAGAGTAATAGCATGTCATCCAGCTGACATGTCCATTTCTAAGTCTTTCTAGATTATTTACCTTTAAGTTTGGGATACTAAAGGGAAACTGCTATCCTAAGTTAAATAAAATGTAGAAACAACTAAATTTAAATAAATGTCCAAGAGTTGTGCTCATATGCAGATGCTAAATGTGCCTTCACTATGGGAAAAGTACATAAAGCTAATATATATATATATATATATATATATATATATATATATATATATACCCTTTCCATAATTGTATCCCTGAGACAAAGAAATTCTCTTCTAAGGCAAAAGCTAAAGTAACATAAAAGGTCAGTTCCCATTGGTTAAAGTATAATACCAAATGTAATCTTGTAGGGTAATATACTTAAAGTGCACTACGAAGTACAAAATAAGGGGGTGGGGTGGGGTTTATTCTTGATTGTTTGTTGTTTTTGTTTTGTTTGCTTGTTTATTTGTTTGATTGCTCCCTTTTGAGACTGGATATTACTCTCTAGCTCTGGCTATGGAACTCACTATATAGATCAGGCTGCTGGATTCAAACTTCTAGCAATCTGCTTACCTCTGCCTCCTGAGTGCTGGGATTAAAGATGTGAGCTAATATGCTAAGCTCAAAAATTTTTAAACACACACATTCACACACACACTTGGTGAGAGAAGAGAGAGAGGAACAGAGAGACAGAGAGAGATACAAATACAATATTAACATAGAATAGCAGGATGAACATTGGTGTTGGATTTGGAAGAGTGTTTCCTCTAGACTCTTTACTAACAAAGTGAGCTTAGGCAACTCATATAATTCCTCTGAGTATGATCTGTCAAACAGAAACAACTATGAGTGGAAATAATAGTAAATAAAGTGCAAAGTTGCAAGAAGAAAATGAAGTTTTGAGTGGCTAAACTCCTTTGTCAAGTGTATCTCAACAGCCACATGCCAAATAATATTGTCTACATCTATATTGAAGGGTCTATATTCATATGAATACATCTCCTGAATGTTGACATTCCAACCCTCAGGGGTGACTTCTAGTGAATGTGGTCACAGAAGTCATTCTGCTTTCTTCAGTGTTTTCTTTAATATTTATTTTTACTTAGGAGAGGGGAGGGAGCAGAAGAGGGGAGAGAGGAAGGGAATAGGTAGATAGATAGATGGATAGATAGATAGGTAGATAGATAGATAGATAGATAGATAGATAGATAGATAGATAGATAGATAGATAGATAGATAGACAGACAGATAGGTAGATAGATAGAATAGGACCACACACAGACCAGAAGAGGTCATCGGACATAAATTTCCTGGAGCTGGAGTTACAGGTGGTTGTGAGTGGCCTGATGTAGGTGCTAGGAATTGAACTTGAGTTGTCTGGAAGAGCAGCAAGACACTTAACCATTGAGGCAATCAAGCCTTGTATTCTCTCATTTTTTTAAATGCTTAATATCCATGTTGCAGTAGCCTAACTTTTATGTTCATTAATCCGGCTTAGAAAGTCCACCTTATTTCTCAGTTGTGTGAAATTGAGGAGGATTTTAAAATCCTTCTCAGCCTCAGTTTTCCCTTCTTTAACATGGAATCATGTGATGATTAAATGCAGCAATAATCCCTGTAAATTACTGAGTACTATTTCTTTAATATTGGTATTTGTGTGTAATGCTCCCAAGATGATATGTGAATGTTATCTATTGTGGCTGGAATGATTATCTCAGGAACAATGCAGTCCCATGGTTCATTTACGGAGCTAAGTGCTGGGACTTACTTTCTTATTTTCTCAGCAAAGCACAATTGTGATATTTTTTCTTTATTGGATTTTTTTTTGGACTCATTAACCTTGGGTATGCTGAAGTTTTTATGCTAAAAACTTAGAAATAAAATGATGCTGTTCTTTTGAATTTTCTTCCAGGCAATGTGCCTAGGATCTAACCAGTAGTAGCTCTGGCCTCATTTATTAAAAATACAAGTCATTGGGGCTGGACAGATGGCTTAGGGGTTAGGAGTACAGACCACTCTTGCAAAGAGGACTCAGTATAAGTTCCCAGCACCTGTGTTAGGTGTCTTACAACTGCTGACAACGCCATCTCCAGGGGCTCTGACACCCTCTGCAGGACTCTGTGGACAACAGGTGCACATGTACACATGGGTGGTTAAAGATCAAAATAAGTCTTGAAAGAGGAGCTTCATCAAAATACTGGTAAGAGAAGAGATAATAAGGAAGTTGAAGTGGCCTGTCTTAAACACACATGCACAACACTTAACGTACTCAACAGGTCATGTGTGCATACACATGTCTATGTTATATAATGTTAATAAAGAAGAGGTCCTGAGTTTGAAAAGTAGTGTTAGGGACACTGATGAGCTGGAGGTGGAGAGAGAAATGTGAAAACAATGTGAAACTGGCTATATAGAGAAAATTCTTAAAAAAATAAAACAAATGAAAATTAATATGTGTGGCTTGGAAAGAAGTAGGCAAGTATTTCCCAGTGAGTCACTTTAGTGACATTGCTCCCTGTGATGGCTTCCAATGCTGCCATTTTATTGGAAAAGACTGGAAAATAATAACAGTTGTTTGTGTGGCTTGATGTCGGCTGTGTTTAACACTGGTTAGTAAAAAAGAAAGCCATGGTCACTGGAAATTATGGCTAGTTTCATTCCCCCTTGATCATTTAAATACTTTGTTTTTGAGGTTATAAGATAATTGCAGCATTTCTCCCTTTGTTTAACTCTGTCCAAGCCCTCTCCTATACCTCTCCCCACTCTCCTTCAATTTCATGGCCCCTATTTTCATTAATTTTTATTGCATGTATATGTGTGTTTGAAGTATGTATGAAATATATATCGATATAGGAAATACACATACATGAATGTGTGTGTGTGTGTGTGTGTGTGTATCCTGCTCAGTTTGTATAATGTCACTCATATGTATGTTTTCAGGGCTGACCATTTGACATTGGAAAACCAGTTGGTGTGCTCTCCCCACCGGAAGACCAACTTTCCTTCTTTCAACTTTTCCTCAGTTGCCTGTAGGTCTTTGTGTAGAGTTGAGACTTCACAGGCCTTTCCCAAGCACTCTGTCATGTCCATTGGTTCTAAGTATATATGGAAAAGAAAGTATAATGGGGTGTATTAGTGCTAAAAAAATAAGATTGAAAAGCTATTGTGTACAAATACTATTTACACACTTTGTGCAAAGAACAAGTTGCAGATGTGACTTAACACTTTTCTATGATGTCTAGTGCAGTGGCTTTGAATGGGGTGCATGGTGACTGGGAGATAAGAAGGAAGGGGGAAAAGAGAGAAGGGAGCTTGAGAGAGAATGAGAGGAGGAGGGAGAAGGGACAGGGAAAGGGAGAAGGCGTCGCTACACTTTCTTCTTGCTAACCACCTCGAGGTGTTCACCCACACGTTACCAACATGACGGTGTCCCCTTCTGCTCCTCTTCCTTTCCCCTTCTTTCGTTTTCTTCCCTGCCGACATTCCTTCCTTCCTTTTACCTTATATTTACCCTATTTCTGAATTCCTCAAGCAGAGAGAGAGGACCACCCAAATTGTAGTACCACCCCTGTTGTTCTGCAGCTTGGAGGAACACAATAAGGCTGCCATATCTGGAAAAAGTCACGAATTCCATCATTGCCATCCACATTTCTGAACATTTAGAACAGGCAACTACAACCAGACAGCAGAGAGCTCGCAGCCTCCATTTCGCGCAGGATAATGTTTAATGAATATTCACTTTGCAGTTGCTTAGCTTGAAATGGTTTGGGACAACTAGAATTAGAATGAGACTAAGACTATGAAAAATGATATGAACCAAAGAATCAGAGCAGCCGGGTCCCAGGAGAGTCAGCAGGACTAGGGCTACCCACGGCTGGACTACACGGAGCTGTAAGTTCCCAGTCAATTCCTTGGACTCACGGATCTGGAAAGTGACAAGCCGTTTGAGAGAAAACACCTCCATCTCCCTCCAAATTACATAATGCTAAACCCATGTCATTAAGTGAATGATTCCTCTCCCTTGCCTCTATTGGATTTCAAAGTTCAGTACACATTCAAATTATTCAATTTTGATATCACTTTTATGATCAAATGTCCTACTTTGGAAATGGAAAGCTCACTTGGCCATGTTCCCTGTTAAGTTTAAGAAGCTTTTATCATTTAAATAAATTAAACCTTCCAGCAGGTTCTGCAGAACACAATGAAGCGCAGAGGAGAAAAGCTTAAACGAAATAAACCTCTGCTGATACAATGCAGGCTATTATGCATGGTGCTGATAATGTGTAGCAAGAAGTGTGGCCTGATGCCTGAGTTTCTGTTTATGATTTTATTTTTGATTTTGTGTTGTTTAGTAGAAATTTGATTTACTGTTGGATAAAAGATTCCCCTAGAGTACATCAAGTACAAGGTTATTAAAACTGAGGGGACTTTTAAAAACTGGTTTATTTTAATACTATGTTGATAATCATAGTTTTATATTTTTCATCATTTGAAAAATAATTATCTATTTGTGGATCATTTTAATGTTGTTTTTCTGGAGTAAACAGCATTATTTCAATGTGATAGTTCTGTAAAATTAATCTATACAGTTTATGTCAAATTATTAGGATACTGTTTTCTTTCTGTGAATACATGCTCATGAAAAATTCAAAAGCACTTTAAGGAATCTTATTGTTTGCAGGTTTTTCCTGTGGCCAAAAAATAGCAGTCAAAATTATTTTATCCAAACAATGCACGTTATATTTAAAGGGCTTTACTAAATCAAATCTATCAGTCTTTCCATTATGTTATTTACTTAAAACATTTCATTATGGTCATGATAAAAATGTCAAGAAAAATAGTTCCACTAAATGGAGCATTCAATAGAGTTAATTAGAGAACATCACAATGCTTGTGTAGAATAATTACCATGGAAATGTAGGCTCTGAAAGTTATCATCAAAACTCTGAGAACTCTGAGGGAAAGTTTGTTATATGTAGTGTTTTTGAAATACACTGAATTACCTAGTTAGGCAATCCTGATGCTTTATTTTCTTCTTTCCCCGATTATGCATTATTTTTGGCATATGACAAAGCAAAGCAAGACTTTTCTTTGTATTAAGACACGAAGCTACTTATGGTAGAACCTATTAGGTGAGCGTTTAGACCTTGTAAACATAAATTCATTTCTTCTTTTTTATGGAAAGCTTTAAATTTCTCTGCCTGTCTTCTCTTACTTTTCATGCAGAATACTGAGTATTGTCCTAAGCTAAGAACTAAGCTCATAATAGATACTGTTGTAGCCATATAATGAATCAGAATAAGAATGCTGAATAAAGAACCTTCAAAAGGAGATTTGTGGATCAATTTTGAATTGACTCTAAATGGCATTACTTTGTTAACACAAAGGGTCAGATGTTAATGATGATACAGTATCCAATTCAAATGAGGAGTCAATAGTAGATACAATTATCAACAGTAAAATACACAGACTTCATAGGCACAGCTTTCCTGTCCTGTCTTGAAGAGACTATCTTGCTGACACCACCTATCTTGGTCCTCTGGTTCTAATATGTTTTCTTCCCTGTTTTTGACACTGGTCTCTGAACCTTGATGTAGGATTACGTTGTTGATGTATTGAGCGGGTTGATCGCCCAACTGTCAGTTGTTTTCTGCTTTGCAACCAGTGTGGACTGATAACTTGGTTTCTGTATGCTGCAAAACCAAACTTCTTTGATGAAGAGTAAGAGCTACACTTATCTGAACTCTTACAAGGCCCCACTCCCATGAAGAATTACAGGCTGCTGTGAGAGGGGTTTCAGAATTTGCCAGGAAGAAGTACCCCTGATAGGTAGCCTATTTCAAGAAGCCAATACTAAACATATGTATATATACTAATGAGTAATGCTATACAGACTCAGCAGGATATGTTTTGTGTATATATACATATACATGTACACACACATATATACACATACACATATATTATATACATATACACTTGCACACATATACGTATGCATAGTGGGTATGTCTGTACTAGTGTGTATGTGTAACAATAGCAAAGAAAAAGAGGTCATAAATTTGAGAGAGAGAGGCATGGACACAGGAGCAGTTGGAGTTCATGGGAGTGATAGAAACACAGAACTCGTATATGAAATTTCAAAACAAAAATTAAAATAGAAAAACCAGATATCGATTAATCATTTAGAGTATGGAAAATAATGAGCAAAACTCTGTTGTTTGTAATACAGCCCTATCTCAATTGTATTCTCTGAGTATATGAGGTTGTTGAGTTTTGAAATAAAGTTTAGATTTTAAGTAGCTGGAGAGATCACTCAGTATTTTAGAGCACAAAGTACTTTCGCAGAGGATCTGAGTTTGGTTTTCAGACTTATATGGTACATATGGCAGTCGATCAAATCCAGGTGCCGTTGTTCATATCTAAGCTTTCGTTTAAATTGTATACTTTGGGTGTGGAATCTTCAAACCCTCTCCTCCCAGCCTGTTTTCACTGGGCTCAAGACCGACCATGAGGTGCTAAAGGACAAAGGTGGCCTGGCCTATTTCAGCATCGCAGTCTGGAAGGCTTGCAATCACTACGGATTTTGAGCTATAGTTGGTTGCCGGTTTTCTCCATGTGTGACTTATTTAAGGGTCTGAAAAGCCCTGGTAGCAGATGTTCCACAGAGTGTGATAGCTCATCTTCCAGCATGCACTGCTTTCTCAGTGTCTGGCTTCTGAGGAGCTGAAATTACAAGTCCTGAGCCTTTGCTGATCCTACCAATCTCATGCAGCCTAACAACAGAAGTAAAGGATGAAGAGCAAAGGGTTAAACCTTCAACCTCCAAAGGAGACATGCTATTAGTGTCTTTTTTCCCCAACATACAGTTGCTGCCTCAAGAGGGGAAGGAGCTTCTGCTGCTCCTTCAAGTCCAGATGAGAAGTCAGGGCTGGAACTGATGTCCAAGTTTCCCCAAATAGGGAAAACTAGGTCCATGTACGGTCCTGCAGTAGGGAAGATAAGGGAGCAGCAGTAGTGTACAGTGCAGGGCTCTGTCACCCAGCATCCCACACTCTAGTTCTTTCCAAATTCGCTAATCTAATTCTGCTTCATTTGCCTCCTGATGCCCATCGGAGGTCTGGCGATCTTCCACAGCTCCCTTTGCGCTAGGTATTTTGGTATCTGAAGCCTTTGTTCTTAATGTAATATTAAGCAATCTGAATACCTTTGTCTGTTCATGTCAGGGGTGGGTGTGAGCAGCTGTTGGTCTAGAAAGCTAGAAAAGACTTTTTTTTTTTTTAATTGAGTTCATAGGTATATTGCAGTCCCGTATTATTCACATCCTAAACTTGGTAAGCACGCAATTAATTGTAAGCAATTGTTAGCCTCTATATTGAAAATCTTTTTTTAAAAAGAAAAGTTCCCAAGTTCAAATGTCCATGATTGTCAATCATCAGAAATCCCAAACCCCTCAGTGTGGAGTTTATAAGCTGAGAGGTGCATGGAGATGTTTCAGGGGTGTCCAGACTAATCTATTACACATCAAGTGAGATACCTAGTGGAGCAAGAAAACTGCAAGACTCTCTGTTAAAAAACTTTCACGTAAATCCAGATACATCTCAACATGCCCTGTTCAGGTAGCTGTGTGCTTGTTTAGTATGAACCACACATTGTGTGGTTGTCCTGTGTCGCGTATGACTTTCCTGTGTGCCAATCCCCTGCTCTTCTGCACTGAGACCTGAAATGAATTCCCTCTCTTCTAATGTCAAGCATCATATGCAGGCTCTGTCAGCTCTAGGCTAAGTAATCACCTATTTAAAATCGTGACTTGGGGTGAGTTTGATGGGCATGTGGTGAGTCATTTATACTAGGCTCCTTCTGTCAGCCCAGAGGATCAGCACGAGTGGAAGAAAACAGTATCCAGAGTTTTCCTTATTGCTATTTATCTGATCCTAAAGGTCATGAATGCCCCGAAAGCTTAGTGCTTGCTCTGTGAAGGCTTAGTGCTTGCTCTGTGAAGGCTTAGTGCTTGCTCTGTGAAGGCTTAGTCCTTGCTCTATTCCCTCAAGGAGGATAAGAATGGTCAAACCTTGGGAAGATTTCTAATTAAACTGCCGTAGCTTGGATGCCAGAATTGGGGATTACTGTTGCAATTGTTAAAAAGACTCAGTGTCAGGTGCCACCAGACAAGAAAACATATGGTAGTCTTTCCATGTCATTCTTGAGTTTATAATATTTATTTATTTATTTTAATATTCGAGTGATTACCACTTGGTAGACTGGCTTGAGTGCATCAGTCTAAATGTAGAAAATGTGCTCCCGCATAGAAGGGTGATTCCTGCTTGCTTGGCTTTTAGCTTCTCAGCTAACAGTGGTCATCATTAATATTTCTGATATAAAATATGTGACTGTATGTCTCCAAGGTGCTGCTGAACCTTTGAAAGGTAACAACATGGCTATAAGAAGGAGGTATTTTGAATTCAAGGAGAGGGAAGCGACATATTCTGAGGGTCTATTATAGTTGGGACTATGTGCTTCACATGTATTTTTACTCTTAGAAAACATCACTGGGAGGTTGGAAGAAATAATTTTGTTGTAGTGGTAAAATTTGACTCTGAAAGTGCTACACCTGATGAAAATTTCCTTAATTTTTCTCACAGATTTTCAAATTTTTATCTTATTTTATTTATTGTGTCTTTTTTTTTTAATGTATGTGAGTACACTGTAGCTGTCTTCTGACACACCAGAAGAGGGAATCTGGTCCCATTACAGATGGTTGTGAGCCACCATGTGGTTGCTGAGAACTGAACTCAGGACCTCTGGAAGAGCAGTCAGTGCTCTTAACCGCTAAGCCATCTCTCCAGCCCTGTCCTCACAGATTCTGCCTGCATTTACTTTTGCCTTTCAAGAATCTGAGAAAAATAAACTCACTAAATTAATCTTTTACTGAAAATATAGTTTATAATATCTCATATAGCTAATAATTTTTACTACCTTTGAAATTGTGTCACCACAATTTCTTCCCCACATTTTCAGGAGATTTTAATAGTACATTTATTTACTGAGGCATATCCACCTAACATCACACATTACTATATATTGAATTTCATATCTAAAATATCCAGAGTCTTAAGATTTAGAATTCTATCTCAATCAAAAGTGTTATATGAGCAAAGTTTGTAGGCTTAGAACATTTTAGAGATGGAAATTCAAGTGTTTCTGAGATGATCTAGTCAATAGGAACTCTAAGGATGTCTATTGATCTGTCAGTTGTTTCTTAGAAACTTCTCCTCACAGATTCTTCTTATACATAAGGAATGTATACACTTTCCTCCCAAACCCTTGCTATACAACCTGCTCATCTCCTTGGAGAACGTCATACCTTTTCAGTACTCAAGAAGCCTGGAACTCCTGCTATCCTATCCATTTACAGAGGGTAATATTAAAAATGGGTTTGAACATACTTAGAAAAGGAGAAACTATACCAAAGTGATGATCTGTTCCAAGGAAATGTAAGGAATATATATTTGTATATACATAAATACACATATACTAATATATATGTTTGTATATATACATATATGTATATTAATATACACAATATATATGTATATATATACTAATACATGGAATATATTTTTATATATTCTTTTATTATGGAGTCACGAATTTCTTTCATACTGTTGTGTCAACCACCTTTCCCCTCTGGTATGTAAAAGAGTATTCAGTGTCCCTGTGTTAGATTTTGGGTATATTGAATTGTTATGTAGCAACTGAATTAATTTTCCCTTCGGAAAAGGGTGTGAGGCATGTGCAGATGTCTTGGTTGTAAAGCAAAGTACACCCAGCACAGTGTCCCATGATTATAGAGCCATCTGCTTCTGTAACTATGATTTCTTCGTCTCTCCCGTTCTCCAGATCATCTTCCGTAAAATCAGTGACGTGAAGAAGGAGGAGGAGGAGCGGCTGCGGCAGAAGAATGAGGTGACTCTGAGCATCCCCGTGGACCACCCAGTGAGGAAGCTTTTCCAAAAGTTCAAACAGCAGAAGGAACTGAGGAACCAGGGCTCTGCGCAGAGCGACCCTGAGAGGAGCCAGCTTCAGGTAGAGAGCCGCCCTTTGCAGAACGGAGCCTCCATCACAGGTACCAGTGTGGTCACTGTGTCACAGATTACCCCCATCCAGACATCTCTGGCCTATGTGAAAACCAGCGAGTCTCTTAAGCAGAACAACCGCGACGCCATGGAACTGAAGCCCAATGGTGGCGCTGAACCCAAATGTCTCAAGGTCAACAGCCCCATCAGAATGAAAAACGGAAATGGGAAGGGGTGGCTGAAACTGAAGAACAACATGGGGGCTCACGAGGAGAAAAAGGAAGACTGGAATAACGTCACCAAAGCTGAGTCGATGGGGCTGTTGTCGGAGGACCCCAAGGGCAGTGACTCAGAGAACAATGTGACCAAGAACCCCTTAAGGAAAACGGATTCTTGTGACAGTGGAATTACAAAAAGTGACCTTCGTTTGGATAAAGCTGGGGAAGCCCGAAGTCCTCTGGAACACAGTCCCAGCCAGGCTGATGCCAAGCATCCCTTCTACCCGATCCCCGAGCAGGCCTTACAAACCACACTGCAGGAAGTAAAACACGAACTCAAAGAGGACATCCAGCTGTTGAGCTGCAGAATGACTGCCCTGGAAAAGCAGGTGGCAGAGATTTTAAAACTACTCTCAGAGAAAAGTGTACCCCAGACATCTTCTCCAAAACCCCACATTCCACTCCAAGTACCTCCCCAAATACCATGTCAGGATATTTTTAGTGTCTCAAGGCCTGAGTCCCCTGAATCTGACAAAGATGAAATCAACTTTTAATATATATATATATATATACATATATATTTGTTAATATATTTAAAACAGTATATACATCTATATACATAAGTGTGTATATATAGTATATACATATATATTTTCACTTGCTTTCAATATGATGAACACAATATGGATTTTGATATGTACATACTGCATGTCCAGCTGGATTCTGGCCTGCCAAAGACAATTATTCAGAACATAGATATTGCTTGTACATTATGCAGTTGACTGCATGCATACTTTACATTTATTTATAATCTCTATTCTGTAATAAAAAAAGTATGAATTTTGTTAACTAAGGCAATGTAATTTTTGAAGAATCAGGGTCCAACCAGCCAATGTTGCCATGACAAACTTGATCTCAGGCTGAGTATATCGAGCTGTCATTTCTTCACTCTTCTGTTTAGTTAAAATTAGAGATTAATGTCGAGGGAGGGTTCAGCTTCGGAAGCTGTCAGACCACGTTACAGTCTCATGCCATAGGGTACTTTGCTGTAACTTAGTGTTAGTTTCCTCTTCCCTCCAGGCAATATTTGCTCCATTGAGATGATTATTTCGTCGCCTACATCTGATGCCACTGTTGGGTATTGAGAACTTATTGCTATGGGTTTTGTGCATGAACTGCATTTCCACTCAATGATACCTCTCCTTTTTAGCATTGTATTAGATAGTAATCATTAGCTCTTACGTAGAGAATTCCCTGCTCCCTCCGTCTTGGAGAACAATTGTCATCTTGGGAGCTGACTTGATCAACACCATAAATATTCAATTGTTAATATAGTGTATATTATTATAGAAACACTGCACCACAGGGTATAAGGGCCTCTTAACAATATGTTAGATATGTCGATTGTCCAAAGGCGATGAATGTTCTACATTTGTATTTCCAAAGCTTGTTCAAAGGGGGGTGTTGAAAGGCTCTTAGCAAAGAAACATATCAAAATTTTAACTGTTATTGATCTATAATTTTTTTAAAAAGAACATAAGCAATTAGACATGTTTTAATTGCACATCTGTGACTTAGAAAGGATGAAATCTGGATACAGAAATGATGAAACATGAGTTTTATTGCTTATAGAGGTAACACATGCAATGAGGCTGACTTAACAAAATAAACAATGTAGAAGGTAATGTTAAAGTTGCTTTATTAAGATAGCTGCTTTTCTGTGACTGTATTCTGGGTACAGTTTCCCTGAGCTCTTCTGCACACAGTTGCAACACTGGCCTTCTGTTAAGCTGATACAATAGAGCACTATGGCTCAGGCAGATCCACTTACAAAGGCTTATGAGGCTAAATGTTATAGTCTTTCGGGTAATAATTCCTCTTCTGAGAAAGTGCCTATTATCAACCAAAAGAGAAGTCACAAATGCTGTGTTGCCTATATCTAGGCCCTTGAATAACACTCAGAATGAATTGCATACCCCTTTTGAGAACCCATGGAAGCATTTTCTTATGATTCCAGCATGTTTTCTGGAGTTCTTCTTGGGGGTGTGGTTTTCAGTTGGTGAAGGCATAAAATTTAACATCAAAAATAAGAAGCTAGCATCTGCATTACCCTGAAAATGTATGTCAATCACTTGTGTACTGGTAGACTACTAATATATGCATTATATATGCATATGTACATATAGAGATGAATATACAAAAGATGGTAACAAAATCAAAGAAAATAGTTTGCTCTTTCATATGCAATTTTATGTGCTTTTCTATAACCTAGTCACTCTAAAATTATAGAAAGAAGAGTTAACACAGTCAGTCTGGAAAAGTACAAAACAGTGCTGCTCTTTAAGTTCTCCACAGGTCCCAAAGCTGTACGCCTTTGTTCTAGGACTCTTGGGCTGTGGATTAGGTGCTGTGGGCTACCGTTGCTTTCCTTTCCATTACTTAAAGTAGACATCTTCAGGGTCGTGTATGTCCTTGCTCGGCTAAGATACCTACCTACCATTGGCAAGAAGAAATGAAATAATTACAGAATCAGCCTTAGAATTGAGGTTTGGGGACTCATTTGTTTTGGCTTTTTTATTATGGAAGATACCTTGACCTTGGCTTTTGAGATGTATTGGGTTTCTTATTGGTCAGAGTCAAGTATAGCAAATACCTTGAAAGTTGAATGATGATAAAAAAGCATGAATGCAGAAATCCCTGTTCTGACTTTAGCTACATTCAAAAATGAACAGTTGGTCTAAAGCCGTAAGAGGGTCACTGAAACAGAAACTGAAGTGTGACTTCTGCCATTTCCTATTAGGTTTACAAACCTTTGCCAGGATGTGACAATGGCCCAGACAGAGTTTTAGCTAACAACCTACAACATTAGCCATAATGAGATTTCTATCTGAACACACGTTTCCATAGGTGGGGAAGAAACATAATGATCTTGAACTGCACTGGGCCCTCAATAGGAAGCAAAAGTACTGATTGTTTACTTTTGGTGCAGTTCCCACAGTTCTCTTTTCCAGACCCTTGTCCTCTGCGTGCATGACCTGGCGTGGTGCTGAACGCACTCTGCACATATTCAGCCAACATTGTAAATAGCCTTAGGTTTCCAGATTTTAAAATTCTTCATGGTAGAATTTAGTCAGATTTTAATGCAGGGTGAATACTTGCTTGCACACATGATAATGATATAGTCACATACTGTGTGGCCTCAACCAACACAGACAGGGCAGGCTCTTTGGGGGACCAGACGACTGCATGCTTTATCCCTACACTGGTGCTCTTGGTGCATCCAGAATATTGTTTTTACTATTATACTTATGAAAAATATACTAATAGCACTAAATGGATATGTATTTGAAATGCAAACATTTTGCAAAGCAACCTATACATCTTTAATTCTCGTATAATAGTATGAATATATAAGATCAGACACTGTATTCTGGATGAGTGGTTGTGACATGATAGCAGAAGTCAAATACAAACAGAACTGTGATCTTTCAGTCCAAGCAAGAAGGTTAGCTAAATTGAGTCTGGACAATGTTACATCTAATGTGTTCTAGTAGACAGAAGAACTTACAGTAAAAGGTGAATAGAAACCCTAAAGTTAGAAAGTGATGTCAAAGCTCCCAATGTTTTCCTTTTACACGAATGACCTTAAAATAGTTCAGGATTAGTGGTTGAATTCACACCCAAACTTTATTATTTCAAGGAAACTTTTTATAACAGCCTTGGTTACACCTCTTATTGTGTACAAGAATACAAAAAGCTCTAAATATTAAGAAAATCCCCAGCCGGGCGGTGGTGGCGCACGCCTTTAATCCTAGCACTTGGGAGGCAGAGGCAGGTGGATTTCTGAGTTCTGAGTTTGAGGCCAGCCTGGTCTATGGAGTGAGTTCCAGGACAGCCAGGGCTACACAGAGAAACCCTGTCTCGAAAAAAAAAAAAAAAACCAAAAAAAAATCCCCCACAACTTTACATAGGTCACAGGACAGAGAATACGAGAATGTGAGGTGTGAAATGGCTCAGAACAAATGTCTATGCAATACTATGCAATTCTTTAATGGGAATATTAAATAACACAGCATACTAACATGTCAATTTGAAAATTAACTCAATAGGAATCCAAATACAAGTATGACAGAATTTAAGGAAATGTTGTTTCCCTGTGAGACCCAGGAAACTTTTGGAATTCTTTTGGAAAAAAAAAAGATTGTTTTCTTAATTTAGTCTTTAAAGAAGCGACTGGGATTTTGTAGCAGCTGGTCCTTGTGAAAATAAATTAAGTAACACTATTTCCCCTTCTCTTTCCTTCCTCCAACCCCACCCATATTCTTCACCTTGCTACCCTTCAAATTCATGGCTTCTTCATTTTCAGTAATTGTTTTTGGTGAATTTTCTTACCTTATATAGCTGTCTTTTTAAAGAGATTTTCTGAGTCTTTTTTATTTTCCCCTGAAGTTTCATATAGATAATGAGAAAATATTAGGAGCCATTACACAGATACCATCAAAAGGAGTATCGTCTTAGGTGAATGCTGTGCTTTGATATCTTCAGGAGACATATGAGTATTCCTCCTGAGATTCTATGGGAAGAGAGAGAAGAAAGTATGCTTAGACTTCACACATCCTCAGATGAGTACTGGGCGCTGTCTTGGATTCTGATTCCAGCTCTGTCAGTCTAGAGTTTGGCAGTCAGCTGTCTTTAGTGTGTTTCTGTTATCCAAGCAACAAGCACTAAAACAAAGACCTAAATTACTCCCATCTTACATCAAACTGCTGTTAGGTCAATGGAAATAAACCACATTAGCTGCTTGAAAGGCACTAAAGCCTGCCCATGTTATGTGTCCTTGGTGGCAGTGATTTGATTGAGAAATTGATGGGACAGTTATTTTTGGTACTTCAAGGAAGCAGTGTAAGCTATATAAACATTTGATTCTAAAGATAAGGTTCATTCTGTTAATGTTTTCTTATTCTGCAAAGAAGCCTTTGTCCTCAGGGCACCACACAAAATGTTATTGTTATATTTGCTGGGATGATTTGAAGCAGGAAAATAAGCAGAGCAGTAAACACAAAGGGAACATTGTTTTTGCACCAGAAAGAACACTCAGGTTTAGATCTCTCACTGGATTTTGCTAGGATTCTTAGGAAACTGAAAATTTAAGATGTATCCATCTAAGAATTTACTAAGAATATTTTGAAATTGCACATAGTTGCAAGCATTGAAAAAAATGATTAGCTTTAAATGTTTTAAAAGTTTAAGACTTAAAGACAAAGGAGGCTAACTAATGGTCCATTATTGACTCAGACCTTTTACTATCTACTGTAATCCTCTATTTATTTGCTAAGCAACTATATATATATGTATATGTATATATATATTTATATATGTATATATATATATATTTCCATCCGCTGTATTAGGCCTGTGGCAGTACAACTAACAGTTAGTTGCTTTATATGCAAATAAATCATTTTCATTCAATTTGCTCTGAGTGGAAATGTTTACTTACAGCCTGATTACTTTATCAGCTTCCATTAAAAAAATTATGATTATGACATGGCAGCCATTACATTTTAGAGTTGATAAAGATTGCTTTAACATTTTAGAAATTATTCTTTTTTTTCTGAACCAGAAAAACAAAGCAAAAACAAATGTTCATCATGGTCACACAATCAGGACAAAAATGTAGACTTAGATCAGTCTTAAATCAGGTACTAATGCCAGGCCACGTCCATGTTTGAGCATCCAGTTTGGGATTTACATACCAACACACAAAGAGATGCAGATTTTACATATCCATGAACATAGATGCATAGTGGAGGTTATGTTTAGATGCTTGTAGACTTTTATCATGGTCGTTGGCAATGTTGATAACTACATTCTAGTCAATCTCAGTAAGTGTATACACGTTTAAAAACATGGTCCTTTGCTCTGCTACTGTGCAGTGATATACTTATGTTTACATATTTGCAGCCTTCTCAGTAAGATGATTAAGTCTAAATTTGTTACCAACTGCAAAAATGTTCACACAGAACAACAATAACAAGACCATTTGAGCAGAAGAAAAATATTATTACTCCTTTTCTGTTGTTATAATGTATTTTTCTGACTGGCAAAATCTTCCTAAAAAGTAAGAGGACAAAATGTATATACATTCCAAATAGGAAAGGGCTTTTGAACATTTACATAATATAAATTATTAAACTTAGCCCAACTGTAGGATTGGACAAGAAATAAAGTCAGTTGCCTCTGTACTGCTAGATTCTTCTTTAGTATTAGTTTTTCTTTTCTAGGCAAAGGAATTCATCTATGAGCTGGTTCAAGTCCTCATAAATAAGTTGTGGGAAATTAAGTTTTAACAATGACATTCCAGGTACCCTTGCTTAACAAGCTACATGTCCTTGATTTCCATATCTCTCTATTATAAAATTTATATCATCAGTAAAATATACTTCTCAAATTTTACTCATTTTGAGAAATTTCTCATTCATAAGTTTAATATTAACTAGAAGTTGCAGTTCTTCTTTTAGTTACCATCACCACCACCCCCTCCTCCGTGCTAAAACATCAATGTAACTTTCCCCACATGTATAGAGTCTTTCATCTCCAGGACTTGACTCAGCTTTCCTCTTTAAGAATATTTCTAGAATGAGACACTTAGATGCTCTGTCAATGGATGTTTGATAATAAGATAAAACACTTTCTCTAAATTTTAAATCTCTAAAATAACAATTGTATTCAATGTATCAGTGTGTTAAGCAGTGCCCATGTAAATTATGATTAATAACTTCAATTTTCAAAGTATTTTGTGCTCCATGAATGCTTCTCAGTCATCTGAAAAGGGTAGTAACCAGAGGTCCTGGAAAAAGATGGAGTTCTCCCACAGTACCATTTTGTCTTCTGTACCTTCAAAACATTCAGAAAGGCAAACACACAAGCACTCATGCACACACACACACACACACACACACACACACACACACACACACACACACGAGAGAGAGAGACAGAGAGAGAATACCTCTCCCTGAATACGTTAGCTAAAAATGTTAAATTATGTTGAGAATATTTAAAAGCAATTAAACTCAATAATGAAGTTTGGGGGTGTTTGTGGAATTTGGGGATAAAGAGAGAACTGATTGTTCTGTACTTCTTTACATGGCAGCAGAAGGTGTGGTTTGTGTTGGATTCTCAGTAAAATTCTGAGTCATACTGAGTAGAGAAGAGGTATGTGAATCAGAATTTTTTAAATTTCTACCATATGTCCTATATTCTGAGATACCAGTCTATACTCTAACTTAAGATTTTCTGTCTCTTGCTTTTAATACAAGGCTAGTGTATTTGCATGGTTTGTGTGGGTCAGGGCCATTGAGGATTTGGAGAAATCTGTGTGCTTCATCTCTATTAGATATAGAAGCAAGGGAATGTTAATTAGGCTCACAGTCATTGGGCACTCACTGTACTAAGCAGTGTATCTAAATAATCATATTTTATCCTGCATTACTCATGAAGGAGTAGACTAAGGAATTTAAATAGGATTGCAGTAGCCAATTAATAACCCAGAAATCAGTAAAGCTGAGACTCTAACACAGGCAGTTGGACCTTAGAGAGAAAAACACCTTCCTAGGGTCGTAAGGACAGGCTCTTCCAGCATGAATTCCAAATTTTTCAGGACATGTGCATTCAACAGTTCCTCAAATCAAAATAATTAAAAGAAAATACCCTGGAATGTAAATGCTTGTCTTTCATGTGACCAGAGAAAATGGCAGAGATTGTTACCACAACTGTTATGAGTAAAGTGTGCCATGAGCCAACAACTAAATTTCCCTTCACTTCTCCCAACAGTTTGAAGAGCAATGGAGGTAAACTGGGAAGTGTAGTCATAAGAGGCAAATGAAACATATCACATACATGTACATTTAATAGTCTTCAGGATGAATTTTCACTTAAGAGGTAAATTAAAATTAAAGAAAACAATACGTGTTCACAATTTTTTTTAAAGTTTACTTTTATTTTTACTAGTGGGATTTAAGTGAGACACCAGAGAGCTTTTTTTAAATGGGGGAGGGATGCCTATTGGGCGAGGGCCAGGAAGCAGAGAGGCCAGGTGAACAGAACAAGGCGTCAGGTCTCACTCGGAGGAGCCCTGAGGCTCTTTCTGGTTAGGTCCCTTTTGACCTTGACATTTCCGTGTGAATGAGGTGTTAGACACTTATTGCTGATGTGTGCTAATTGTGGCATTTAGTCAAAGAACACTGCTGAAAAGCTACAGGGTGTTAGGGAAAGAATGTACTTGCCTCTTAGTTGACTCCTCCCTGTGTGGTATCTTCTTAACAGTTTTTGTTTGGCTAACTTCTAAATGACATTGTCATAATCATGGTGTTGATTTTAATGAAGCGTTACGAACTAGTTTGGAGACATGTCAATTTTGGGGGACTTTCAACATGACAGGATGCTTTTATACCTACGTTCAAGTTTTTGATTTTGGCTTATCCCATAAGTCCAGGACTCTACTTGGGCAGTTGTCTTGCATCTTGATTAGATGGTTTGCAGAAGATTGGCATTTATGCATGAATCATTGGCTGATAAAGAACCATCATAGAGAAGGCCAAAAAAAAAAAAAAAATCAACCCAATGCCTGAATAAACCAGACTGGTGAGTATTTACACTTAATTGATGCAAACAAGATTTTGCCAAATAGCATATCATTGTTATCAGCTAAATCATCTTTAAAATATTGAGCCACCTCTTTCTATAGTGAGTTGTTTCACTGAGTAAAGGAAACCGATCATTGTCAAAAGCTGCATAAAAACCTGAGTTGGTCCCAGACTTTCCCAACCAAATTGATGAAAATATTCCTGAAAACAGCACAATTGATCAAGTAGTCGATGAGCTAGTCAGTGAACTATGCAAATTAGATTAATGACTCTTTTATAATTCTATGTCAAAGTTTGATGGAACTGAGTCTTTTATTATATGTCTCAAGTATGTACTCTTAAATAAAATCTAAATTACTTTATTTAAAATCAATTTTTCAGTGAATTTCATTTCAGAACACTTAATGGCAAGGACTTCTCTTTGACCCCTAAGGGAAGGTTTCATGTTGTGAGTCTCAGCATCTCCATCAGCGACATTATGATGTTAAGTTGGCTCACTTTTTATAGTGGATTCACTGGCATCCTCTCTGTGCAGCTGCCTTCTATGCCAAAGCTAGTCACAGTCAGAGGAAAGGAAAACACACATTTCATGTAAAAAACCAACTCAAACCATCACTGTCATGATATATATTTCCCTCCTCTCTAGTGACAGGGTTAGGGTAATGTGGACGCTAGATTAGAATCATTTTAATCTCAATCCTCCATGTTGTGGTAAAAAATTCAATCACAGCTACCAGTTGTTTATTGGTGACTTCAGGAAATGCTTGGTACTCCGACAACACTACTGAATTTTGCATATCTATGATCTAATGGGAATTCTGTATTTCTTTTAACTCTGTGGTCTACTGACTTTGTAGACCACAGTGATACTATTTTGTACCCTACAATGTAAACTCCTGACTGATGTTGCTACAGGGGATGTTTTTCCAAGTTCGCAAATGTTTCTGCCACTGTAACCTTATTTGTGGATATTAAAAATGCTTCCTAAGGTTTAATTCACTGGGAATATTTGGTTTATGCATTGACTAAGGAAATAGGTCAAGACTTTATGGAAGATATTTTTAATGCCAATATGCTAAGCAGTACTTGTCTATAATTTTCAAAATTTGGCTCACACTAGGCTGATCATGTTTTTCTACTTAAATCAAGACATTGCAGTGTGTAATATAGAAATTTTGTATGTACTATCAACTTATCACTCAACTGCTAAGAACTTATGTGTAAACATCTGAAATTGGAGACTTCAGGGTCAATTTTGAAAATGTGATTAAAATTCAATTGCAGTTGGGAAGTTTGTCTCAATTTTCAGTTTATTGGAAGTTTGTTCTAAAGAAATAGTTGTTTCCACAGTGAATTGGCAGGTGGAAGTTTCTAACCCAAAATAATCCTGGGTTTTAGCACAATAAACTGTATTTCATCAGGGAGGATTAACTTTGCTTTTTTTTTTCACACTTTATTTAAATGTGGATATTTTTTCATGATACAAAATAAAATGTGCATTTTATGGAACTTATTTGAATTAGTGAGTCTTTTTTGGAATTTTGAAATTGGTTACATTATAAAAAGATTCCTATTGCAAAACCACAAGAGAGTAAGTTTAGGGCTGTGTCTTGATGCTTTCTATTGCTGTGATAAATGCCATGATCCGGGTTTACTTCATCTTAAACCTTCAGGTAGCCACCTATTACTAAAGGACGCTAAGCAATAACTCAAGGTAGGAACCTGGATGCAGGAACTGAAGAAGTCATGGAGAAGTGCCACTTAGAGGCTTGCTCCACGTGACTGGCTTGGCCTGCTTATACCTTCCAAGACTGACTCCTCATTGGTGGCTCCACCCAAAGTGAGTTGGACCCTCCCCCATCAATTGAAAGACCCCCAGAGCTAGGGAGACCCTCACTCAAGTCTCGGGATGACACGACCACCCAATAACTCATGAGAGACCGACCTTGATGCAACCGCATGAGGTTTATTCAGGGGAAACCAGTATACTGCGGATGAGCTCGTAACCCAGGGGCAGAGGAGCTCGACCCCAAGCACAAGAAGTGAGGGGTATTTAAAGGGAAAAATCACAAACTAGGGAGGTGAGGGGGCTACCAAGGACACATAACAAGAAAACAGTGGAAAATTCTAACAGGACCCAACCCCTAATTGAGTCAGGGTCATAAGGAAAACATCCTATACACTCATTATTCATAAGAATGTGGTCTAGTCAATTTACTATTTACTTTATGGCTGACCGTTCCCTAGAACCACCCAGATGGCTCATATTCTGCTTTTTGTTCTTGGACCTAACTGTGGGGGAGGGGGGTATAGCCAACAGGTTTCTGAAACTGGCTAGTCTACATTCTTGGCTCCTTACAGAGGTTTTCCATGCCCTTTTAGGTTAAGGTTATACATTACACATTCTACTGATACATTTCTATTAAATGCTCTTATTTTAAAATTCTAAAATTCTCCAGCCCTTCACAATCATTAATCAAGAAAATGTCTCCATCAGATTGGCCTGAAGGCAAGTCTGTGGGACATATTCTCATCTGAGGTTCCCTCTTCCCCAATTATCCTAGCCTGTGTCAAATTGACAAAAACTAACACAAGAGGCCTTCTGATATTAACTTTACCAATATCATCTTATACTTGTACGATATTTATACCTGGCATGGTATAAGTAATAAGATTTGTATTGTATTTGAAGTTATGTTAAGCTCTAGTAGTAAATTTCCATGAGTTATCAGATATCACTGTACTATAAATGACAGCTAATCATCTGGCCTAAGTGAAATTTGAGAGATATTTTTTTAAAATTTCAAAAAGAAGCTTACTTTATTTTAATATTTCTTAGTCCTATCAGTTGTTAGAAATTCTTCTAATAATATGAGACTCGGGAATTATATCGAAACATATATGGAATGAAATGATACTTTCTTTTTTTTTGTAAAAACAAAGATTTTTGATTCTAATCCTTACTGAAAACAAGAGCAAAATGATAGATGAAGAATATCCTATAAAAACTCAACAACACGTGAAGTGTCACATGGGAACTTTGTTCTGTTTCCTAATCTAGGAAAGCAGGGTTTCTGATACAGTGCCCTTGGAACTAGCTACTTTGTTTCTAAGGTGGCATGCTGAAAGGAGAGCTCAGCTCAGCTTGTGACCACTGCCTCTGCTGCCATCCTCAGAAAAAGAGGATGTGGTACACACTATTCAAGTGAGTAGGCAAAGCTCCCTCTACTCCTAACCCCATTTCCTTACAATATCCTCCAAGGATAGCACTAAAAGAACCCGAATGGCTTTTGATGATACCCACATAGATCAGAAAAGTACTCAATCCTCATTAGAGAAGATGGTCTTTTGAAGTAGATGGACAGTGACACAGAGACTATGGAGTGCTTAGCTCTAAATGGGATGCTTCATTACCTCCCTACCCTCAAGGTTCAACGAGATCTAAGTGGAAGAGGAGGAAGACATATTGTAAGAGTCAAAAGGTGACAGGAGACTTCAGGAAAATAGTATTTTCTAGACCCAACAGGGCAGATACACATATGCACTCAAAGCAATTGTGATAGTCTGATTTGTTGTAAGCTCAAGCCAGACAAAATCCCAGCAGGAAAGAGCCCCATAGTCTAGAAGCTGTTGGCTTGTGATTGCAGCTGGGAGAGGAACGCCAGCCCTCTTTAAGTTTCCACATTCTCCATCTTTAAACTCTTGCCCCACATTTTACAACTGGACAAAGGAAGGAAGGGAGTGACTCTGAGCAGGAGTTCTCACCCTGCTGATTTCATATGCTTGTGCCCTCCTCTTCCCTGTAGTTTCCCATTGTGCTACCAGCTGTCCAAGAAGAAGAAGCACTCTGCAGGTAACCTTCTAGTTTCTGGTAGATTTTGGGTCCCCTGCCTAGCTGAGGAATAAAAAGATAGAGTAAGGGAAAGTGATCAACAATTACAATCACCAGGAAATCCCCAACAAAGAAGAGGGAGGTAGGGGTTGGGGAGCACTGGTGGACCTGTCAGAGGCCTCTTTCTTTTGCTTGCTGGAGTGTGCTTCACATCTTGAGTAGCCTAAAGTAGGCTGGGGACAGATCAAATGAGATAATAGAGTAAAAGGGCCTCAAAGGATAGAGTGGGCTATGTGGAGCTTCCATTGATTTTCCTAGCAAGCAAGAGTAGATTTCAGGCTTAGTGAGGAGGAGACATAAATATTAATAACCTGCCTGACACCCAGCCCAAAATAAAGCTCCAAGTTCTCTTCCTGTGCATATAGAGAAAACTAGACAAGTTTAAAGTTAGACACAATCAACACCACACACACACAAACACATACACATACACACACAAACACATAACTCTGCTTCTTATATTTCAGGATATGCATTAAAATTTATTAATATACCAACTACTTAAAAATAGCTCAGATTTTGTTAACCTAAAAATGAAATTGAAATTGCCCAGAGAGTGGTTCTATTGGACATTTTCACTCCCAGAGTTGCAATATTTTATGAGATTCCTGACACATAGACAAGGATTTGGGTGCTTATGGGCCCTGATTGAAAATTCATAGCTATAAAATAAAACCCCAAAGCTCAAGCTAAGGAATGTGTGTGTATGAGAGAGGGAGGGAGGGAGGGAGGGAGAAAGAGTATGGGGAGATTATAATCAAATTATAAACATGCTATAGAATATAGAGCTTTGACTAATTTTGATGTTCCATCTTCATTGGAACTAGATACTCTCTTCCATGTCTGGAAGATGTCTGTCACTTCTAATTCTGTCTTTTGTGTTTTCATTGTTATTTTTGTTGTTCTGTTGAAACAATGTTGTATAGAACTGAGATTCTCACTATTTTGTATGCTAAGTATAGATATATGTATGTATGGATGAATAGATGATGAATAGGTAGATGAGTAGATGGATGGATGGATGGCTAGATGGATGGATGGGTAATTGGATGGATGGATAGTTGGATGGATGGGTAGTTGGATGCATGGATGGATGGATGGATGGATGGATGGATGGATGGGTGGATGGATGGATGACTGACTGGATAGATGGATGATTGAATGGATGGACAGATGGGTGAGTAGTTGGCTGGTTGGCTGGCTGAGTTGACAGATGGGTGAGTGGCTAGCTGAATAGATGATGGATGGATAGATAGATGAGTGGGTGAATGATGCATAGATGGACAGGTGAGTGAGTGGCTAGCTGGATGGATGGAGGGATAGACAGATAGATGAGTGATAGGCTGGCAGCCTGGACAGATAGATGGATGAATGAATGGATGAATATGTGGGTGGGTAGATGAGTGGAGTGAAAAGTAGAGCAGTCAGATGAGTTCTCTCTGCTTTTGCATATAATTTTCCCATCAACCCCATTGGAGAAACAAAGCTTTAGGCTTTGGGTGATAAATATCCTTTCCCCACTCTTAACTAGATTGAAACTGTCAGAAAGTTCTCAAAATCAGATCTCTGACTCTGGATCAAACTTTTGCTTCTTATATGTTTGCTCTTTTAGTACTCCAAATGATTCTCCGATCTAGACAAAACCTAGCTATTGTATCAGTGGACATAGAAATAAAATATATGTTAAAAATGTTTGAGGAGAACTTTGGTAATTGAGGCTATCTCCAGAAAACCATATAATTATAGAATTTCAAGGTTTTGCAACTTTCTGCCAAAGTTCTGAAGCAGAAAAAATTGCTAAGGTAGACCCTAGTGCATGGCCTTCCTATTTACAGATAGGGACAATTTCAGTTTCCAGTATTGCATTCTTCACTTTTCTTCTTCATGATGTCTGTGTGGAGAAATCTCACAAAGGCACTGAGCTCAGGGCCAGCCTCTCAGCTGATGTAGTTCTCAGCTTATAAAATGGATTGTGCCAAAAACAAAAACAAAAACAACCACAACAACAACAACAAAAAATGCCGGGCGGTGGTGGCGCCGTGACTTTAATCCCAGCACTTGAGAGGAAGAGGCAATAAGATTTCTGAGTTTAAGGCCAGCCTGGACTACAGAGTGAGTGAGTTCCAGGACAGCCAGGGCTACACAGAAAAACCCTGTCTCAAAAAACCAGAAAAAAAAAAATGGATTGTGTTCTCCTCTTCTTCCTCGGTACCCAGTAGTGTTTAGAAGTTTAATTCCAGTTGCTGGAATTAAAAGTTTTAAAGGAAGACTTTAATTTGCAATGCATTAGCACAACTAAGTCCCTGAGGAAGGAGCGGTTGCTCCATCTTCTCTTGTATTCAAAATCACAACTGTCTGAGAATATGCATCATAATGTCTTTCGTTCTGTGTTCTGCCTTGATAACTTCGTACTGCACAGGAACTCCAAAATAAGTATAGGCTCTGTTTTTTCTTACCAGATGTGTTTCTCTGCTCCACTCCTCAGAGGAGTGCTTTCTACCTGGCAGTTTTCTTACCAGTTGGACCAGCAGCAGTACACCAGGCCTCAGTCCAATGAGACATCTTTGCTGTCTCAAGCTTATTCAAGCCAATTACATCCTGTCTTGAAATTCCCTCCTCCCTACCTCCCAAATGCCTCTGTCCTTTTCTCAGTGAAACCCCATTGTAGGCCTCCATGCACTGGGAGGTCTTCCACTCTCCACGCTGTGAGTATACATGGCCAATAGATTACTGTTGACTTCATCTTTCCAGCATTATATTTGAGTTTTGGCCATTTTTTTTAAAAAACTCATCTATGGCATGACTAGAAGACCATTAGAACACAATGTTAATTCACTTTGCTCAAGGATTATACTGTGTATAAGCTAATAATGGTCATCAAACTTACTGAATACATGCCTTTTAACTTTTATGGACTGCACAATGTCATATATATGCATGTAATATACATACACATGTAGTATACATACACATAAATATATACACATATACATATAAATATAAGTGTACATAAGTACATGTTAAGATCTGACATTAAGGAAAGTAATAAGTATTGGGTGTACATCTTAGATTCTGGTCTTTGATATGTTGTTTTAATTTCCTAACAAAAGAGGTTTGGTCAGCTCAGGCGAGTATCAGGAGTGAATAAAGCTTAGACTCTTATCCAGTGTAATGTTTCTACCGTTCACCATACTTCACACTGAAGTTTGTTGATGGTATAATGTGGCCTTTTCCTTCTTGCAAATGTTTTCTATAAGATTTCCCTTTGAATGTCCTGTGTCATTCAACAGGCATATAGCTCTCTGAAACATCCAACAGTAAAACACTACACATCCTTTTGGTTACTTCAAAGAGTTTAAATTGTCACATGTATTCATAGTATTGTTTTATGGTTTTTTTTTTTTTTTTTTTTTTTTTTTTTTTTTTTTTTTTTTTTTTTTTTTTTTTTTTTTTTTTGTTCCTAGGAGGTATTTGGCATTTTCTTGAAGTGTTTTCTTTGTTTACAGTGGGGACAGGAGTGCTACTGGCATCTTCTGGGAGCCACTGAATATCCTGCAGTATGTAGGACAGCCTTAACCCCAGTGAATATTTAGCCCTATGTTTGCAAAGGGCTGACACTACAAACTTTAATTTAGACCACACATAGGCTATTTTCTCTTTTCAAAAGTCACAGGCTGTGGCCTGGTGAGTGATTTGCCCATGATGGAGTCAGAGGCTGTCTTACTCCGAAGACAGAGCCTGAGAGAGTTTCTGGAAATAGTACTAAGCATCAGCAGGTGGGATAACAGCACAGCAGAGTCAAAGTGTCCTGCATTTTCAGCTCATGGATAATGTGTGCGCCCCACAGCCATGGTCTTGCCCACCTGTCTGAGCAGAGCATACCCGCAGTCAGTTATAAAGTGACAGCCTAACTGTGATGCTATAGCCTACAGCTCAGTGGGAGACATTACAGAATGCTCTTACAGTTTACATTTAATAGTAGTATGTCCATCCTTTCACTGGCTTCTTTCATGTGAAAAAAAAATGGACCAGTGAACTTTTATTTTGGGAAGATGATTTTTTTTTCAGCCACAAAGTGACTCACATATTTCTCACATTGTAAATGTTATCGCCCAATGCACAACAGCTAAAATTGTAAGGGAGTTTAATAAATGCACAACAAGTAAAATCATAAGGGGTCTAATAAATGTCATAAAAATGCCTCCAATGTCTTCAATTATGATTATTTTGAAAGTGGGATTCCATGGTCTAATTGTGCCAAGAGCCTGCCCTGCCTGTCCCTATGTCCTTTCTTACTTGGACACAGCTCTGAGCAATGACTTAAAAGGCATTGAGCTGATGATGTGCATTGCAGGTAGTGATGGACCTGTGCAGGTCAGTGCAGAGAGTCATGGATAATCCTGCTCATGTTTGTTTCTTTCTCTCCATGCCTGCTTGAAGGTGATGACCAAAACCTAAGTACACATGCATACATTTTCTCACAGCACTGAAAAAACAAACAAATAAACAAACCCAAACCAAAGCAGGAGACAAAACAAAACAACTCACAAGGCAATGAGCCCTCCCAAAGTGCTCCCTCTCTCTCTTCTTCATGCAGAAGGTGACTCCAGGAATCCACCTCCCTTAGTGTTGACAGTGATTGACAGTGCATTTATAAATGAATTTGCAGCCTCAAAGCCAGGTGTGAAGATCTAGTAGATATTCTTTCATTGCAAAGGCACTGCTACCTTTTAACAAATGCTCGTCAAGAAGTGACTCTTAAGTAGTGTAAGTTGTTTCACTATGATTAAAGAATTCCATTCTTTTCAGTGAATGTATAACAGATAGAACTATCAAGATTCTGTTCTAGAGCATTTCAGTTAATAGGAAATGGGTTTTTCATGTCAATCTGTAGTCAATTTTCATATCCATACCCTGAGATATTATTGATTTGCTTTCTGTTTCTTTGAATTGATACTTAGTAAAAAAAAAAAAATCCCTTATGGTTAATAGTATTCTGGAGATGAGTCACAGCCCATTTGTTATCTTTAAATATCTATTAGGGGTTCCTATCCCACTTCAGATCATTCGGTTGACAAATAAAAGACTTAGAGACCTTCAGGTTTATAATAAGCTTTAAGCTCTTATAACCGGGTGGACACCAACTCTCTATGCTGTGTTGTCTACTTCCCAGAGGTGATCCCTGAGGCATCACTTGCCATGATCCTCTTTGGCTGTTCCTACTCCATCAGGTCAGCCTTCATGGTGACCTACCTACCTACCCCATGGTGATCCGCCTACACCATGGTGACCTCCTTCCTTTTTCTTCTCTGGCTTTCTGTTGTGATACCTACCTGAGACCCCCAAGCCCTGCAGATCTGAAACTCTGCCTACTTCCCCTCTGCTCAGCCACAGGCACCTTAATCACTCAGAGATAATTTGGGGTATTAGGTTTACACAACAGAAGTTGAAGTATTTGAGGATCTCCTTATCCTTGTGTCTGTCTGTGGTATGCACAACTAGATCTTGGGGGCTAGTATTTAACATTTGAATACATAGCAACACCAGACCAACCCACTACAGGGGATGGTGGCACATGCTTTAATCCCAGCGTTTAGGAAGCAAAAACAGGAGGATCTTTGTGAGTTCAAGATCAATCCAGTCTTAAAATCAAGTTCCAGGTCATAGGATAGCATAGTAAGATTCTCTCTCAATAAAGTAAGTAGAATAATATAATAACACATAAGTATTTGTATCTAACTAGTTAACGTAGTAAATCACTTAAACTATTTTGGAGGCTAATTCATGTCATTAGATACTAGCACAGTTCATTTGGACCTCTGTGTAATATTCTAATATACTTTTTTTCACCAGTTGACACACATTGTTACTGACCCAGGGTTTGTTTAGGGAGGTTATGCATAGTGCTGTTCTAAATATTTATGTGGATGTATGTTTTCATTTGCTCAAGGTAGATAGGTAGAAGTGGAACCACTATGGGGCCTTTGGTAGTGTGTGCTTTATTATAAGAATACCTAATTGTTTTCAAAGTGACTTTGTGTTTTACATTTATACTGGCAACATGCAATGGATCAAGTTTCCCCACATTCTTGAAAACACCTAGTATTATCAGGTTTTTTTTTATTGTTATACATTCCAGTGAGAATATAATAGTATTTGTTGCTTAAAAGTGTTTTCAAAATCATTAGTCATCAGGGAAATGCAAATCAAAGCAACTCTGAGATTCCACCTCACACCAGTCAGATTGGCTAGGATAAAAAATTCAGGTGACAGTAGATGCTGGCGAGATTGTGGAGAAAGAGGAACACTTCTTCATTGCTGGTGGGACTGCAAGCTGGTACAACCACTCTGGAAATCAGTTTGGCAGTTCCTTCAGAAATTGGACATAGTACTACCAGAGGACCCAGCTATACCACTCCTGAGCATATACCCAGAAGATGCCCCAACATGTAAAGAGGACACATGGTCCA
Source organism: Mastomys coucha (assembly GCF_008632895.1). Lineage (NCBI taxonomy): Eukaryota > Metazoa > Chordata > Mammalia > Rodentia > Muridae > Mastomys > Mastomys coucha. The sequence continues at coordinate 89,865,174 of NW_022196912.1, read as the reverse complement.
CCATGTTCATAGCAGCCTTATTTATAATAGCCAGAAACTGGAAACAACCCAGATGTTCCTCAACAGAGGAATGGATACAGAAAGTGTGGTACATGTACACAATGGAGTACTACTCAGCTATTAAAAATAATGAATTTATGAAATCCTTGGGGAAATAGATGGATCTGGAGAATATCATCTTGAGTGAGGTAACCCAATCACAAAAGAACACACATGGTATGCATTCTCTGATAAGTGGGTATTAGCCCAGAAGATCGGAATACATAAAGTACAAATCACAAACCACAAGAAACTCAAGAAGAAGAAAGACCAAAGTATGGATACTTCGTTCCTTCTTAAAAGGGGGAACAAAATACCCATGGAAGGAGTTGTAGAGACTAACTATGGAGCAGAGACTAAAGGAAGGACAATTTAGAGACTGCTCCACCTGGGAATCCTTCCCGTATTCAATCATCAAATCCAGACACTATTGTGGATGCCAACAAGTGCTGGATGATGGGAGCCTGATATAGCTGTCTCCTGAGAGGCTCTGACAGTACCCGACTAATACAGAAGTAGAGGCTCAGAGCCATCCATTGGACTGAGTACAGGATCCCCAATGAAGGAGCTAGAGAAAGGACCCAAGGAGCTGAAGGGTTTGCAGCCCCTTAGCACGAACAACAATATGAACAAACTAGTACCCTCAGAGCTCCCAGGGACTAAAACTCCAACCAAAGAGTACACATGGTGGGACTCATGGCTCTAGCAGCATATGTATAGCAGAGGATGGCCAAGTCAGTCATCAATGGGAGGAGAGGTCCTTGGCCCTGTGAAGGTTCTATGCCCCAGTGTAGGGGAATGCCAGGGCCAGAAAGCAGGAGGGTGTGGTGTGGTGAACAGGGGGAAGAGGGAGGGAACAAGGGTTCGTTTTAGTTTTTGTTCTGTTTTATTTTATTTTATTTTATTTTTTGGAGGGGAACCTGGGAAAGGAGATATTGTAAATAAAGAAAACATCTAATAAAAAAAAGTGTTTTCCTAGCCGGGCAGTGGTAGGTTCTTTAATCTCAGAACTTGGGAGGCTGAGGCAGGCAGATTTCTGAGCTCAAGGCCAGCCTGGTCTGCAGAGTGAGTTCCAGGACAGTCAGGGATGTACAGAGACACCCTGTCTTGAAAACCAAAAAAAAAAAAAAGTGTTTTCCTAATGATTAATGATCTTAGGAAGTGTTAATCCTTATCCCATTCTCCTTTGGGGAACTTTGTAATAGAATACAATTCATTAAGTGGATACTAAACCTCTTGTTCTCTGTCTCCCCCTATTTTTTAGCTCTTGTCCTGACAATTAATTAATGCATCAGCTTTTCAAGAATGGCTTTTTCATACATTTTAGTAATCTTTGGAAGGGGAATTCAGATTAAAATAGCACTTTGGGAAGTATTCCCTTGGGGAGGAAAAAGCTAAGCCCCCTTGGAGTTTAACATATTCAGATCTTCCTAGGATCTCATTTCGTTTACTCACTAAATATAGCTGCTTCATGTGAAAATAGTTGCAGTTCCAAAGATTTTAATCTCAAGGACTTTATTAGCCACATAAGGAAAAACAGTATGGAACTACTTGAGTGAATACTAAATTAAATCCCAAGAAACATCAAATGCTAGCATCTTTTCAAACAGGATTTATTTCATGTGGATGGGTATTTACCTGCACATATGTGTACCACATGGACCACATATGTGTCTGGTGCCAGCAGATGCCAGAAGAAGGTATTGTACTCCCTGAAAACTGGAGTTGTAGGTGATTGTATATCTTCATGTGGGTGTTGGGAGTCAAACCCTGGACATCTGCAAGGGCAGCCAGTGCTCTGAATTGTTGAGCTATCTTTTCAACCCCAGAGGTGAGCACCTTAAAATCAAAGATGAACATCTAGGAAAGATATGTTCCTTGCAAACTAAGGAAGTCAATACTGGAGCCTCAGGACCTTTCCAATCCTTCTGTCAAATCCTCCTTCCTTCAGGAAAGTTATATCCAGGAGAAAAGGATATGCTTTTTTCTGGTAGATTTTTTTTTAAAGTAATAAAATGAAAATAAAAAGATCCTGCTCCTTGCCTAAGACAGGACACATGGCTGTGTTACAACATTCTCTTTAAAGAGATTGTGGTTTGACTCACAGGCTTAAGAGATACAGTATTGTTTCATTTTAAATCTATGTTTGTGGATCCGCATTGTGAACATCTTAGAAAGTTAGGAAGAGAACATCGCCATCTTTTGACATCTTGGCAACAGATCATGTTTCTGGAGTACCGTGTAGGAAGAAACTTGAATTACTCTGAAGACAGTTGATTTGTTCACATTTAGACAGTTTTGTAGTTGCTCCAGACTAAGGCTTTGGGTTATTTTGTTGTTGCTGCAACATCTTGATAAATAGCAACTTTTAAAAAGAAGAAGGAAGAGGAGGAGGCGCAGGAGGAGGAGGCGGAGGAGGTGGCAGAAGAGTCACCAATGAGAAGTCCTTCAGCCAGGTCTCCAGGTGATCCTACTTTTAAGCATATTTTTTTCTGAGCTTGTGTATTGTATACTATCTTCTCTTTAACTGATAAAAAAAAATCTTATTACTGATTCTGTGACCTGATTGTGAATAGGCAAAGACCACATCTCCTGAGTACTTGTTCCATTCCAGCACCTGCCAGTGAACCACGCTCTAAAATACACTGAGCAAGTGATTGTGAGTAAGAGATGTTCAATGTCATCTTAACATGCAAAATGTCAACACTGTGGGAGTGGCTGTGGGGTTTGTGCCCAAGGTCTACTCTCTGATCCTGGGTGTATCAGCGCGCCTGGGAGTGGAGCTTCCTCTGGGTGTTGTGGGATTGGCTGCAGAGCTTGTGTCCAAGGTCTGCTCTGGACCCCAGCCCAGACAAACTGGAAGGAACCCAAGTCATTGGGCTGGTGGAGTTCCTGTGTGCCTGGTCCCGCTGGTCTCAGTTACTCCCTATGTTGGGACAGATGTTGGTTCCTGCTCACCTCTGATCCTGGGTGTGTCAGTGCCCCTGGGCCACAACACCCAGAGGAAGCTCCACTCCCAGGCACTCTGACACACCCAGGATCAGAGGTAAGCAGGAACCAACATCTGTTCCAACACTGGGAGTAACTGGAACAAGCTTGACCAGGCACTTAGGAACTCCGCCAGCCCAGTGACTCTGGTTCCTTCCGGTCTGTCTGGGTTAGTGTTCTGAGCAGACCTTGGGCACAAGTTCTGCAGCCAGTCCCACAACACATGGAGAAAGCCACACTCACAGGTGATCTAACAAGCCCAGGATCCCAGGACCCCAGAATCACAGGATTACAGAGGCAGCTTGGCTCTGAGGAGTTCTGACACAACCAGGATCACAGGAAGGACAAGCTCCAGTCAGATTTAGCAAGGACAGGTAGCACTAGAGTTAACCAGATGGCGGGGGGCAAGCATAAGAAAATAAACAACAAAAACCAAAGTCACCATCATCAGAACCCAATTCTCCCACCATAGCAAGTCCTGGACACACTATCACACCGCAAAAGCAAGATTCATATCTAAAATCACTTCTCAAAGTGATGATACAGGACTTTAAGAAAGACATAAATAGTACCCTCAAAGAAATACAGGAGAACACAGGTAA
>NW_022196912.1:89823511-89860463 GCF_008632895.1 Mastomys coucha | reverse complement strand
CTATACTATGGTTTTCAGACCAGCTTATATATTTCAAAAGTATTTATATATCCAAAAGAAACATAGATCATTAACTAGGGAGGTGGATTGTAAGAGAACAACAAAGTGAGACTAAATGCTTTGCTTGACATTTGTAACTCTTGTATTAAGTTTGAAGAAGAGTACTTTATAAGTTACACTTTCTCTGAAATGAATTCTTTTCCAAATTACCACAGCTAATGAACCAAATTCTTACCCACACCTAATGTCTGTGCCACCCTCCAAGCCTCCATTGTTCATTGAAACAGTTGGTGAATGACTTTATGGATAGACCATCTTAATACCTACACCATTTCTTAAATGAATGTAACCTGTTCTCTGTGGGCTGAGAATGAAGTCACTCACTCAAGTCAAATAGCTTTGACCATAGCAGGAAGTCTGTATCCAAAAATCGAGCCTACAATTCATTTCTTGGTGCAGCAGAACTATCAATTCTCAGCTTAGTTACGATGGAGGTAAAATCCTTTGATAATGTGAGGGTCATTGAAGTACAGTCTTATTACAATGAAATCCAATGTCTAAAAATTGTTCTTATGTTGGGTTTGTACCACAGTAAGAGCCAAAATTTTAAACTCTACTAAATACAAAACAAACAAAAAGACTTTATATATTCATGTTCATTTAAGAAAATACTAGTAGTGATTTACTATTTTTAAATATACTGCTAATATGTTTGGAGTTATTTAAAATTTATATTGAGAAAAATGTATTTTCACTATTGCTGTAGATGAGTGTCTACATAAGACTGTTGAATTGATTGTTGTTTTATATCAAACAACTTTTATAATACTTATTTTTATTGTTATAATGTTTTATACATTTTAAGGAATATGACAAAAAAGATATTGTAGGTATTGAAGGAGAGTGTATGGGAGGAGTGGTGGTACAAAAGGGGAACAAGAATGTGATTCAATTCTATTTAATTAAACTATGTTTTTAAATGTTAACAAATTCAGATAAATTGAAATCATGTAACTTTTCTCATCATAATGCCATAAAAGTTTAAAAAAGAAAAAAAATGAATTGAGTGAATAACTTGGTTACTCAACTGCTTCCTTCACAGAATCCCTGTCTTCTATTCAGTATTTTCAGGTATTTAATTACACACACACACACACACACACACACACACACACACACACACACACAGAGACATATTACTGCCTTTTGTTTCACTGTGCTTAAAATAAAGAAACCAGCATATTACATGGTAATTTTATATGGTAATATTATAAAACTTTAGAATATATAACCATATGATCTTTAATCTATTGTAATTTCTGAAACATCATATTTTATACATATGCATTAATTGTATTTGTAGTTTATAGAACCACCATGGTTAAGAGAGAGAGTGACAGGGAAACTTTTCTTCCAGAGTACTTACATTGCAGGATAGGAGTTTATGGGCACACAGATGATATGAATGACTGAGAACACATGTAGAATGTGGAATGTGTATACGGAAGCCTTGATTACGGATGCAAAAATCTCAAACTTCCAATAGAAACACTGGGGTGCATATTTCCCAGCTTGGATTTTAAGAAATGTTGACTCACGGACAAAAAAAAGAAGTGGACACAGACAGTACCTCTTTGAACCTCGGTGGTATAGCTAATGGTCAAGAGTACGCAAGTGAGTTGAAGTAGGCTTGGGTGATGTACACATGGAGTATGCATTTTAAATATGAGCTCTTCTTAGTGGTGTAGTGTTGAAGACAAAGCCTAGAGTTTATCCTCAGCCCTTCATGTTGTCTTAAGACCTTTCATAAAGCAGAAATGTTTAACTTTTATTAACTCTAATGTTTGGATTGAAAATGCATTCTAATCAGTCATATGAATTTTTAATGAACTCTCAGATCTAGAATGATTTCTCCAAGTATAATGATTTCACATTGTACATCTAAATCTATGGTCTATTTTGAGTCAGACTTTGTAAAAAGTAAGTTTCAGTTTGCCATTAACTTCTTTACCACCACTGAACTATCTTTGTAACCTTTAAATATAATTAGCTTAATATATTAACCTGTCCATTTATTTATGTATCTGTCTGCCACTTCTGTATGACCTTGTTTATTGGCATTATATAAGATTTTAAATTAAATAGATTAATTCCATTTATTTATTCTTAGTTTCTAGATCATTTTGACTATCTATGCTCTTTTCTTCCTCATGTAAATTTTAAAATAATCTTATTTGTATTTTTTCTAAAAAGATCATTGAGATTTTTATAGATGTTTTATATATATATGCATACATATATATATTTTTTTGAGAAGATCTGATATATCTGGTATTTTTACTAAATTGAGGCTCCCAATCCATAAGTATAGTATATTTCTTTATTTAATTTTAAAAAAGTTTTTAATCAAGATGGAATTATTTTTAAAATATAAGTTCTGTACATATTTTCTTAGATTGATAGCTAAATTCCTGACTTCCTTTTGAGAGAATAGTGTCATAGTCTTAATTTGACTTTCATGTTTTTATTGCTAATGTATAGATATATAATTGAATTTTGTAAATTTGTTTTCTATTCTGTGGCCTTGCTAATTAGATTAGTTCCAGGCATATTTCTGTAGTCTCCTCAGTATTCTCTATGTTCACAATCACATCATCTGCAAATAGGACCAGTGCTACTTCTTTCTTTCTAGCCAATGTGCCTTCCTTTTTTTTCTTTATCTTATTGTTTTGGATAGGACCAATGAAGATGTGAGAAGCCACAAGTGACCAACTCCATCATCAGGAACAGCAAGGAGTTCAAGACAGGAGCAAAGAGCCAGGCATCAATTTTTCACATTAAATTTCAGATGCACGTAGGAAGGACTGGTGAAATGGTTTGCAAGCATTGGGGCAGACCCCAGTGCTGGGGTAAGTCATATTCTCCTGTGTAAGAAATTAAGGAGATAAATTGACAGGCAGGAATGATGCAGATCAAAATTCCTGTTTCATGGTCTTGTACTTTCCTACACACTCAAATGTGGCACTCATATTTTACATCCTGATATGTTTTAGATTGTAGTCTCAGTTTAGAATCCAGAGAGTAAAGTCTTAAGGAAGTGATATAGCAGAAAGCGTTTTTTGTTATGAGGTGGCGGTCTTTGAAATGTATGCCTGCATGCATGTGTGTACGTGTGTATGCATATAATAGTTTATTATTTTAAATAATTATTTTCCCTTTCAGTTTTTAGTTTTCCATCTTTATTAGCAAACCGATACTTTCTTTTTTCCCTTTTATTTCTTATTTATTCTTTAATCTTTTTTTTACAGTCCACACTTTATCCCCTTCCCAGTCCACCCTCTGACTGTTCCACATCCCATACCTCCTCCCCCCATCCCATCTCCAAGAGGATATCCCCCTCCCACCAGACCTCCCCACTCCCTTGGGCTCAAGTCTCTTGAGGGTTAGGTACATCTTCTGACTGAGTCTAGACCCAGCAATCTGCTGTATATGTGTTGGGGTCCTCACATCAGCTGGTGTATGTGGCCTGGTTGGTGGTCCAGTGTCTGAGAGATCTTGGGGGGTCAGGTTAGTTGAGACTGCTGGTCTTCCTATAGGGTCACCCTCCTCCTCAGCTTCTTCCAGCTTTTCCCTAATTCAACCACAGCAGTCAGCAGCTTCTGTCCATTCATTGGGTATAAATATCTCCATCTGACTCTTTCAGTTGCCTGTTGGGTCTTTCAGAGTGCAGTCATGATAGACCCTTTTTCTGAGCACACCATAGCATCAGTAATAGTGTCAGGCCTTGTGGCCTCCCTTTGAGCTGGCTCCCAATTTGGGCCTGTGGCTGGACCTCCTTTTCCTTGGGCTCTTCTCTGTTTTTGTCTCTGCAGTTCTTTCAGACAGGAACAATTCTAGGTCAGAGTTTTTGACTGTGCGATGGCAACCTCATCCCTCCACTTGATGTCCTGTTTTTCTACTGGAAGTGGGCTTTACAAGTTCTGTCTCCCCACTCTAGGGTATTTCATCTAAGATCCCTCTCTTTGAGTACTGAGAGTCTCTCACTTCCCAGGTCCCTGGTACATTGTAGAGGATCCCCCCACCTCCTACCTGTGCAGCATCAGCAAACCATTGCTTTCATGGATGAAGGATGTTTAAAGATACCAAAGACTTGTAAAATGTATCTAAGTAACTTGGAAAGGTTGGAAGATGTTAGTAGCTGTCTTCTTCCTTTATTGTAAATAAAAGTTGATACAGGAAAATTCAAATAATTGTTAACCATAGAGTAGTAGAAGAGATTTGTAGAAAAGAGATTTTGATAGATGTTAAAGCTTGCAAGCAAACAATAGACAAACTGAGAAATGGAATTGTTGTGGGTGGTTGGAGTATCTTTCTGTGAAATCATGTCATGAATACTCTTTTTCATATGGAAACTTGCATCATTTCTGAGGGATTTTGTTGTCATGACAAGAAGTTTTGCAGTAGCATTTTCAGCTTCCATAGTTAGACTTGCATAAAGAGTTTGATACAATGAATGCAGGTGAACATAGTTATCATATTGGCTAAGGTCTACCTGTTTTATCCCAGTCATATGCACATCTTCTCTTTGCAAAATAACTATTTGGCTTCTTGGGAAAACAAATTGGAAGCACTTAAGTTTTCACTCAACTTAGCTACTGTTAGGTAAAAGGGGATTGATGGAAAACCCACAGTGACATAATGAACTTCAAAATCACATCTATTTGTTTAGGAAAGAATGTTAATGAATGCTATTGAGACAAATACAGTTGAACATATAACTGGGTATAGAATACTGTTAAGGGTGTGATGGTGATTTATACTGGACATATTCTTTTGTCTTACTTGAAAGCATCGTAAGTGTTAAAAAAAAAAAACCCAACAACAATAAAAAGCAGAATGGTCCTGTTTCCTCTTCATTGTGAATGTCAAGAGAAATGAAAACTCTTTGTGCATTGATTTCTATTTTTATGCAACTGTAGTATTTTTGAAGCAATACTTTTATAGGTAATAATCTTCAAAATAATCAGCACATAAATTTGTATTGGGGTGACAAAATCATTTTATTTCTAAGTAGATAAATAATTCTTTGCTATTTTTAGATAATTCAGTATCTGAGCTTCTTAAAGATCTAAGAATTATTGTTTGAACCTATAGTATATGATAAACATATGAAAAACATCAACTAGTATTTATCTAGACCCCAATTTTCATTATTTCTTCTCCCTGAGGACATTCTTTCTAATCCCAGGACTAAAGTCACCATTCTGTTTTACTAAGAATATTGTTATTCTGATATACTTCATTGGTGGACTGCACTTACCTTTTAAGTGGCTACATCTTAGGAACAGTAAATTTATTAAAATTCTTGGCTGAATTGAAAAAAAAGAATATTGTTATTCAAAAATTATTCATTGAGTGTGATTTACTGGCCTACTAATTAGAATATCTTATAATCTGTGGCCAACTGAAGCTAGATATAGGGAGACATATGGGGAGCCTGAACACGGAGAGACTGAGAACACTCATTTTGGGATAAGACTCTCTGGCTTGCAGCCTGCCTTCTACACTTGTAGGATGTAACTGTAGGTATTCCGTCCATCTCTATGTGTCTACACTGGAGTTCTGGGGGGACTTCTGATCTTTTCAGTTTTATAAGGTACTATTCCAAGGTGAAACCTTAATTTTCATTGCAAAGATGGCTCTGAGATTCCACTCACATTGTCTGTAGATATGGAGGAAAACACTGAGAAAAACAAGCTGGGCAAAATGACTTAAAGGCAAAATTGGGAGACAGAGGCTACAGGATCTCTGTGATTTCAAGGTGAGTTTGTCTACATAGGAAACATCTGGAAAAGAATTAAATGGGAGAATAATGCTCTTGTGTTTTAATATGTGGAAGTACTACTCAGTAATTCTGCTTATAATTTATTAGCCAAGACTTAGTTGTACCGTACCAGGTAGAGGCAAGGATGACTGGGGAGCACACTGAGCTTGAGCAAGGTAGTTAATGAGCCGTATGTGACTGTTGCTCACTAGGAACAGCAGAATACATTTTGGGAATTGGCTTACTGCTGCCAACACAGATCTTGAAGAATGTGGATAATGATATCTTACACTTAATGTTCCAAAGTAGCACGGGAAAGAACTGAATGTATTAATACGAAAATGACTTGATAAAAGTGATTCTATCCCTTAGTGTGTAAAGACAGGTAGGTAACTCACTGAATTGATTTATACAGGTGTGCTAAAGAAAAGAAACTTTTTACTACATTAGCTCTCAGGCTTAAGATAATTTTTTTTTTAAATTTTTGTCACCATGCTCCCTTAATACTATTACTGAGCCAAAAATTATTTAGGAATTTATTACATGTGAAGGACTAATTCTGCGTTTGATGCAATCAAATAATGAGTAAGATACTCTTCTCACATTTTACTGCAAAAGAATAAAATAAGTAACCACTTTTTAAGATACAACAGACATTTCATTTCAGTTGTATTAGCCATGGTTTTCTGGAGCAACAGATCTCAATTTATGGGCTGTGACCCCTTAAGGGATAGCATATCAGGTATTTACATTATGATTCATAACAGCAGCAAAATTACAGTTATGAAGTAGCAACAAAATATTTTTATGGTGGAGGTCATCACAACATGAACAACTTTATTGGAAGGTCATGAGGAAGATTGAGAACTACTGCTCTAGAAAAACAGACCCCTCCACTCTGTGTGTGTGTGTGTGTGTGTGTGTGTGTTGCATGATTTATTAGAAAGGCTTTAAGATTGTGGTCCAGCTAGGCTAACAATGGCTCTCTACAAATGGAAGGTCCAAGATTCTAGCACTTGTTCTCCTTGAAGCTATGTCTTAGCCAATCATCAGTATATATCAGAATCTCAAAGAAGTAAGCTCTAATGCCAATAAAGGACTTGATAGTGAGTGTGAGAGCAAGTAGACAAAGAACAAAAGCTTTCTTCACCATGTCCTTTACATAAACTGTCAGAAGAAGGTGTGGCCTAGATTAGATGTCATCTTCACACTTCAAAAGATTTGAATTAAAAGCGGGTCAACCCACTTCGAAATATTTAATTAAAGAAAAGTCCTCCCAGGTGTGCCCAGCTGTTTGGGTTTTATTTAATGCCTGAGATGGTCAGGTTGACAACCAAGCATCACTGTCACATCAGGGTATAGATTGAACTAGACATAAAGCTAAATTAAGGTAAAGAACAGTGACCCTAATATGAACCTAGAGATGGTGAGGGGACAGGTCCTGAATAGAGGCTGTTTTGAGTCAAAGGTTATCCTGTCTGAAAAGATAGCACTGCTAATAAATAAAAGCCAGAAGGAGAAGCAAGCTGTACATGTCAGAATCACACTCTAAGGTCTACAAGTGAAGGTCTACAAGTGTAACTCTTTGAGAGGTGTTGGAAGTGATAATCCAGAAGAAGTTTGCAGATATGTATAGAGTCAGACTCTGGGTTCAAATCTCACACTGAAGGTATCATGGTAGACAGGGCAGTTAGTTTCACTGTGTTTCCATATCATGGAGTAGCACCTGCTCAGGACCGAATAACAGTGACCCATTGAAATTATTTGTTTGTAATTGTTATAATGTTCATCATTGCTTGATACCCATTCTCACAGCCATTGTGGGGACCAGGAAGAAAATGAAGGGCTGGTCTATGAGGGAAGTTGGAAGAAGCACAGCCAAGATTGTACAATGGCCTGTAATCTACTAGCCATTTCAAGATGACCCTTGGTGCGTAGGATCATAAACTCTCCAGGTAAAGAAAACAGAATGCTGCAACAGATGGAAAGCAAAACGACAAAGACAGAGGTAGAGTGGCAGAAGTCAGGCTCCAGAGGATTCCCTCCCAGGTAAGGACACTGAGAGGATGTAAAGATTTATTCCATTTGTTTGCAACAATTAAAAGTTTGTACCAAAAAAGAAAAGGAATAATATAAGTAAGTTAAACAGCAGAGGAAAAACATGAGATTGCATTATTTGTTTTTATGTGTTACCCCATAGGAAGAACAATAATATCAACCAACCAAATCCCTCAGAGCTACCAAGGACTACACCACCAATCAAGAGGTGCACATGGAGGGACCCTGGCTCTAGCTGCGCATGTAGCAGAGGATGGCCTTGTTGAAGATCAATGGGAGGAGAAGCCTTCTGTCCTGTGAGGGCTTGATGCCCCAGTGTAGGGGAATTCGAGGGCAAGAGGTGGGAATGGGTGGGGGAACACCCTCATAGAAGAGGAGGAGGAGGAATGGGATAGGGGCTAACATTTGACATGTAAATAAAGAAAATATCCAATTAAAAAAATTTTAAGCTGGGCAGTGTTGGCACACGCCTTTAATCCCAGCACTTGGGAGGCAGAGGTAGGCAGATTTCTGAGTTCGAGGCCAGCCTGGTCTACAGAGTGAGTTCCAAGACAGCCAGAGCTACACAGAGAAACCCTGCCTCAAAAACAAACCCCCCAATTTTTTTTAAAAGCATGAAACTATTGTTTAAAATGAAACAAGATTAGCTGGGGTGGGGGGGGGAGAAATGAAAAAGACAGAGGAGCTTTATATGGGTAGACAGAGGGCTAGGCTGTTAAAAGATCAATTAAAAAGGAAAAAAAACATTTGTAAAGAAATATATTTTAGCTGGGCAGTGGTGGCACATGCCTTTAATCCCAGCACTTGGCAGGCAGAGGCAGGCAGATTTCTGAGTTCAAGGCTAGCTTGGTCTATGGAATGAGTTCCAGGACAGCCAGGGCTATACAGAGAAACTGTGTCTCAAAAATAAATAAATAAATAAATAAATAAATAAATAAATAAATAAATTTTAAAAACCTGTTGTTTATGATAAAGGAATCAATGTTTCTCAGGAAAAAATACAGCAAACTATGATCTGATCATTCAAAACAGCTCATAATCCTGCCAAAGAGAAGCAGGGTTAAAGTTTAATTTATAGCCCAGTGACTTTGTCTCAAGCTTTGTATTCCTCCTTTGTTGTTAGATCCTTTGAAAGGGTTCTTGTCATATACTCCGGACAGTAAGTAACAGCCCGTTGAATTAGCACTTTAGACATTATCGTTATCTGCATGGCCTTAGTGCTTCAGTGGCCATCTGTATACATAAAATCTGCCACTTGCATAGAGTTTCTTATAATGTATCCTTAAGAATAAAATAACACAGTCAACGAATACAAGGCAATTGGTCTCGCTCCATTTAGCTAACTGCTTTCCTGCAGGTTGGTAAGTTTTGCTTCCTCCTGTCTTTCATGACTGCGGGACAGCAAGTGGGGTAGCAGTTTTGAGGTGAGGAAGAGGTGCAGAGAAGGCTGGTTTGAGACAGACCGCACCATACCAGAGGTAAGATGGTTCAAGTGACATAGAGACTGCCCAGCAAATTTGGGGAAACCAAAAGAACTGGGGAACATGTTCTGAAGCTCTTGTAGTGAGAGCCTTCTTCAAAGTGCCCGGAGAACATTTGGGAAGAGATTGCACATGGAGTGAGCTCCTGTTTCCAGTCAATGATTTAGCTATTGTGTTGACAAAGATATCCAGACAACTTACATTTGGAAGCTTGTGTAATCTTTGTATGTTTTTGTATGAACAATAGATGTTAAAGTTTTCTTTCTAATAAAAAGGTAAAGGACAATCAACAGTGTTCTGTTTCTACAGTTATGCTACATTAATCAAAAAATAAAATTTTATTGAGCCTTTGTGTAAGCAAAGCTAGAATAGAAGTAAAGGATTTCTCCCTTTCTTGAATACATGAATCAGTGTCTGTATTCTTCAAATATACTTCTAAGACATCAGAGAAATATGTATATGTATCAATTCTTGGAGAATTTTGTACATGCTTCGGTCATATTCACCTTCCATCTACTAACTCTTCCCCTTCCTCTCCCTACCTACCTTTATGTCCCTTTTTGTCCCTATCAAGGACAATAGATACTGCTTAAATATTCTTGGATGGGTGGACTTCAACTGGATCATGACAGACTTATTCTTAGAGGGGCCACGTTTTTAGAGAAAACTGACCCTTTTGTCTCCAACAGCTAAGGACAACCATTAGCTACTTGACTAGGAGTGGAATTTTGGGTCTCATCTAACTCTCTATGTTGGGATTTGGTCTGGCTTGGTCTTGTACAGGTCTTGTGTACAAAAATATTTCATCTGACTAACTTACCACTAAAGTGTGTGTGTGTGTGTGTGTGTGTGTGTGTGGTTGACATGCTCATGTATATTGGGGGTTCATACACTCCTGTATGTGGAGGCCAGAGGTTGATGTTTGGATCTATTCTTTAGTTGCTCTATACTTTATATTTTCAACAGGGTGTCTTACAAATCCTGAGAAGGCTTGGTGGATAAAGTACTCGCTATGTAAGTGTGGAACTTTGTCTGCATTCCTGTGTCTGCTTGCCCAACCCTGGGAATACAGGTACACACTGTACTCTTGCCTATTTAATGTGGCTGATAAAGATCCTTTACATTTTTCTCTGATTAACTTACCCCCAAAGTTCATTTGTGTGTTGGTGTGTACATGTAGGGGGTTCTGGACAGCTAATCTAGCCAAGTCAGTCAACCCTACGTACAGAGAGACTCTTTCGAAAAATAATGTGGAGAACTATTGAAAAAGTCAACTTCTGGCCTCCTCATGCTCATTCTCACCCACATGTGCAGACACAGACATAAAAATGATCTTACAAGTCTTTTGCAAGCTGTTGCATCTACTGATCATCCAGGCATCTTGGAAGTCTGGGAACACTGGGTTTGTTGATTACATAATCATTTACCTTCACAATGTGTATTTACAGGTTTATACAGTGTTAAAAGTAAGGACATTCTCTGCTTTCTGCTTAGCTTCATAAAGAAGCCAAGTGTATCTTTGTTCTTCTCCCATCACAGCCTCTCTCTTTCTTCTGTATTTACTCAAAAGTTAAGCACTAAAATTTTGTTATCATTAATTTTGCGTCTACAGCATCCTTCTTTATACCTTAACCTGGTTAAAACTTACCCCCCGCTGTGTGGTAGTTTTTCTCTGGAGCCCATTTTTTCTTCATCCCACTGACCCTGACTCCAACATACCTTCTAGCTGCTGACCATGGTAGAACCTAATGCTCAACACCACAGTTACATACATAAGTTCTCTTGGTGGGTGTTTTCTTTAAACCAGCCAATCCACAGGCCCAGAGAAAACACCACAGAAATTCTTAGGCTGAGGCCCTTTCATGATCTTTGGTCACTACTTAAGTTCTCTGCTGCCTAAAGATTTCTGAAAGCTGAATTGTCAGCACACCTAAGCTTGTTTAAATCTGAAATACATGTTTTCTACATATCTCTGTTTCATGCATTTGGGTATTAGCTCCTCATTGTGTCTTGTCTAACTGATGCACTTAAATCTGATTTTCTCTTGTCAACAGCTATCTTAACTTCTTCTGTCTACTCTAGATAGGGACCTAAAGAACAAAGTAGGAAAAAAAAAAGAAACCTTTAAAAATAAATATCACAATACTTTTTCTCTGTGGGTAAATCCATGCCTCTGTACAGAAGCAGCTATCTTCGTAACGTAGAAGCATCCACTAGTCCTTCTAAAGACTAAACCAAAGTTTTGCATATTTCGAGCAGACTGTAGATTCCTATTATTAAATGTCGGTTGTTTTGACTTAGAGCCATGGACGAGTTATGTTTCTTATTAAAATGAAAGACCAAATCTGTGCAGCTAGCCATCTCTCTGTGCGTAAACTCTTAAGTATCTTCTGATCCACTCCTAGCTACTGTGTTTCATGATTTTTCTGGTTCCTTCTTCATTTGTTGACCTTTCTATGTTGCCCCTAAAGTGCCTTATTAGTGCTGATCGTGGACACGATTGCTATTTTCCTTCTCCCCTGATTTCTTATTTGGAACTCTTCCACACCAGATCAGCAGGTGATGAACACGTTTAGAAACTTCTTTCTCTCTAGCACCTGTCCAACTCTTCACCAGAGCTGAAAGGAGGTAAACTTCTTCCCTTTTCTTGAGCACTCCTTCACCCTTCTTTGAAGTACCTTAGAACACTGACTTCCTGGTATCTAAGGAAAGATCTTGGTCCTGAACAAAAGAGATTTAAGAAATACTTTTAAATGGTGAGTCTCCAGAGGGAAAGTAGAGCTAAGAATATTAGAGGCTGCTCTGAAACAGCTGAAGGCCTTGACAGCAGCTGCTACATTTTATGTGTAGATTGTAAGAGATCTGGTCAAAGATAATTTGGGTCAGAGGCAAAGAAGTAACAGAAAAGATGAACAAAATAGAGGGTTATTTTGTCCTTTGAGGTATTATTAATTGGACATTAGCATAAGGATCGTATGCAATTTAATGGGACACATCTATCAAGTTAGCCTACTGTCAAGAGATGAGAAGCAAAGAGAAAAACAGAACACTGGGCAATGCCCTTCAAAATCTTACAGGGTGGCTCCCCTTTGCTATCACATATGTGATGGGTGGGTGACAAGGTTATCTAAATTTGGTTTTCAGGCAGATTAGCAGATGCTGCTCTTTTCACAAGAGCAAAAACTACCTTAAAAACACAAACTGCTGCTATCTCATTGGGGGAAAGTGGCTCACCTCCCTGTGTTTCAATATCGATGAATATGGACTCCATGTCATGGAAACCATCAGTGCCCACCCTTGCTGACATACTAACTCCCCCCCATTGACTTTTTAAAAATGAGGGATGAGGATGACATTTGCTAAAATGTAGGTCATTAAGTAAAACTTGAGTCACCTCCTTTATTTGGGACAAGAGACACAAATAATCCCATAAACCTTCTGTCATGTCTCTGCTTCCTTTGCTAAAGCCTTGAGCCTATAAGAAAAATAAAAAGAAATGAAGAGAATCATGTAAACTTAGCCCTAGTCAACTATGGCCATGGCTTCCTCGAAAGGCTTCATAGTCTTGTACACGAATGTACATTTACTATATAATATTATTTTCTTATCTATTACCCACATAGCCACTTTTGTCTATGAGGAAACAAATAACAGATGTATTTACAATTTTTCTGTCATTATATAAGACAACAGTGAACACCAGCTCTTGAGTCCTGTATTTACTCTACTGGCAAATCTTCACTTATTTGTTTATTTGGCAGACATGTTTGGCATATTTTCAACCACATTTGGAGCTTATAATGTTTAGGAAAGGAAAATATTTTTCCAATATTTTTTCTGGTCATTATTTAGTACACATTATGTTACAAAAAGAGGTGAAAAAGATCAAACTGTAACTGGGACTGAAAAGGAAGATGAATGACTAAAGCAACTAAGAAGGCATTAATCCTGTGGGTCCTCCAGGCAATTGGGCAGCAGACAGTTCTCTCCCTGCTGGTGTCAGAGTAACTTGAAACAACACTGGATGTCTTCACAAAGCAACAGCACTAATTGCCCTGGATGACGATGTTGGCTGGGGATTCTATGGGTAACACATTTCTGGCATCAACTCTACACCAGCATGCAGGGATAAACATTGCTATTAAATAAAAATATGGCTCTTCCCTATGTGCTGAAAGTGATGATCATCTGAGACAAGCCAACTTTTAAAAGCAATAACTTAACAGTGTCATATTTAGACAGATTCTATCTGTGTCATTGCGGGGTATTCTAAGCTGGTTCAACTTTATTTCTCCAGACTGAAATGATTTTTAAACCACAGTTTCAAATTCTAGCTTGTTTTTGTCAGTAGAGTGCCTAATATGTTTAATCTCTCTGAGCAGTCAACTTTTTCTTTTACGACATTTCTTCTAATGCCAAAAATATTTATATTAACACTGTAAGAAAAACACTGTCTTCAGCTTTTTTTTTTAGTTTTATAGCCAACAGTTGACAATTAAAACATAAAACAAAATAAATCAAAACAAAAGGATTTATTCTAACTCAAATAGTTTCATTGCATTAGGAAATTTTGCCTAGTCATGATTGAATATCAGAAACATAGAAATTAAATGGGGGAAAGGCCAAGCTAAATTGTTATCCAGCTCATAGTTCCAGAAGGACAAGGATCGAATGGCCCCATGTACTTGGGCTGGACTTGGTAAAGAAGAGGCACATGGAATCATTCTTCACTCCTTATGGTAGACAGGAATCAGAGCAGAGCAGTAATAGCAAAGTCCAGGGCAAGACACAGCTCCCAAGTTCACACCCACAGTCACTAAGTTCCACTTCCTACTTCTCAACTCCTCCTATGAACACCAGCATTACACAATGATTCTTATCAAAGGACTAATCCATTCACTAATCCATTCACTACATGAACTAACTTTACATTTGAAGTAGGACACTAAATTCTGTAATTTTGCTTTGTTGTACTGTAAGAGAATTAAAAAATGTAGACAGAAGCAGAAAAGTAAATATGTTTAGTTTTATATGATGGCAAGATATTTTTAGAACCTGGAAAATGTTTTCTTCTGGAATATTTATTACTTATGCTAAGGAATAATAAGGACAAGCCTAACATCTTCCCACTATAGTTGCAGGACAGACTTACCACCTAAAGCCTCAGTTCACTTACTACATGATCCTAGTAAGTCAAACTAGCATCTTTATGTCTTTCCAATAATTTCCAAATGCTTTAGATCAAATAAATAGTTTATGGTACACAGTGGGTATTGTATAACAGGTTCTTCTAAGACTGAAATTGCAGAATAGCTCTATAAACAGGAAGGTAAACAACTCAAAATGGGTTCAGGAAGTCCCTAAATCTAACTAGATTCATTAGGGTCCTATTTGCCCTGGATAAGCACTAAGGATTGCCAAGAACCACTCCCAGAGAAGCCAAGCTGCAAAGAAGATAATAAGACCACAACAATTGCCTAGAAGAAGTTTAGATAAAGTGAGTCACTTGCAAAGGTCACTCTTCAACCTGTTGAGCTGCCTACAGGCTGCACATTGTGCTCTAGGTTCCCAGTTTTGTGAGTTATCACCCATACTGGTTTGGGCTTTGGTGATGCAGCTGTCTTTGAGTCATTTTGCTCCTGTAGATAACCTATAAGCCATGCTCCTCTAAGTAACCCACATTAAAACTCATTGTTTTAGCAAGTTAGACTTCTGTGATATCTGCATCATGGGATTTGTATGGGCTAATTAGACATGTGTGCTATGTCTCCCAGGAAAAGTTCTGTCACACAACAATGGGTCAATCTTTCACCTTTGCTCTTTTTCAAGTGATATTAACTGGTCATGATGGAGTGAGAGATTGACATTAAGTGATCATCCTGATGTGACAGCTTTCTTATATGTATCTCTCTCTGAAATTCTCCTTGAAAACTCTCCTGAAAACTCGCAGATTTCTTTCTGAGCTAACAGCTCAAGGATAATTCTAGTCAGCAGTGATTTACCCTCAGATTTTCTCTGGAGATTGACTTAGCTCTGCTCTCCACTGCACACTGCATTTCAGCATTAGGAAACCTGGTCATTTCTCTCCAATCTAGCTCGACTAGAGGAAATATTTTCCTGGTCCAAGTGAAATGCATTAAAGTTATCCAAAGATAATACCCACTTAATAACTCTTGCCTCCTATGTAGGAGAACATCAAATAGATTTCCCATAGAAAGGAATTCATTTGCACAGTTTATTAACTGCTTTCTTATTGGTTAGGATACAGTTAGCCAAGAAAAGAGAGGTTAAAAACTCAACAAGACTCAAGATATTAAAATAAGTCATTGCTAAACATGGGCCTGAGCTATACTGCTGATGTAAATTCCATTTATGAATTTTATCACAACTTTGACAGGGATGTTTTAGTTTTCTGGGTCCTGAGGTCTGTATTAATAAAAATTTATACGGTTAAACAAAGAAGCAAAAGACATAGAAAGCTGCCACTACTATACTTGTTTGTTATCTGGGTATTTATTTATTTTAACATGCCATGTAGGTTGGTGAGAACTCTCCTACTTTTTTTCAAAGGATAGAAAATTCAAAGTGATGGGATTGGAAAAGTAAATGGAATTGGAATAGGGGCAATCTCAACTCATGTGTGAGCCAGTCTATTCATGGGCCCTAATGTGATAGTATTCCTGGGGCTGGTAGGAATTAGGAAGGAGGATTAGCCATGGGATGGAGAACTTTGCATCCTCCTCCTTTGTTTTCTCTGTCTCCTGTCTTTGTGAGGTCATCCATTTGCTCCACTACATACTCCTCAACATGAGGTTCCATCTCACAATCCCAGGTTGAAGCCATGGAAACAAGTAACCACCGAGTTCTGCCTTCTGAACTTCTGCTACCTCCTGCCTTCTGAACATTTCCCCTGCCCCTTTCTCTGCTGGTGGTCAGATTCTCAATGATGAGTTTCCCATTCCCCCTGTGCTTTCCCCAGTGATTCGCCTCTGAGAGTATCAAGTTTACCTTTTAGAGATGCAGTATTCATTCAAAATGTTATGTATAGTTTCCAAAATTTTATTTTGTCCACCTAACTTCTGATTCCTTTCTGGATTATTACTTGTTTTATCTTCAAATTTCTATGCTCTAGAAAATCATGCTGAGACTCTCTGGTCCATGAAGATTAGGCTTACTTCCAGCCCTTCATGTTCTCCTTGTCCTAGGCTTTTTAGCTTTGTCTCTGGTCTAATCAACATGTATTCCTCTAGCCTATTATTGTAACCAGGCTCTGGGCTCTGAATTCTTTAACTTGTCACCTATATTTATCAAAGCAGTGTTCAGTCTGCCTCAGGGATAGGGACCTTTATCAAATCGTGTGACACAGGGGTAATGACAGAAAGCTTGAAATTGGTGCCACAGACTTGTGTGACTATAGGCGCTTCATCTAATTTTCCTTCCAACATAGTTAAAAATGAAGCTTTTATGCAGTTTTAATTGGACAACATATCACAATATGCCTACCCCAGAGCCTGCTATGCCCCTGGGTCAGTAAAATTTGGTCAAGGAAGCAAGTCATCAGGAGTCAGATAAAGTAAGGACTTTGTTAAAGGGACTGGAACCTTGAAACTGAGCAGGCAGGTGATGAGATCCGCTTGTTTCTAATTTCTAGAACAGACTGCCACATTGCAGTCTTTGTGTCTAGGAGGTAATAGCACCTTTGAGGCTCTGTCCACTGCAATTCTTAACTTATTTCCATTGGGCAGGCTACTTAAGCAGTTTCTGTAAAGTCATTTTCTTTTGCATCTGGTGATGTACCTGAACTGGTCGGGAAGCTGGAGAAGAAGGGAGAAGGTGAATGGATGAAGTGGAATGAGGCTGGAGCCTGCAGAGTACAATGGAGAAAGAGATGATGCCATTGCCTGCAAGGGTTTAATTTTGATGAGTAGGAGACTTGAAAGACAAGCTGATACTGTGCCCAAAGAATATATCAAATTTAAAAGGAGAAGCCACTGCTGGAGACGAGATGAGAGTGCTTGCTGCCCTCTTAGAGGACTAGAGTTTGGCTCCCAGTATCCACATTGGATAGCTCACAACCACTTAGAACTATAGCTCTACAGGAACCAATGAATTCTTCTGGCCTCTGAGGGTACCCACATAAATGTGACATACAAATACAGATACTCACATGTTGCCTTAATTACCCGGTCTTATGCTGTGGTAAAGTACCATGACCACCAAGGTAACTTAGAGAAGAAAGAGTGTCTTTGGAGCTTACCATTTTAGCTGGTTAGAGTCCATGATGGCAGAGCAAAGACATGGTAGCAGGAGCAGCTGAGAACTCACATCTTGATCTGTAAGTAGGAGGCAGAGAGAGGAGGAGGTTTGGAATGGCTTGAGAGTCTGTTGGAACCTTAAAAGCCTGTCCCCAGTGATACACCTTTCCCGACATGGCCACACCTCCTAATTTTTTCCAAATAGTTCAAGCAACTGGGGACCAAGAATTTAAACATATAAGTCAATGGGGACCTTTTTCATTCAAACTACCACACATAAATACAAATAAAAGTAAATTTTAAAAGATGTGGAAGCCCAAGATAGGAACAAGAGAGATGTCAATAGAGATAGCATATCCATAACAATATACACAAATTGCACTGCAGTCTGAAACTGCACTAATCTCCAATCTAAATACGATTCTGGATATCTTCTGGATTCCATTTTGCACAGAGAAGAGAATTCTATGACATGTACTTGAAATCTAGATAAGATGGCTTAGCATACAATAACCAGGAGCCTTTGTCTCTCTGCCTATCTGTGTCTTGATTCTATAGGTTAAAAGTACCGAAACTTACATGCAAATTCTGCAGGTCTTGTTTAAATGTATTAATTGAATTGGGAATCTTTGATTCAGTTGGCACAGTCTGTTTCTTCCATTTATGAGGAAATTCGGCATTTGTTCAAGGCTTTAGTCTTTGTTCTTTAAGCTGGGTCAGGCTATTTTCCTTTCCTTTGCTAGTTATTTTTCAACTGGGATTTAACACGATCTTCGAGGCTATAACTATAGCAATTTTGTACTTCTTTTAAGAGTGGTGGGAGGATAATTGGTTTACAACATTTGAGGCCCCTTTAAGCTCCTTGGTGGGGAGAGGAACATGATGAAACCTAAATTCACAACCTGTTTATTTAATTGTTTAACTCAGGCTTGCTGCCGATGGTCTTGATAAGAACACTATGCATCGTCCTGTCAAGGACAGGGCTATTTTAGTTTTAGAAAGATTTCCAGACCTTTTAAAACCTGTATGAGCTCTGAAGGTCTGGAAGACTGATGCATTTTTCACCAGATTAAATAATACATTCAAGTGTAAGTGGCTTTCAAAGTGAGAAACTGAAGAAAAGGCCACCAGGGGAAGCTGCTCTTGCTGTGTCTCCAAGGTGACTGTCACATAGCAATAGGCTTGCCCCCTGATAGGGCGGGAAACAGTGGTCTCTGTGGAGAGGTATGAAACAGTCAATAGACCCCCTCCCAAGCTGTCACTCAGACTGGATCTGAATTCCTCAGGAGAGACTTTCTTTTTTAGGGCGAAACAATGTTATTTCTTTGGCATTGAAGTAAAGAGGCTGCTGCTTGCATCAACCTCTAAAATTAAAAGCCAAGCTCACATCTTAATTTTCTGAAGATGGCTCCTCTGAGATCTTATGCTTGCTGAATGTCCAAGTGCATAAGGCAAAAGAGTGTGATAGACACATCCTTGACAAGTATATTATATGGAGCAGGTAGCATCCTTGAACACCACTTCTGTCTCTTCAAGTCTCAATCTTTTTCTCTAAAACAACTTAGCATTGAGTGTGTGTGTACCTGTGTGTGTGTGCATTCATGTGTGTGTGTGTGTGTGTGTGTGTGTGTGTGCATGCATGTGTGTGTGTGTGCACCTATGTGTGTTGAGGTTTGAAGTTAACATCAACTGTCTTTCTCAGTTGCTTCCTTTCATTTTGGAGCTAGGTCTCTCACTGAAACCAGAGTTCACTGATCTGGACTGGTTGGCCAGAAAGTCTCAGGGATCCTCCTGTCTCCACCTCCCCAGTGTTGAGATTGCAGACAGGTATAACTATACCCAGCTTGTTGTGGGATCTGAGTTCAGATCTTCATGCTTTTGTTGCCAGTGCTTTGCCAACAGCCATCTTCCCAGGCCCTGGCAATGTTTAGGATATCTAATGAAATAATCTGTCTGCCAATATTCTGTCAAATTCAATATTGATTCCGGATTTGAACACCACATAGAAATGATTCCAACTGCTCATTTTATTTTCATTTTCTAAGTTAATGGTTTGGGTTTTCCAACATCAAGTCTCTCTAACACATCATCAAATCATGATAAAGATAGAATGCTGTCTTAATAATTCATTAAGATCAAACACAAACCTAAGGAAACCCTCTAGTAGTCATCTAGAGAAATGTGAGATCAGGGGAGTATAGGTGTGGGCCAGAGGCGAAGGATGGAGTTGAGGTTTTCTCACTCTGATGGACAGTGTGGGCAGGATGGTGGACAGAAAAATCCAATTTTGCAGTTTTACAGCATGGATCATTGGGTAGATGGTAACTGACGGATCTGAGAACGAGCAATCAGACAAGGAGCAGTTTGGAGATGTGAGCAGCGAGTAACTAGTATTTGGAACTAATTGCTACATGGCTGGGTACATCTGCAGAAGTTCTTTCCGGTTTTCCCATTCTCTAACCATCCCCTTGAGTACCAACAAACACACTCCGTCTTCACCATCTGCATGGGTGAGGAAAACCGCAGCTGCTTCCGTGTCCCTGCAGTTGGAAAGCCTTGCGATGCTGTCAGCATTTCAGACTGGTTGCTTGGCACTGGTCCGCATAGTGGGTGGATTTCCTTGTGGATAATAATAGTGGTGCTAGCTGTTTTCAGCACTTGGCATATGAAGCAAAATTTGCTGAAATCAGGGCACCTGGGGGAGCATCTTCAAATCGTGTCCTTTTAAAATGTTAACTAATGAACTCCAGTTTGATGTCTTCCCAGAGCCCATGGGATTGTGGGTAATGAACACCTCAAAATATAAGGTTGATGCCCTGGATGCGATGATAAAATGTGCTTCCTATGCACTTTTAGAAACTGCGTAAATGTTCCAGGTCAGGCAGCGCAGTAGCTGTCATAATCTGTCGGCATCTTGTCACTCTCGAGTTTTATCCTCTGCGTAGGACTGTGTTAGTTCAGGCTTTGGATTGTTATCATGAGAATACAGTATTCTCAGTTCCATAAATACCGGAAAATTTTACTTGGGATACTTTAGTGCTGGTATTTAATCTGAACTCTTTATTTTTCTGATCAATCCAAACTGACTGATGCTACTACACAACAACTAAAATACCCTTTACATCCTTATTCAATGGATAGAGAATAGGACTTGCTTCTTGAATGTGTTATACTGTACTATTTTAAAATGTCTATATACTCCTTTCCAGCCTTTGTCTTGGACCCTGTATCTTCCACGATGTTGATGCCTAAGAAGAATCGGATTGCCATCTATGAACTCCTTTTTAAGGAAGGCATGATGGTTGCCAGAAAGGATGTCCACATGCCCAAACACCCTGGGCTGGTAGACAAGAATGTGCGCAACCTTCATGTAATGAAGGCCATGCAGTCTCTCAAGTCTTGGGGCTATGTGAAGGAGCAGTTTGCTTTGCTTGGAGACATTTCTACTAGTACCTTATGATTGAGGGTATCAAGTATCTCCGAGATTACCTGCACCTACCCCTGGAGATCATGCCCACCACCTTGTGCCGCAGCAGTTCTGAGACTGGCAGGCCTCAGCCAAAAGGTCCAGAGGGTGAGCGGTCTGCAAGATTCACAAGAGTGGAGGAAGGCCAGGCGGTGGTGGAGCACAACTTTAATCCCAGCACTTGGGAGGCAGAGGCAGGTGGATTTCTGAATTCGAGGCCGGCCTGGTCTACAGAGTGAGTTCCAGGACAGCGAAGGCTACACAGAGAAACCCTGTCTCAAAAAAAAAAAAAAAAAAAAAAAAAAAAAAGTGGAGGCAGACAGAGATACCTACAGAAGGAGCGCTGTACCCCCTGGAGCTGACCAGAAAGCTGAGGCTGGGGCTGGCTCAGCAAATGAATTCCAGTTTAGAGGCAGCTTCGGTCATGGACGTGGTTAGCCACCTCAGTGAAATCAGAGATTGTGTTGTATTGAATAAACCTTAAAGAAAAAATAAAATAAAATAAAGTAAAATAAAATAAAATCTCTATATACTATAACTTGTGATTGCCACTGCCCTTGTATACTTTTCATGTTTTTCAGAATAACTACCCACATTCTTTAGCAGTATTGGTTATACAACTTTCAATATAGTTCACTGGAAGAGTACTTGCTCTCTTTTGAGAGGCCCTAAGTTTGAGTCTTTGCATTAGAAAAAAAGAGAGATTATTTGTTGTAAATGTTGTAATCTATATTTTCATTTAAGTAAGAATGAGATGAAAACAAACGTTTCTAAGGCATCAATTTAGAAAATTAAATAAAGCTCTGTCTTTTAAAACTTTTCAATATGTCATGTTTTAAAATTTAAATCAATGTCTCAGCTCTTGCCAGTCATTGTATTTTAAATTAATCAATTCCATTTATTTATATTTAGTGCCTTTTAACTACGATGGAATGATTAGTCCCCAGTGTCAAGAACTGAACAGTCAGGCAGTTGTTGAATTCTTAATTTAAGAGCTTTCTCATGCTTATTCCCAGTTCGCTCCGTATCTACCCACTGGTTTGGTCTTTATCTACATCAAACAACTTAAAGTCCAAGTTTCATCCAAGGTCAGCCCACTCTTTGTCACTTTAAATACAATTAATCTTCTCTAAGATGAATTTCTTCCTATTAATTATCTTTTTGAAAAACATCAGTAGGCATCAGTTTCTTAGTCAATATGAAATTGAACCTGTTAGCTTTCAAGGATTCCACTGATCAAGAGCAACTTCTCCTGTTCAGTGCTGTGCTGTGTGTCCATTGTTAAGCTAGTGTGCTCCCGCTCTGTGGGCCACACTACTCTCCTCTCGCCATCGCTTTCCCTTGTTTATCATGCCCTCTCCTCTGTCTAATTCAACATCTACACAGTATTGGTATCCTGTTTCTCATTCCTTTGTATGGTCTCTGATTTAGTCTCTGTAGTTTAGTAGCAATTAAAACAATATTTCAAAATATCCAAGTTAGAAATAAACTTTCGCTTTTGAAATTAAAAGGACTCCATGATTTTTGTGTGTGCAATTTTTTTGGTTTGGTGTTTTTTACTTTTAGTTTCATGATTTTATTTTTGTTTTGTTTTGTTTTTCCTTTTCTAATTTTTTTTTTATTTTTAAGAGATAAAGAGCATGAAGTTGTGTGGGTAGAGAAGTGGGGAGCATCTGGGATGATTTGGGAAAGAGGAAAGATATAATCTAAGAATATTGCATGAAAATTAATAAAATATTAATAAGTAAATAAGGTTCTTTGGTTTTTGTTTTTCGAGACAGGGTTTCTCTGTGTAGCTCTGGCTGTCCTGGAACTCACTCTGTAGACCAGGCTGGCCTTGAACTCAGAAATCTGCCTGCCTCTAATAAACAAGGTTTTTAGTTATTAAAAATATGTATGTGTATGTATGCATGTGTGCGTGCTCGCTTGTCTTTGTCTGAGTACATATGTGTGTGTATGTGCCCATACAATGTCTGTGGAGCACAGAGGATATCATGAGGGAATTGGTTCTGTCTTTCTACAATGTGAATCCTGGGAATCGAACTCAGGTCATCAGGTTTGGTGGCAAGCACTTTACCTGATCATCCACCTTGTCAGTCCAAAGCCTATTAGTTCTAGGGAAAAACACATTTCAACAAATGCAAAAAATAGAGAACTTATTATTTAGTAAGCAGTTGTGTATCTATTATTTTGCATCAATATTTTCAACTCAACCAGTTTCCTCTGATTGAGTCCCTGGCTATTTCTCCTTGCATAAAATATTCAAGCAAATCTCAGGCATCCTGTCAATTAAGTTGCAAACTTACAAATGTTGAAAAAAGTTTGATGTCACTAATCACTTGTTTGTAATTGCCCTGGGCTGATGAATCCACCATATGGTGGTCAAGAGCATTCATATAACCAAACTATCTTTCTATGTCTGTATTTGTGCCATATCAATAATTATTTATATGCATATATTTTTATATATTTACTCATACATGTCTTTGTTCCTATATATATCTTCACCTCTGCCAATATAAATCACCTCTTTATATCTGTGTGCTCAGTGTTTGAGCATTCAATCCACTACAGACTAAAAACATTTAAGAAACTACTTCATTTAGGATGCTAATAGATATGAATTGATATTGCTGTTCCTGTGAACCCACAGGGGGGATTTGTTCTATCCTCCACAGACTTGTTCTTATTCTTTGAAAATATACCATAGTTTCTATTAGTAGAGCACTCATTTGTGATAAGTGTTGTATGTAAACCAGAGACAGTTCGACGTTCATGGGCAGATATGTGGAGTTCATATGCAAATCTTACTCCATCTTAGCAACAGTATTTGGTCATCTGTGAAGTTTGGAATTAGAAGGGTCATGAACCATTC
Organism: Mastomys coucha; assembly: GCF_008632895.1. NCBI lineage: Eukaryota > Metazoa > Chordata > Mammalia > Rodentia > Muridae > Mastomys > Mastomys coucha. Next base: position 89,836,504 of record NW_022196912.1, on the reverse strand, counting down.
TCCTGTAAAGCCTGAAGGGTAGCCATATAGATTCTTCACCAATTTTGGCATATACTTTCTATATACTCAAAGAGGCTCACGGTGAAAAGATTTGTCAACAAGTCAGGCTTACATGCTAGAGTGAGAAGGCGTCACATCCTAATGTTCATCTACCTAAGACCTTGTTATGGACTATGGATGGCATCTTTTCTATAAGAGGGCTCCCCTACTCCCTAATAAGGAAATAAAAGCATTCTCCAGTGAAGGAATGGTAAAAATCTTTAGCTAAAATGTGCTCGGCAGCATCTCACTTCCTATTCTCTTCCATATTGTACATTGTCTAGATTCCCCTGAGTGTTCCATGCTGCTTTTGTCACATACATGTTAGGGGAAGCTCAGTCAGTTGGCCCAGGCCATTGCTATGCTTAAGACACCTGTAATGTAGACACAAGTGAACATCTGCAACCTCGGTTGTTTGCACATCTCTTGCATTCACCATGCTGAGAAAGCTTTAGACCCCTGCATTAGGCTAGGCATACTGCGTACATGGGTTACCCATGACTGGAAAGATCTTTTACTATCACTGGAGGTCTCTGGAGTCTCTGTTTTACTTGCTGTTTCTGTAACTTTGCTTCTAGTTCTGATTGGTAGACAGATGTGGCTTCTTTAGGCTAAATGAACAGCTTCTTGATTTTATTTCAACAAATCCAGAAGTTTTCCTGAAGGAAGCTCTACTAAGTGCAGAGAATCAGGAGTATATAGCCTACCTCTAGGGAAGGGTTTGAATGGTACTATTATTATGGTATTTGTCACTGAAGACTTCTCTGACATCGAGATGGGCTTATACTTCAATCCAAAGAACATTTATGAGGGGTTGGGATTTAGCTCAGTGGTATAGTAGTTTGACTGACAAGCTTAGGGGAAAAAACCCAGGAACAATAGAAACAAACACAAAGAACATTAATGAGAACATACTATGCTTCAGAGAGCATATCATATGCTGTGATACATGGATTTTCAAAAAGATTGTCCCTGGGGTTGAAGACATGGCTTAGTAGTTAAGAGTACTGGTTGCTCTTTCAGAGAACCCAGATTCAATTCCCAGTACAGCATGGCTCAGAATCAGCAGTAACTCAAATTCCAGAGAAACCAACTCACTCTTTTGAGCCCTGTGGTACCAGGCACACACACAGTACTGACATGAAAGCAAAACACTCATTCACAAAGAATAAAGTAAGTATTAAAAAATTGTACTGGCCCCTACCAATGGATGGTCATGTAGACATTGAAAACATCATTTTAATATGGTATAGACCATGTCATTTTTTTCTTAATTTCTCTCTCCCCCTCCATTCTGTGTCATGTTGTCCTCAGGGTCTTGTCACTTCTGTGACATTTTTTGTTGCCTCCGTGAACTCCTTCCTTGCTCTTGCACTCTTATCCTTCCTGTCTTCTCCTTTTATGGTACATGTTCTCACAGAATGGTCCTGTGGACTCTACCACAGGATTAGTAGCATCTCTTTCTTGAATGAGCTTCTAGTTATATATTTAAGTTTGCACACATCCATTCTTCCTTATCAAGCCTGCTGTTCCCCCTCTATTGGTACCTGATTCCTGTATGACAGTGTGACTATTGGCCAAGACCTTCCCTCACCCCTCCCCTCAATCTCTGGATGCTGTAAGGTGCAAAGATTTCTCACCTTTTTTATTTTCTTTTCTTTTTCATTTCTCAAATCCGTCTCCCATTTTCCATTAACATTTCAATTTCAGTAGCTTTACTTCATCTCTTCCAGGGAATGCTCCCAAACTTTTATTAGATATCTCTGTATTCTTTTCCCTTCTCAATCAATTCCTCACCAAAGCAATCCTTAGAAACTACACAATGGAACATAGAGACCAGAAATAAAACGGGAGATTCTCCCGATTAAGATTACTAATGACTTTCTATTGTCTGTATGGTCAACCCAAATTCTTTCTTTTGCAAATTTTGACCACTCACACAGTTTAATTCCATGATTTCGCCTCTTCCTTCACTTATCTGCCCCCATACCCTGTGATATATATACATTCTGACATTTACAATCTTTTGACTGTTTTTCTCACATCTAAAAATCCATTTTCCTACTTTCCCAGGAAAATGTCTTTTTGTGCTAAGACATGGCATTTCTCCCTGCTATTACCTTTCCCCCTGTACATATTTGTACCTTTAGTGCTCTCTGCATGCTCTGTAATGCATGCTCACTTTGTCCTGCAGCATATATACCACATTCTGTTATAACATTCACTGTAAAGCAAGACCAAATTAGACTCACCTCTGAGTTACCAGTACAGAATACAATGCCTGATCCACAAACATATAAAATAAATGCATATTAACTGAAGGAATGATATGAAAATAGCATGTATTTAATGCAAATCATATATTCATATATTTGTATATGTGCTTGGTATCTGTGGCCTTATATACCTAATTATCTCCCACTGCAAAAAATACTTATTAGGTTATATTCCATAAATCTTGTACTGGCTAGTTTCAAAAACTAGAGTTGCCAGATGAAGGAACCTCAGGTGAGAAGATGTCTCCATAAAATCAGTCTGGAGGCAAGCTTCTAAGCAGTTTTAAAAATTAGTTACTGATATGGAAGGACCTAGCTTATGGATGGTATCATCCCCAGGCTGGCGGCCTTGAGTTCTATAAGAAAGCAGACTGAGCAAACCCTGGGAAACATGCCAGTAAGCAGCACTCCTCCATGGCCTCTGCATCAGTTTCTGTCTCTAGGTTCCTTCCCTGTTTTAAATTCCTGCCCCCAATGCTTTTGAAAATCAACTGTAATATGGACTGTGGGAAATTGTGAGTGAAATAAATCCTTTCCTGCCAAAGTTTCTTTTGGTCATGGTGTTTCATCACAGTACTAGTAACACTAAGACATTCCTAGTAGTTTGTCCCAGATTTGACAATTAGTTCCAGTCTTTGAGACCTGATACAGTCTGGGTTAAAAATCTAGACATCTAGGAGTGAACAGATCCTGAAATGAGCCATCTCTCTAACTCCTAGTGCCAAGTGTCCTGGTTGGAGTTTGTAGATTCCCCAGCATTTTAATCCTACCTTCTATGTTTCCACTGTGGAGAAGAACTCCATGAAAGAAGCTGCATCCACGATACTGCCCTCTGCAAGGCAGGTTCACTGACTGGAACATCAATGACTGTAGAGACCTGAAGGTTACAGGTCCAGAGCCTAATTACAATTTACCTTGGGCTCTACTTTGCTTTTTAAATAGCTATCCCTGCCACCTCTGTGTCTGCCCTAATAGCCTGTGACTAACACATAAGACCTTTGGGAATCTGTCAACTTAACAAAGCCCCATTTGTTGGCTGCCAGAGGCTGTGAATGTCATCTGTTAGCATCTGAGGTGCAAGGCAGAGGCTTTCCTGCTTTGCTTTAGTCTCTACATTTCCACCAACACAATGGGACTTCCTTCTGTTTCTGTGAAACTACTTCAGTGTTGGAACATGGAATTTGGGCTAACCTATGTCAGTGTTCTGAGACTGTGATCATTCATATATGGCTTCAGAATGACATATGTCTCATCCTCTTTGAGCAAAAATTGTATTTCTGTGTCAACACTATTATGAATCTGAATAGGAGGCAGAGCATGAATCCTAACCAAAGATCAAGGAAGCTGCTTTAATTTAGATTTAGATTTAGGCTTCTGTTCTTCCTATTATTGCTTAGAATCCAGCCTGACATCCAGGCTTAGTTAACTAGACCCCAAAACTTCTAACCATGGACCACACTTATTTACACAATTTCCCTACTCAGTTTCCAGGCTGGATAATGCAGTGCCTACTACTTCATCTCCAGCACTAGAGGAAGCCCTGTGCTCATGTCATACTTGGCATGGTCCCAGCACCTGCTGGAAATTAGCTCATTCTGCTCACTTCCAAACCTTAGCCTCTAAACTTTCCACTCTCATTGATAATAGAATTGCTCTTCTCTTAGTCAGTCAGTTTCTGTTTTTATTTTAGCTAACAAAAATGATTAACAATACTACTGTTCACCTACACAGAAATGTTCAAGGGGAAAGCTGTGTGTTAGTACATCTCTAAATTAAAAATGGACGTGTTTTCTTCATTAAATGCATTGGGTGATCAACATAGAAGCAAGGATTTCTTCTATCCCCTGACCAGGGAGAAGGCTCTGGGTGAGCAGCATATATAATTTATGGACAATAAGCATTGCTTTGCCTTTGGGTATTTATCTCTTTTACATGGCTTTCCCCAGGTGCCATCTGAAAAGAGAATAGTAGGCGGCTAATGAAGGTGTTCTCAGTGGTATTATTTGCAGCCTTGAGGATAAGGAATAGAGCAGTTGTCAGCAATCATAACCAGATGTTGCAAAGCTCAATAAGCCTTAATGGCTCTTGTTTCTATACGGCTTACAGAAGGAAAAAAAAATCAATAACACTAAAAAAAATTATCTATGGGAAGCATTTGCTGGCCATTTTTCATAAGAAAATTACTATACAGAGACTTGATTGTGCTCTTTGGATATACTTTGAAAGTCGAGAAGCTAAACAATTGTGTTTGTACTTGCGTGCTTGGATTCCTTGAGGATTTCCATGAATTATCCTTGCGGCATCTACAGTGTCTTTAGTAATGAAAACTGCATGGTGTTGGACTTTCAGCAACCTGAAACAATGTGAAAGAAAAACAAAAATTCTTTTCATCTGAAAACATGTGGCACTCGATGGAACAGATGAGAAATCTCAAATCGTTGAGTATTTTTGAAGCTGTGGATTCTTTCTCCATGTTAAAGTGGATCTCAGGTGGCTGTAAGCCCAGTGGGTAATGAGTGTGCAAAGGCATCCAGATATTTTCCTTCTTTAAAAGCAGAAGATACATGGCCAGGCCTGACAACAACTTAAAAAGATACTGGGATCTGAGCAAGAGTTGAAAACAAAATCCTATAGTCTCTACTACTATGTCCAAGTAGTAGTGGGCCCTGTATCACACTTAGTCATTCCACTAATAGGGTCTTTACCATGAAGTCCTGACAGATAAATAAGATCAATAGCGATAGTCTCTATTATTCAGGAGTTGGGCCTCTTGAGACCCTCCCTTGACAAACAACCAAAGGGTGAATATCCTATGTCTAGTACTAGAGTTCTTCTATGGTAGCCTACAGATTTTAGGAATAACATTATTCTCAATCCATCTTAATCTTTACTTTAAGCAGCTGACAGGAACAGAGGCAGAGACCCACAGCCAAACATTAGACAGAGCTCAAGAAGTCTCATGCAAGAGTTGGTGGGGAGGGGGGAAGGGTTGACAAACCCAGAGGAGATAGGGAATGGGGACTTCACAAGAAGACCAACAGAGTCAACTAACCTGGTCCCTTGGGCACTCCCAGAGACTAAACCACCAGCCAAAGAGCATACAAAGATTAGTCTTAGACTCCCTGCACATACATTGCAGATGTGCAGCTTGATATTCATATGGGTCTCCCAATGACTTGAGCAGGGCTTACCCTGACTCTGTTGCCTGTCCATGGATCCTGTTACCCTAACTGATCTTCCTTGTCTGGCCTTAGTGCAAGAGGTTGTACCTAGTCCCACAGTGATTTGAGGTACTAAGGTGGGTTCATGTCCATTGGGGACCTCCCCTTTCTCAGAGGATAAGGGGAGAGGAAGGGCTGAGTAAGGTGGGCAATAGGAGAAGAGGGGATCTGTGATCTGGGTATAAAGTGAGTAAATAAATTATTAGACAAAGACCATTCTACAGTAAAAATAAATAAAAATAAATGAATAAACAAATAAATATAGTTTTAAGGAAACTTGTGAAATATTAAGTTTCCATAGGTACTTTTTAAAATTCTTAGAGTTAGTTACTTCTCCCCGAAACCACTTCTCTCTGCTGCATCCCCATTTCCACCCTTTAAAGTCCCTTCTCCCAAGTAAAGCCCCCCTCCCCAATTTCTCCCTTTCTCCTTTCATGCCACCTTACTTCTATCATTTTTCCCTTAATCTCTTCCATCCTTTGTGTTCTTCTTTTGGGAAAAATGCATTTAAACCACTTCCCAATTTTTAACTGGTTGTTTTCTTTACAATGAATTGAATTCCTAATGTGTTTTGACTCTTAATCTCTTATCAGTATGCATTTTGCAAATTTTGTTCATTATCTTCATTTTGTTGACTATGTACTGGCTTTGGAGAAGCTTTCAAAATTGATGTGGTCCCATTCATATTCCTATATTTGTTTTGTTGGCTGTGCTTTTGGGGGATATATCCAAAACCAAAATCATGTCTCAGATCTGTTTAATGTGGCCCTAAATGTGCATTCTGTTGTTGTTGCTGAATCCATGACATTGATTGTAAAGAATAGAGATTTTTGTTTTCCTTAAACATTTTGAGGCTAGACAGTCTAATATCATCCTACTAGTGTCTGGTTAGGAGCTTCCTTGCTGTATCTTTTATGGTTGAGGGCAACATGTGATAAGCCAGAGCAAGGTTGCTGACTTTCAGAAAAATAGTTTTGAGATTATAATATAATCACCTTTTCCTCTTACTTGTCTCCTCCAGACCCTCCCATACACTCCTACTTGTTCCTTTACAAATTTACTAATTGTTGTTACATATATACATGTATATGTCCATGCATGTGTTTTTATATTTCTAAATATACTAATATAGCTTGCTAAGTCCATACAATATTACTTGTATATATGTTTTGAAGGCTAACCATTTGGTATTACACAACCAATTGGTGTGCTCACCTCTCTAAGTAACTATTTCTCCTGGTCTCAGCATTCCTTAGGTGTCCGTAGTTCTTTGTGTAGGACTGAGGTCTCATGGCCTTTACTCTGTTCACTTTAGCATTTTTATTGTTGACGTCTTTGTTTGTCTCATGGTTTAGCTTTCTGACTTTTAAAAGTTCCTAATGGTATTATAAAGGGTTGCCTTTTATGACCCTTTCAACCATAGTTATTTCCCAAAGGTAGAGTCCTATGTTTAGTACTGTTACTCTATGAGCTTGAAATTTTGTCTTTAATACACAAACTAGAGAATACTTTCAAGCCATGGTAAAAATCATGGAGTTTTCTCTTTTCATTTTTAATGCTTTATTCTCACATGTTAATAGTTTATTTTGCTTTGAATTGATTTTTCTGTTGGGTGAAGTATGATTCGATATTTGATGATTCAATAAAGGTATGATTAATTAATACTGTTAATTAAATAGGATATCATTTTGCATTATGTGTTCTTGACACTTTTATCAAAAATAAGTTGAATGTAAGGGTGTACCTTTAATTTCAGTATATCCATCAATGTATATTTTATGTTATTACCATGATGTTTATTACATCTTCATAGTATGATTTAAAGTAAGCTAATGTAATGCCTTGAGCATATTTTTGCTCAAGACTGCTTCGTCTTTGCAGGATTAACCTCAACCTCTCCAACTGAGTCCAGACAAGGCAGTCCTGTTGGGAAACATGCTACAGCTTTAGGGATAGCTCCCTCCAGTTGTTGAGGGACCCATGGGGAGACTGAGCTGCACATCTGTGTCATATGTGCTGTGGGGCCACAGTCCAGGTTCTGTATACTCTTTGGTTGATGGCTCAGTCTCTGTGATAGTGTCTTTTATTTTGGTCCTTTTCTTTATTTTTGAGAATTTTGTACACATATACAATGAGATATAACAATATAGACCCCCCATTTCCTCTCTCCAGTTTTTCTCACATTTCCTCCAACACATACCTTACCAACTTCATATCTTTTTCACAATCTCCTAAATCATCCTTACTGAAGAGCCCTTGGTTGGTTGTTATGTTAATTGTTAGCTTGATCCAATGTAAAATCACCTTGGAAGGGAAAGGAAAACTCATGAAGGATTGTTTGGTTCAGGCTGGCCTGTGGGAATGTCTGAGAAGAATTATCTTGGTTAGTGGCATGCATCTGGTAACATCATCCTAGAAACCAGGGGATCCTGAGCTGTCTAAGAGTACAGCAAGCAAGCTGAACACTAGCAGGGAGTCAATAATTCTGCTCTTGAGTGTAAATGTAAAGTGCAAGTTGATTTAAGTTTCCTGCCTGGTCTTACTGTGATGCTCTTATGTTATTTACACATTTTCTCTTGCTACTATGGAAATACTCTTTAGTATTGTTGTTCATATGATTGTTTTTCATTTTACATACTTTTAAATTTCTTTAATCTTTGAGATTCTAATATAATTACATTGCTCCCTTTTCTCCCTTCAAGTCCCCCCATATATCCCTTCCCATTGTCCTTTAAATTCATGGCTGATTTTCATTGTTATTGCATATGCATATATATGTACACACATACACACATATATGTGTATATATATATGTGTGTGTATATACATATATATGTATATACACAATAAGAGTAAAAATGTATATGTGTATACGTGTGTTCTTAAATCTAACCCGCTAAGTCCATATAATATTATCTGCATGTATATTGTCAGTGCTGTAACAGTCAGCGTTGGACAACAAATCGATGTGCTCTTCCCTGAGGAAGACTGCCAGCCCTGCCTCTCCTGCTTTACTGAGCTGCCTATGAATCTTTATGGTGGGTTGAGGCCTTGTAATATTGATTTTTGATGGTTTGATAAAATGTATGTCTTGCATAATCTTGTTTGGATTATCTTATCATGGTTATTTTAGTGATGTGCATGCACGTGTGTCTGTGTGGGGCTATGTTCACATGAGTCCAGGTTTCACAGAGGCTGGAAGAGGATGCTGAACCTCCTGGAACTGGAGGTGCAGGCTGTCATGTGCTACCTGACATAGTACTGGGAACCAAACTTGGGTCCTCTCTAAGAGCCAGTTCTTTACATGTGGAGCCCTGTTTCCAGTCCTTGATTAGAAAGTTTTCACTTTAGTCTGTTTCAATACTTAGATCTTACTCCTAATCTGGAAATTTTCTTTTGTTTTGTTCCTATGGGACTGGCATGTTACCTACTGTGCTAACAAGACGCTGTGTTGTTCTGTTCTTAAAAGCAATGAACCCCATATTTCTGTTTCACAAATCCAGGGTTTCAGAATTCCCCTTTTGATGCTGTCTTGGTTCACTGCTTTTCATACCAGTTTTTCCTCCTCCAATTGCATATTTTCTAATAACTTGTCCTCAAGTTCCCACTTACTTGCTCCAGCTCTCCCATTTCTACAGTTTTCATCTCACTCATTATCTCTGTCCAGATTCAGATTCTCCTGTACATTCTTCATTTTGATCATTTGTTGTTTTTCTTTTATTTCGTTCAAAGTCTTGTCTGGTTTCTTAAAGTTTGTTAAACACCTTTACAGTCATTATTTTGATGTCTTTGTGAGGTTATTTAATATATCTGCCCTTTGTGGGTGTGTGTGTGTGGGGGGGAGTCAGCTGCTTGGGAACCATTTTCTTCTCGTGATATTATGAACGTGTGTCTTTCATGGATGAGTATATACTTGGAATGTAAGAATCTGCTCTAACCTTTGCAGTCTAATTTCACAGGAGAAAGCCCTTTACTAGCCAGCCATTCTGAAGGATTCAGAAAGACTGCTCGGAGAGGTCTGAGTTTGCTTTTTGCTGGAGACTCAAGGCAGGCTAGGTCTGTGCCTGGGTACCTAGGTGATAGACTGTGGCAGGGGAGTTCCTGAGTTCAACACGCTACACTTGTAGTGTCTTTTATTAGTACTAGGTCTTTAGAAAGATAGATTGGAGTTAGCAAAATTCACCTTAAAAATAAAACAATAATGCTATGTTATTCTCTAAGCTTTATTTTTAAAATGTTTTGACAATTTAGAAGCTGAAAACAAAGACTAAAATATTAACACCATGTATTATTAGGAGTTTGATAACAAATTATAATATGATAGACGGGCATAGCAATTCTTAAGAGGGAAAAATCAAGATAAGCAAGAAAGAAAACATTTGTTTATACCTTCGTACCAAACAATGCATCTAACCTAAAAATAACTTGTAACTTTGAGATTCCTTACAATTAAATACTCTACATTTGAATTCAGCCTGAAGTCAGCAATTAATAAAAGAGCTAGAACAAATCCCTTCCTACTTTAAAATCTCTATACATTTTACCATTTCTTAAGCAAGAGAATTTTTCATCATAATAGATGCCCTCCCTAAAGCTTCTTGAATCTTTCTAATTGAGCTTTTAAGCCAGAAAGATCACTAGGATTATGGATTAAAGTGTAACAATATTTTATAGCTATGCTAGCAGAGAAAGGTCAGACATTGATATGAGCCTATGTGCAGCATCATCTAGAAAAGCACTCACAGTCAAACCTTTCCTGCCAATGTTAAAATGTACACATCTGTGTATAAAATAAAATGTGGCTTGATCTTGCCATGAACTTCCTGTTTTGCTTTTGCCCTTTATTCTGGACAGCACAGTTGTATGAGGTTGGAAGTTTATTCTCTACTCTTTGACTTTTCTTCCATGGTTCTAGTTTCAAGTTGCTGGGTTCCACATTGACCTTGATTGACACACTCAGTTGCTCAATTTTGGATGGATTAGCAATTTCAATAGAATTTGTCCTCTCTTTGGATTTTCATGAAATTCTGTTTAGGCTGGGGATGTAGCTCATGGGTAGAGTGTTTACCTAATTATGACAGAGGATCTGTATGCAATCCCTAGCACTGCCACAGCAAGATAAAAGTTGTTTAAATGCATTGTCTTTAATTATTTCCTTGTTTTTAATTTGTTCTATATGAGGAATGATATATTAAGGAAGATATACAACTTAACTCCTTGGTTTATCTACACAAATATCTGTAAAGTTTCTTACCCAAGACTGCCTTGCTTTGGTAGAATGGCTTTTTGTAATTGTTAGTTTTTTTTTTTTTTAATCGAACTTGTTTCAATCTAGAATCATTTGAGAAGAGGGTCTCAAAGGGGAATTGTTTAGATCAGGTTAGCCTGTGGGCATATCTCTACAAAAGCATTTTAGTTATCTTAATTGATGTAGGAAGACCCAAGGTGACAATGGACCTGATCATTCCCTGGTTTCAGGTACTTAGTCTATGTATCTCAGTACTCTGTAGCTCAGGACTAAGGATACATGCACTCATTATTTCTCTGGTCTTGAGTCTGGAGATGATGTCAACAGTGTCTTAGGCTAACAAGCTCTTGTTAATTGATTTCCTTGCACTGGAAGTTGGAACTGTGAGTTAAATAAACCCGTTCTTCTCTAAATGTTTTTCTTTTCTGGATACTTCATCTCCGCAGAAGACATGAAAGCAAACATTGCCCACATTACAAGAGTCACAGAGGCTTCCTTACTGCTCATGAAGACTCAGTATGATGATCTCAATATTCTGAAATGCTTCATTTTCATCATCTCTTAGCTCATTCTTGCCAAATTTTAGGAAACATCTTGTCTTTGAAAACAGGGTCCACTGTAAAGAAATACACAATGGAATTTTAGACATCAGGGCAAGGTCAGAAGAAGGTATAGTATTTATGCAACAAGGGGGAAAAGCACATATACCCATGCATGCGCTGTCTATTCCTTTTTTCTTTATTTTAAATCTACAAAACCACAATCAAATTTTACTCAGTGAGATATAATTTGGACTTACACAGAAAAAAAATTACTCACACCAGTATAATGTGCTGTTAGTTAATTATTTTATTAATTAATTATTTTCATTGACATCCCCAATATCCCCCCCTTTGGTCCCCCCCTCAGAGGACTTCCCCCATCTCCTCTCCACTTCACCTCTGAGAGGGGCATCAAGTCTCTACAGGATTAAGTACATTCTCTCCCACTAAGGCTAGACAAGGCAGCTCTCAGCTACATATATGCTAGGGGCCAGGGGCCTCTGACCAGGCCATGTTTGCTCTTTGATTGGTGTCTTTTCCTTCTTTAAACTTAACTTTAGAGTCTACCTGGTATCCATGATTTGTCTCATTAATGTTATACATGGTGGTGAATAGGATTATAGAAGTCACTGGTCTCACCTTAGAGTTAACAATCTTTTATTTTAGGCACAGAGCATAATCAAGTATTGTAAGTCTCATTGCAGTGACATGAGATCAGGTGACTGTCTTTGGCTTACAACAGAGGTATCACAAGTCATTTTAAGATGTTTTAAGAGAACATTCATTATCCTTTCCATTATATTTATAACCATAGTAGTCTAGAATACTGGGTCTCCTAGCCTGCAACTTTAAGAGCAAGACAGAAAGCAAGTATGCTCTTCCAAAGAGTCCATAAGGAAAAAGTAACATGGGTTTATGTACATTAAGCCAAGTGGTATTCTATCTATCTCTGTCTTTATAACAAGTAGTATCATTTTTCCCTACTGGTGTGGTAAGTAGATAAAAATTAAACATAAAATTGTTTGAAAAACTTTTGAGAGCATAAGAATATAACCCTTGATCACAAGAAAGATGCTTCTTATTAATATTAGTCCTTGTCCTCATTTATTTTTCTGTTTGAAACCAACTTGAATTTTAAATTCAATCTTGTTGACTATATACTTATCAATTAGTAAGTATTTACTGATAAATTTATCAATGAAATTCATTACTGTTTTGGTTCATTTTCATTGAACATGGTGTGATTTAGAATTACAGAGGGTGTCTATGGGATGTTTCCAAACCAAACTGAATAAGAAAGTGAAAGTTCACTGGCAGCAGCATTTACATCTCCGCTTCATAACTAAGGAGACAACGTGGTCAGCAGTCTCATACTCAGTCATGACTCCCTCACTATGATGGAATGAACCCCGCACACTGTGAACCAAAATAAATTCCTTTCCTTTAGTTGCTTTTGTCATTTACTTCTTGTCCCAGAAATGAAGGAAGTAACCTGTAAAGCTACATAGGTAGCTCCCCTTGAAAGTGGGAGATGATCACAAAGACAGAGGGCAAAGCCTTGGTGGAGGTTAGAGTACTTTAGGATAAGAATAGGCTCTGTCCAGTTTCTTTTTGGAGGCACTTGAAGCTATGAGTTTTCCTCTTAGGACTGCTTTCATTGTGTCCCA
>NW_022196912.1:89813367-89821748 GCF_008632895.1 Mastomys coucha | reverse complement strand
AAAAAAAAAAAAAAAAAGAATAGGCTCTGGTTTCCCATGCCAGGGCTGCATCATGATTAACGGGGCAAGACAAAACAGCATCTTTGCTATCATTCCTAGGAACCTAAGTCGATTTGGACTTCATGTGTCTTTCTGTTCCAACGTTCTTGTTCCTGCTTGGTTACCCAGTGGGAAAGTGAGGCTTGAAATAACTGTGAACAGAGTTGAGAGTGAAAAACTTTTCAGTGAATGGCAGGTCCACCATTCTAAGTAACAACATAAACTATGTTAACAGTTTACCAGTGGATTAAGTATTTTATAAGGACTAATTGTAATTAGCAATATTAACAGTTGTAACTCATACTGCCGCTTTACAAACAATCAATCCAATGATTGATCTAACTAATGTTAGATCAGACAACAGATTTCTAATCTATTTTGAGCAACTGTTCTGAGTCTATAATGACTTAGTCTACAATGCCTTTAAGCCACTATTTGATTCTTCTCATTTATTTTTTTTTTCTTTTCTTTTTTAAAGATTTACTTATTTTATTTATATGATGAGTACACTGTAACTGTCCTCAGACACACCCTAAGAGGGTATCAGGTCCCATTACAGATGGCTGTGAGCCACCACGTGGTTTCTGGGAATTGAACTCAGGACCTTTGGAAGAGCAGTCAGTGCCAACTCTTCATCCTTTAAATTTTTCTTTACTTAATATAGGAAAGGCAACAGAGTCAGAGACAGTGCCCATTCAAATTGTTAGGGGAACCACATGCAGACCAAGCTGCACATCTACTACAAATGAGTAGGGGGCCTAGGTCCAACCCCCGTATGCTCTTTGATGAGTGGTTTAGTTTCTGTGAACCCTGATGGGACTAGGCTAGTTGAATCTGTAGGTCTTCTTCTGGTGACATTGACCCCTCTGGCTCCCTCAGTCCTTACCTCCACTCTTCCACAAGTCTCCCCAAGTTCTACCTAATGTTTGGCTGTGGGTCTCTGCATCTGTTTCCATCAGCTGCAGGATGAAGCCTCTCAGAAGACAGTTATGCTACGCTCCTGTCTGCAAGCAGAGCAGAGTATGATTAATAGTGCCAGGGGTTGTCTCTCTCCATGGGGTGGGTCTCAAGTTGGGCCAGTCATGGATTGGCCATTCCTTCCATCTCTGCTCTGTCTTTATCTCTGCACATCTTATAAGCAAGGAAAATTTTGGTTCAAAGGTTTTGAGGGTAGATTGGTGTTCTCCCTCCCTCCTCTTGAAATCCTGCCTAGGTATAGGAGTGTCCACATCAGTCTCCATATCCCAACTAGCTAAGAGTCTCAGACCCATAGACTCTGAGAAGCTTCCCCCATCCCAGGTCTCTGGCTTGTTCCACAGATGTTCCCAGACAGATTTCTATTCTCTTTACCACCCCTCTCCCCATCTGATACCCACTCCCTTCCCCACCCCACTCCCTCTCCCTCTCCCATCCAATTCCCTTCCTTCATCTACTTTCAATGTCTATTTTATATTCCCTTCTGAGTGAGATTCAAGCATCCTCCTTTGAGCCCTCCCTTTTTCTTAGCTTAGGTCTGTGGATTGTATTATGGTTATCCTGTACTTTATGGCTAATATCCACTTATAAGTGAGTACATGCCATGAGTCTTTTTGTGGGTCTTGTTTACCTCACTCAGGATGATGTTTTCTAGTTCTATCTATTTCCTGGCAAATTTCATGATGTCTTTTTTTTCTTTTAATATCTGAGTAGTTTTCCATTGTGTAAATGTACTGCATTTTCTTTATCCATTCTTCAGTTGAGGGACATCCAGGTTTTTTCCAGTTTCTGGTTATTATGAATAAAGCTGCTATGAAAATAGTTGAGCAAGTCTCCTTGTAGTATGCTGAAGTACCTTTGGGTATATGTTAAGAAGTGGTATAGCTGGGTCTTGATGTAGAGTTATTCCTCATTTTCTGAGAAACGGTCAAAAGGATTTCTAAAGTGGTTGTAGAAGTTTGCACTCCCACCAGCAATGGAAGAGTGTTCCCCTTGCTCTTCACCTTTGCCAGGATGTGCTGTCACTTGAGATTTTTGGTTTTGGTTTTGTTTTGTTTTGTTTTTGTTTGTTTGTTTTGCTTTTTACTTTAGCCTTCGAATGGGTGTAAGATGGAACCTCAGAGTTGTTTTGATTTGTAATTTCCCTGATGACTGAGGACATTGAACATTTCTTTCATTGCTTCTGGGCCATTAGAGATTTCTCTGTTGGGAATTCTGTTTAGTGCTGTACCCCTTTTTTAATTGGGTTATTTGGCTTGTTGATATTTGGCTTTTCTAGTTTCTTGAGTTCTTTATATATTCTGGACATTAGTTCTCTGTCAGATGTAGGGTTGATCTCTTTTCCTATGCTGTAAGCTGCTGTTTTGTCCTATTGATGGTATACTTTAGTTTCAGAAGCCTTTCCGTTTCATGAGCTCACATTTTTAATACTTTTTTAAAACGATTTATTTATTTATGTATTTGGTTACACTGTCACAGTTTTCAGACATAACTGAAGATGGCATCAGATCCCATGACAGATGGTTGTGAGCCATGCTGGGAACTGAACTCAGGACCTCTGGAAGACCAGCAATTGTTCTTAACCACTGAACCAGCACCAGCTCCCATTTATTAATTGTTGATCTTAGTGTCTGAGAGCTGTTTTTGTCTTCTGTTCAGGAAGTTGTCCCCTGTGCCTACGTGTGTAAGGCAGTTTCCCACTTTCTCTTCTGTTATATTTAGCATATCTGGTTTTATGTTGATCCACTTTGGTCTTTGATCCACATGCACTAGAGTTTTGTGTAGGGTGATAAACATGGTTCTATTTGCATTCTCCAACATGCAAGCATCCAGTAGCACCATTTGTTGAAGATACTTTCTTTCTTGCATTGTAGGGTTTTGGCTTCTTTGTCAAAAAACAAGCTTCTTTAAGTGTCTGAGATTATTTTGGGGTCTTTGATTCTATTCCATTGATCAGCCTGTCTGTTTTTATGCCAATACCACGTGGTTTTTATTACTATTGTTCTGAAGTCAGGCATTGTGATACTTCCAGAAGTTCCTTTATTGTAGAGGATTGTTTTAGGTATCCTCTTTTTTTTCTTTTTTTTGTTTTACATATAAAGTTGAGAATTGATCTTTCAAGGTCTGTAAAGAATTGAGTTTAAATTTTGATGGAAATTGCATTAAATCTGTAGATTGATTTTGGTAAGATGGCAAATATTACTATGTTAATCCTACCAATCTGTGAGCATAGGAGATCTTTTCACCTTTCTTCCTCAATTACTCTAGCTTTGTTTCTTTATATTTTACAATCAAGGTGTGTGGTGTCCTCAGGAACAGGATCTCACCTAGATATAGTGAGATATCATCACCAAGAGGGAAAAGCCTGAATTTTTTAAGGGACTCTGGGTGTTGTTGACCAACATTTCATAAAATGTTGTCCCATACATATCATAGGTTTTTTTTTTTTTTAAATAACTCAAAGATTCCAGGGAGCAGCATTATCCAGTCTATATCTTTTGGAGCTCCTTTTCAACTTACTCTTCGATTTGTTAGAATAAAATAATAAGCCTCCCGACGGCTCTTTCATGAGTCTTCAGGTTTTTAGTTTCTCTCTCTCTCCCCCATTCTTTATCTCCTTTGTATCCCACCCCCATCCTTGCTTAAACCTTCTATCTAGATTATTCTCCCTCTCGACTTTTGTATCATCTGCATTCTGTTCTCCCTCCTGTCATGACACATGACAGGAAAGGGAGTCCCTCGCTTTCTATTTTCTTTGATTCTAAAGATACTCTAACAAACAACAACAACAACATCTAAAGATTTGAAGCTAGGATTCACATACAGCAGAGAATAAACACTGTTTATTTTTCTGAGTCTTGTTTCCCTCACTCAATATAATATTTCCAGCCTCATCCATCTTCTTGTAATCATTTTATGTCATTTTTCTTTACAGAAAAGTAAAATTGCATTGTGTATAACCACATTTTCTTATCCATTCATTAATTAATAGACACTGTTTCCTCTTTCTAGCTATCGTGAATAGAACAACAGTGAAATTGGATGAATAATAACATATTTGTTTTTTAACTTTTTTTGTGTATTGTGATATTTATTTTCCATCAGATATAAAGCTGATAAAGATTTCTTCCTACTCTATATTCTATTGATTTAGAATGGTTCAACACAATCAAATCAATTATCTATTTATAATTGTATATAGACTTTATGATAGAAGATGATATGATAAATGATCATCTCAATAGAAGTAGAAGTTATATTTAACCAAATCTGATGGCCCTTCAATGTAAAGACTTTTGGAGACACTGGGGGTGGAGGGAATCATTGCTGCTGCACTGATATGTAGACATTTTAATGACTCACACGTGTGAGATGATAGAGTAAGTCTCTAGTTTGGTAACAAAGACGTTACTCATATGTTTTTCTTTTAAAAAGTCATTTTGCTTTCTTTGAAAAAAAAAAAGTAGAAATCATTGAGTTTGTTGGATTTTTTTTTCTTTTTCTTCCAAAGGAGATTAGTAGAACACATGTGAAAAAAGGTGCTCTAGTTGAGAGTCATTTAAGGACAGTATTTTGATCTCTCAGGCTTAACAAGCAGCATTTTCTTTTAGTGCATGAACAAGCAATAAGAAGCACTTCCTTCAGCGGATGACCAGGCGTCTGAAGGGATTAAATCTTTTCAACTCCGAGGCAGTGAGCCCAATCTGAAGGCAAGTGCAAACTCACTGGAAATAAACCTAGTGGGCTGCATTTGCGGAAGTCACACGTGAGATTCTCACCTCGTAAACTCAGTAGAGGAAAATACCTCTGGCTTTTAATATGTTTATTGTTTTATTTTTGTTTCTCATCAGTTTGGGTACAGAGATATCTGTTCAACATCATCGGTTTGGAGAATTTATGTAAAATTGAGGTGGAATACATAATGAAAGAGTGAATGTGCACACACACACATATACACACACAGACACACACACACATCAGTATGATTTGATTTCCTACTGTACGTGCCTCAACCTCAGCCTTTTAGATTCTTCAGCTGCTCGCTTTTGCCTCCAGAATTCTGGCTAACTGCCCTTCAGGAGACATTCTTTTGTGCTTCTTTAACCCTTAAGCAGTTGTTTTGCTTAGAGAGTCATTCCAACTTCTTCCTTTTCTCCATTTTGCTGAAAGTAAATTGGGACAAGGCCACGTCCGATGATTCAGCTAATTCCGGGAGAGAGATTCTCCATATAGCACAGTCACTGTTCTCTTGGGAAACCACTAGTACCTCATTTCAGTATATGTCCAAGTCATTATTATTTCACTTGTCAAATTCCAAAATCATTTCTATGCTGAGATGGAAGGATATCTATCTATATTGAACCCTAGGCAAACTAGTTTAGCAAAGAAAAGAAACTGCAGTAGATTGTATTCAATCAACAGCAAAAGCATTACACTACAAGAAATGAATTACAAGTGTCTAACAGAGACAATAATTAAATGAAGGAAACTTGAAGCTATTGACAAGTCACCTTAGAACAGTCATTGGGTGGGATTTGACTTTGTAATTCATGAGTCATTCTCTTCACCCACCACATACAATTTCCCCACTTCAACAGAGAGGTAATGATCCATGTGGATATTATGGCTGCATTAGATTCCCTAAACCAAAACAAAAGACAAGGTCATTTTTACAATTACCCTACTGTAAATCTAACCTAAGGCTTCAGGCACACAGTATTTTTTTGATTACCTTTGTAGAAATCAGAGTGAGAAGGATACTGTTACTTTATTGATCAGTAATTAAGCACCTGCTGTGTGACAGCCTATTTGTAAAGTATGCTGGATTCCATTGTATAGTCACAGACAAAAATTGGTAGGAGTGGCAAGGAAGTGCATTAAAATTATTGAGGCTTTCATAACCAGCACTGATTCAATGATAGCAGCAATAGGAATTCCTCGTGAAGATTTACAAATATTTCTTGAAATGAGAAACAGTAATTTTAAGTAATCTTAAAAGTAAGGATAGGAAACTAATTAAAACTTAATCACAAGTCTACTTGTGACTGAATGGAAAATCTCATGCAGATAATAGTGAAAATGCCTGTTATTTGCCACCTTTGGTCTTAGTGGTTACCTGGTAGCTGCTCATTTTCTGCTGACCCTCTGAGCCTCTTCTTTGACATAAAGGATGTGGAGACAAATCAGTCCCTATTCCATAGGAGCTGCTGAAAGTGTACACATAAACCAGTAAGTCATAGTCTTGGCCAAAGAAGGTTTTTGCAAATATAGAACTCAGGTGACCTTTCCTCCAGACTCTTAGTTTCATGGTGAGTAAAAATGACCAACATTTTGTAGTGATTTTGAGCCCTTCAGCACCTGGTTCTTGATGATGTCTCTGTCCTTACCTTACACCACTCTCTCCTGTACTTCATGTATACTGGCCTTGTACACTGGCTTTCTCCATGTACCCTAAGAGTTCTCTACTCATGATTCCTGCCCTCTTGTTGCATTTCTGGGGACGACCCTCTCTAGAGCACTCCAGAGGGACCCAGCTTCCACTGATGTCTCAGCCCAATGGCTCCAGGTAACATTTCTTGCCACACAGGGAAAAGAAAAAAAAATCATCCCATATCCCAAACCATTACTCTACCTTACAAACCTAGTTTATTTACTTCAGAGGTAGCAGGTGCAAATGAAAGCTAAGTTTCAGAAAAAGACAAAGTCATAACTCTTTTAAAGAAACTAAAATGAATGTCCTAAAGATTCCATTCTACTTGGGAATTAACAATGAGACAGAGATTATTACTAGTGTGCAAAGCATGGAAATAAGATACACTTGCAAATATTGAAATGCATGTGTAGATGGAGAATGAATTTGAAGGGCATAGGCGGAGAAGATTGAGGAAAGGAAGTCAACTCTAAGCACGTGTGTAAGAAGTGTTTTGAGTTGCTCTTTGACTGACACCTTGCAGCACTCTCCAAGTGCTCAAGGGCAACCACAACCTGAAGCTAAATATTCTCCATAATCCAGAATTTCCCACTGAAGCCACACCTTCGCTTCCACAAACAGCCATTCATTCACTGACTTTTTTTTTTCTAACTCGCTCACCAAATCTACCCAAGAACACTCTTATCCACAGCACAGGGATTTGCTGTAGGGAACGAGTGGGAGAAGGCTACCATGTAAGTGCTGTTGGAACAGTGAAAGCATGAGAGAAATAGCTGATAAAATAGCTGGTTGTCATCATAACTAACTTTTTCATCAAACCAAAATTTGTTTAATTGTTTTTCATTTTTATTAATTTCAACACACATAGAAAAAAAGAAACTTAAAACAGTTGGGAAACTCAACTCTTAACAGATTTTAAGTCTAGTGTTTCATAAATAGCAAAACTGTGGGCCAGAGTGATCTGCTGAAAGGTGTTGGCAAATCAGTCCTAGAACATGATTTGTGGAGAGTTATCACAGCACTGTTCCCCCCAAACTGAGTTTTGTTTGTTTTCTCCTTAGTATGAAGAATCTAGTAATTGCTTCATGAAGAATAAAAAGCTAGAGAAATTAGACTTGTGAGGTCAAGATCACTGAACATTTTTCTCAGCTGAGTGCCATCATTCTCAAAAGCATGTGCTGATTTGTAACCAGGAGAGTAGTAATTTAAACCATCACCACAATGAAAAGTGAAAATTAAAGAAAAAAATCATCTTCTCAAAAATCCTTGAGAATATATCCATGGAGTCTAGTTTATGAAGTGCTAAATCAAGTCATGATCTTGCAGGCACCTGGCTGGCATTGAAGCAAAGCACTTTTCATGATCACCCCTTCAAACTGGATTTAACTCCACAAGTGTTTATATTGCTGAAAATAAAGTAGTGTAAAACTAGAAATATAAAAAGCACAGTTTACACTATATCAAAAATGTTTTACTCTAACCAAAGACTAAATTGAATATATAGTAAGTATAGCTCCAAGCAAAGTATTATATTTGGAAAGGTTCTCCATGGAAACAGAAATAATCAAATGTGTCAAATGTGTGCTGGTGTACATGGTATGTATGTATATATATATGAAAATTCAGATATGGAGATATATACATATATATATGGATTTTTATATGTAAATATTTTTCTATGGAGGTGTTATAACTCATTCAGGAGACAGTTATAGGACAAATATTTACTAGTAGGAATTGTATTATACAACTATTTATGCTTTTTTAAAAAAGTCCTTAGAACTATAGTTGCCTCACTGGAAAACAGGCAGGACACTGGTGCTAATTATAAGACAGGAAAAGAAATCTGCTGCCAGTGACATAAGGCAACTTGATGTTTGAACTTGGGGGGGGGAGAGAGAGAGAAAGAGAGAGAGAGAGAGAGACAGAGAGAGAG
>NW_022196912.1:89791883-89813345 GCF_008632895.1 Mastomys coucha | reverse complement strand
AGAGAGAGAGAGAGAGAGAGAGAGAGAGAGAGACAGAGAGGAGGGGCAAGCTCAGGCTGTCAGAAGAGTTTCTTCTTGGTTTAACAGGGTTGGTTCTTTTCATCCTATTAGGCCTTCAGATTATTAGGTAAGGCTCACACACAAAAGGAAGGAGAAACTCTTTTACTGTAATTAGCCAAGGCTAAATTCTTCCACCAAACCACACAGATTATAAGAGTGTTTGACCAAATATTTGGCCATCTTATGTACAGTGCAATTAACATATAATGTGACAATATGTGAATAGCCGTTAAAGATAATGTTTAAGTCCCATGATGATTTAAAATACTGTTCAGAAAGCTTTTCTCTTACTGGCTAATTTTCAAAGTAGTAGAAGATGATATGTAGGCTGCAGAGAGAAAGATGGCCTCAATATTCTTACCCATCTGTAAATCCTGAAAAGTACAATGATGACTGGTGTGGCAAGAGATGACCATGGACAGAATAGTGGCCCACCCCAAAGTCATGGACCATTGTGGAAGAGGAGATGGAAAGACTATAACAGACAAAGTGTCAAGGAAGAACCAAGCAAAATGATAGCACTTCTGATGGCACTGCTATACTCAGGAATTCCAAATAGCTGTGGTTGCCTGCACAAGACCCACACAGAATTAATCTATTCAATATGCTACGTGGAATCAGAAGGGACACAGAGGCCGCCAACCCTAACTGAAGAACTATTGACAGTTAGTGACTTCCAGGGGTGGAGAGTCAGTTTTCTTTAAGGATGTGACCCCTGGTAGGTTGAATACTCTTAATGTATGGTCTCACACATATGGGCAGTACAAATTGGATTCAGTGTGTTTTTAAAACAAAACAAAACAAAAGTCAACTAGACATGAAGTTGAGAGAAAAGAGGTATGGGGTTGGTCTGGGAGGAGTTGGAGAAAGCATGGAGAATGGAATGATAAAAACATACTGTAAGAAATTCTCAAAGAATTAATCAAAATGTTATATTAAAATCCCAAGGTCTTATATCTTATAATTGGATTTAAAATTACATAGCCTAGTTCTGGATTTGAAGGTCTTCCTGCATCTCATTCCATTCCCACTATTATATTGGCTTCCTTACCATACATCCTGTCGTGGCTAACAATCATCACATAAGCTTCTTCCTCTTCTATTTGTATCTGCCTCTAATTTCCTTTCTATGGATGATATTCTGAACTTTAAGCTTGCTCTCTTTGTTTTGAAGGAAAAATATCTCTTAATTTGTAAAATAAAAAGCTACATTTTCCAGTGCATCCTTCTAAAAGGCACTGAGTCTTACCAGGTGACTGACTTACTTCTATCATGTCTTGCCAACTTGCAGAAAAGCAACACATTTCTACCTCTATTCTATCATGTCTTTGTCTTTCAAACCCCAAACATACCTTATGTTCCTTCTGTTCTATCCGAATTATGCCTCCCATATCCTATCTCCTATATGAAGAGAAAGATCAACTTGAACCTCATTCAACATGGCATTTGTGTTTTGTCTGATACCAAGGAGTACAGACTCATTTGAGAACACTTCAGCTAGGTAAAATCTGTAAAGAGACTGGCTCCTTAAGGATAGAGGAGTAGTACAATTTTGTCAATAGTATACATTTGTCAGTATCTACAGGTATTATTACTGTTGTAACTTGAGGTAGAAGGAGAGGTATTGGTGATACTGGCTCCAAGTTGGTCAAGTGCTGGCATGCTTCTAAACTCCTGCAATGTGCAAAAAGTCGTCTGTGATGAAGAAAAGCACACACAAAGTGTCAATAGTCACAAAGCTAACAAAAAACAGTCACATAGAGCCAAGATAATTCTTCAAATTCTCTGCATTTAATACTTTTCAGTAGACCTACCTGGTTTAAACTACTGTAGTTGGATTATGTAGAAATTTACTCTACCTTTGTTTCCTGCCTTGGCTTCTGGTGTGGAAGCCAGGAGCTTGACAGAATGATGAAGCCTTTATACTGCACATTTCCACAAGGTGATTGTAGTCGCCAGGTGCTAACTACCAGCTGTGTATTCCCAAGAGGCTTAAAGGCCATATGTGTTTGCACACTTACCTATGTGACAATGTATCTAGGTAAGGGACAATATTGCCATTGGCAGTGCTCAGAATACAACTCCACCAATGCCAAGAGAATTTGTATAGGAACCTGCTCTCCTTTTTTTTTTCTTCTCATTTTGTATGAACATTCTGGTTAGGCAAAGGCAAGGTTTTGAAGCCACTGGTTGTTTTATATTACTTGTCAATTATAGATAGCCAAAACTAAATGGTAAAGTATGGAAACTTAGGCTGAATCTCTAATACAAACATTGACAATTCAGTGCTAGGTTTTGAAATTTATTTATTGATTTAGATTTATTCTTTACATTTTGATTCCAGAGATTATAATGTCAAATTCTCATCCTGGGCTTCATAGTTCTGTGCAATTCCAGGATTTCTCCAATTATCTCAAAGACTCTCTACTTATTCCCTACCTTCCTAAGAAACTGTGCTCTAATAAAACAAAGATATGATTTCAAAAAAAATACTTCAATGTGTTACCTACCAGGAGTCTTTCTAAATTATAATATTTGTGCAACAAAAGAGACCCTTCTAAAAATTTCCAGTTTCCAGGAAAGGAAGTCAAATGGTTTCAATTATTGTTTATATACATAGCTACAAAGTTAATTTTTTATTAAAATTGTTTATAGTAAGAAAATAATTCTCCCAAGGTCTGTACACTAGAGCTCTACATAAAGCCATATAAACAGACTCCAACATGATGCTAGAGCACACAAAATTTCCCTTTCTATACAAACAGGAAGCTTGCCCAAATGTCAAGATGTCCCTGAACCTCTTTCCACCTGCTTGGCCTCCCAGTAAGTCCTGCGTGCATAAGGCAGGTAACATCTATCGTCAGCACATCAATAGCCATTAGTTCAACGCATGAAGATTGATTCATGTAATAGCAGTCATTCTCTGAAACCCATCCTTAAAATAATCTTCTTCCACAAATGTGAAAATTATTTTCATTTTAAGCCTGCCATTGTGGATGCCCCCTACTCTCCTGAAATCCTACAGTCCTTGTAGCCATCTAAGCAGCAATGGACAACCCGTGGAAGACTGACTGTGGCAAACAACTAAGGTCTGGTTAGCCTGCTCAAGGCTGGGGGAAGGGCACAATTCCCTCTTTTTTATTTTTTTAAAAATGAGCTGGATGGGAAGCACAAGATTTACTAATGCTCCATGGTCCCATCTCAAAAATATAGTGGCTGGCGACCATGCCTGGCTTAGGTCTGAGTCTATACTCCTTCTTACCTGTCTTTAAGGACACACACAGCTTGTTTATGTTTATTTGAACAAATGGCCTTTTAGGGTTTGTAATGAATAAACATGTCCTTTTAGTGTTTGTAATGAACAAACACAGCCTTTTGGAGCAACCTCTGTTTTAGGTTGATAGGAGTTCAAGAACCCCATTTGCCCATCTCTGACCACCGGCCTTTATTAGCACACCTTTTTCTCATTCAGGCCAAAGCCCCAAATGGCATATGAATACGCACTCAATGCATTTCTTCATAGTGATGAATAACTGCCATGGTGAATAACTGTGCTTCACTAAATTCCTTTGTTTATCTGAAACTCTCTCCTGCAAAGGACAATTTCTCTCAGCTCTTGTGGACAAGATACCACAGGGTTCAAGGGTATTTGTGTTTGAAAATCAGACATTTCTATATCCTGCTCCATACGTCAACACTTACTAGCTGTGACATGATTCTTGTAGCTTCTTGGCCTTAGGCTAGATGGTTGCTGGCTTCCATTTCTCTGTTAGGAAACAAAACTAAACAATAACAACAGACCCCAAGGACTATGAGGATTAGAATCAGTTTTTCTCCTAGCAAGGTTTTAGCTAGGAAAATATTTTTTCCAGGTTTGCTGGTCATTCCCATTAGCTAGCACAGTGCTACATGGCCACCACAGATTAAGAATTGGTTGACTCCTCTGCCAATTCACAAGATCAGAAGATGAGAGAATGGTGGAGAAGGGAAACTAGTGGTATCTATGGATTTACGCTCTGCTCTGTCATTTGAGAACAGTCCTCAGTGGGAATTCCATCAATGAGAAAAGCTGGATTTGGCTCCTTTATCTATTTATCTTATTCCAGTGTTATCATCTATTTAAAATTATATTCCATTGTTTAGGCAGATTCATTGTCTATATTAACTAATGATGATTAAATGAAACAACATATAAAGGAAAAATGACTAAAAGTGATTCATGCATGCTTGAAAATACTAATAATAATTAAAGAAACATAAGGTATAAGATAGTTGTTATCTAATATATTCTATATGTACAATGATCACAATAAAAACAGGGCAAGAAATCAAACAAAAAGCTGAAATTACCACCACCCCACAAAACCAAGGGTGATTTTCACCTTATGCATCTTGTGACCTTGAGGCAGCAACATGAACATGAGAAGCAGCTTGAAGATATGCAGAATAAAAAATGTGAACACTAAGCATTCAGGATTTAGAAGTTAGCATCTCCAGTTTTTGCTGGTATTTTTGAGATAAGATTTCACTAAATCCAACCTGGCCCCAACTTGTGATCTTTCTAATTTCTATTTCCAAGTACTGAGACTATAGGCATGCACCACCACGCACAGACCCTACAAGATGCTTTAGTAATACTTAAATCCAAAGTGTTCTGTTACTTTAAAAGTTCCAGTAAATTCATTGATACATTTTAGAACTTGCCTGGGAAGTTTCTTAACCCTGTAGGGAAAGACAGGAATACATCATCGAGGAAACACCTGTTTCTTTGGCACAACATTGCTGGCTGGGATAGCATATGGAAAATAATATAGGATAAAGTAAGATTCACCTCTCTCTCAACTAAGTGCTGTATAGACTCTCGGGGAAAGCATTACAGCTACAGATTTAGAGAGGAGAGCATTTGAATAAATTATCCAACATCAGAGCACAGTTACACTGTTGGATAAAATAAGAATATTTATTTTTTCTCAGTTCATGGTATTTTAAAATATTATTTTCAAATAATGACTACATGATATCTACAAATCTCTAAGGGAAAAATATACCAGAAATTCTGCCTTTAGCCATAAAATAAGTGGTTTTATGGTGAATGTGTTTCTCTGGAGAACACCTCTAGTTTGGTTACAACTTAATTCAAAAATAAAATGGCTTATTATGTTGTTTCGGTGTGAGTCTCATGGATTGTAACCGGAGTTATAGTTTTTGTTGTTTTGTTTTTGAAGGTGAGGGAATTGAATGCCAGGCCTCACACATGCTAGGCGTAGTATCTCCACCACTGAACTCTAGGAACTATTGTCTAATCAATGATGCGGTCATCCATTGCATTCTACTCTGGTGCCCCATCTTCTCTGGTATGACCATCAGGCCTCTATAGCAGGAAAGAAGGGGTGCAGGTTACTCTGGGAACTTTTTACTGCTTTGAGCAGGAAATGACTTCTGTCACTTCCACTCTCACCCCATTAGAAGATGACTTTATGGCTCTGTTAGTGGTAGGATTCTGAGAAGTACAGTTCCCTGTGTTGGCTAAGGAATGCTAATCAATACTAGCAAAGTTTTCCACTTCAATAAACATATGTTTCAAGGGGAGAAGTGTGTAAGAGCAAACATTATGCATTTATTTCTTTGAGCAGATCAAGACAAGAATACCAGACCATTATTACAGGGACAGGGCTGGCCTGGAGATCCAGTTGTTACATTTTTCACAGCAACATGTTCTCGTAATGAGGCAGAACTACCGATGGTTTACCTTGAAAATACAGACATTTCATCATACTAGAATCCTTAAAACACATGAGATGGAGAATAACTAGGACAGTCACTTGTATTTCATATATTTTTTCTAGAAATCTCATAACAGTGTATAAATCAATTATTGAAGTTAACTTGATAGATTGTATGTTTCTAGTAAAATGGCAAAAGTTAATATTTGTCAATAACAACTGTAAGAAAACATGGTGATTTGTTGTATTCTGCACTATTTTTATGGAGGGGTAACATGGACAGTCAGATAAATTATTTATTTGATGCTTTAAAATTCCATGGATAAAGCATTTTGAAAATAAAATAAATACTTATAATTACAGAAAGACTTTGTGTATTATCAGAAGTATCCTAGAAAGTGGCTGACATAGTAATTCATACTATTGACACTGATCCAAACAGGAATGTTAAAGTCCCTAGAGAATTAAAGGCTACTGGATAATTAGTGGGTTGTATCTAACAGTAACCATTGTCATGTTTCTAAAAACATGACAATGTTTTTATAAAACCCATTGTCAAGTCTTTAATTTGGCTTATCTTCCTTGTCCAAAGGAGATTTGATTAGTAACTGGTGGACTTAAATATCTAAACTGAAGCATATTAGCATTGTGGTTACATAAGCATGCGGCCAAAGGAGATGAGAGTACAGTCAGCTGGGCTAACAGGAAGGGGTGGAGAGCAGGATCTGTACACTGGCTGAGAGAAGAGAAATGTGTGCACAGCAGAGTCTCAGTTATGACAAAAGGAAGCCATTCATGTGGAGAAGGGTCATTTACTGAAGACCAATTTAACATTAGAAGTTTCTTTAGTCAGTAGAAACTAAAAAATAAATAGCCGTAGTAATGATAATACCACAAATATTATGCACTCTGTGGTTTTACTTTTAGAATTATTTCATGCAGGATATAATTTTATGTGTTGCTCTGGTCCTTATGTATTTATAGTGAAGTCGCAAAATACCTTCTTCAGTTTCAAAATCATTTCACTTCTTTTAACATATGTGACTGTACTTTTTGGCTACTGTCCTAGTCAGGGTTCCTATTCCTGCACAAACATCATGATCAAGAAGCAAGTTGGGGAGGAAAGGGTTCATTCAGTTTACATTTCCACATTGCTGTTCATCACTAAAGGAAGTCAGGACTGGAACTCAAGCAGGTCAGGAAGCAGGAGCTGATGCAGAGGCCATGGAGGGATATGACTTACTGGCTTCCTTCCCCTGGCTTGCTCAGCTTGCTTTCTTTTAGAACCCAAGACTACCAGCCCAGGGATAGCACCATCCACAATAGGCCCTCCCCTGCTTGATCAATAATTGAGAATATGCCTTACAGTTGGATCTCATGGAGGCATTTCCTCTCCCGAAGCTCCTTTCTCTGTGATAACTCCAGCTTGTGTCAAGTTGACACACAAAACCAGACAGTACAGCTACTTGATTGGGTTCTTTTCCCTACCATCCTCCATCATCCCTATCTTTTCCTACACCCCCCCCCCCCCCCAACACTAGGTAGAAGAGAAGAAGAAACAGAGGGGAAGTAGGGGAGTCAATTTCATTAGACTACTCTCTGCTGATTAAGACAAGTCCAATCTTCATTGTCAGGATATCTCCAACCAGCAAAGAGCAAATAGCAACAACAGGAGCAGCAGCAGGAGATCGGCAGCCTCCTCGCTCAGGGCTCTGGCATTTTTATATCCTCTGAAGCATCCTCAGAATTCCAAACTTAAACTATCTTCAGCTGGCAGAATCATGCCCCTGCCAGAGTATGAGACAAATCATAGTCAGCTGCTGTGGACAATCTGAAATAGCCTCACATTCCACATCTGGGATTAAAACAGAACATAACTACATAACGTTTTAAAAGAAAGCCAAATTCCCACTATAGACACATAACACGAACTCTTAAGTTCACAACACACCATAGTTGGCCCCCCACCCAGCATATGGTCAAAGCTTATTCAGATGCTAGACTGAGACTCTATGCTCATCCCTAATTCCCCATCAATCCCCCACCACTCCACCATTGTATTTTGTTAATTTAATTATGTGATACACTGTCCACCAGTGGAATGATGCACTGTGTTTCTTTTATCACTGTTTTACTTCACTTAGCACAATATCCTTAGGGTTCATTTGTGTTACTACACACATCTAACTTTTTCTTTTATAGTTGGGTAACATTCTTCGATATCATGCATCATAGCTTATCAGTTATTTTGTCTGTCAGTGACCATTCAGGTATCCACATTTAAGCTATTGTTAAAAAGTATGCAAAGAATATGAGAGTCATAACAACCCCTTAAGCTCATTTCCAGTATTCTTTCTTTTTTTAAAATTTTTTTAATTTATTATATGTAAGTACACACTGTTGCTGTCTTTAGACACACCAGAAGAGGGAGTCAGATCTCATTAGGGATGGTTGTGAGCCACCATGTGGTTGCTGGGATTTGAACTCAGGACCTTCGGAAAAGCAATCAGTGCTCTTACCTGCTGAGCCATCTCACCAGCCCCCAGTATTATTTCTTAAATAATTTTAATTTTTTGAGAACTTCATGTATGAAATGTTGAGTCTACCTACATTGTTCCCACCGCTCTATTTTCTCACTCCTTCCATGTATATCTCAAATTCATGAACCCTTTTAAAACTTTTATTGTTATATATATATAAAAAAACCCTACTGAATCTATTTAACATTACTCACATGTACTTGTATCCTGGGATGACTACTTGGAATTGGACAACCTCTGATGAGCCTCATCCCTGTATGCAACTAATTCTCCCTCTTAATCTAGGAGTTTGATGGTGTGGGATTTCCCCATGTCAGATTGACATGTTAGCTAGTGGTTTTATTATGATGGTCATGTCTAGGCAACCATATTGTTGATATCTCATGGGTACATTTTTCCTGTCATATCTAGGGCACACCATCTAGCAGTAGGCACTCTGGAACACAACCTTCTCACCCTTTCTTCAGAAAATTTCCCCGGGCTTTAGGGTTTACACTGTGCATGTATCAGGTAGGGCTGGGCACCACACAGATACTTGTTCTCTGCATGTTGACTAGTTGTGGATCTCTGTAAGAGTCTCCATCTGTGAGTATAACTGTAACTTTGCAAAATACAATTAGACATTGGTTTAGGAAAATGGCACTAGCAGTTTCCATTCTCTCGTCTATAAGCTCTCCAGCCATGAGCAGTTGACTAACATGAATTTTCCTCCTCTTGAGTAACTCAGTGTTGCGATTCATAAGCTTGACAGCTGGATGAGACTATAAGACTACCACTTTCTCCTCTCCCTTGGCAGCTCTTGTAACCTTCTCATGATGAGCTCGACCACAGGGAGGAGGCTTCCTGGTCAGTTCTGTCATCTTTTGATAAATACCCAGGTATGGCCTGCTGAATGATATGTAGTTCTATTTGTAAATGTGTGCAGGACCTCCATCATGTGCTCCGTAGAGTGGCTTGCACATGCTGAATATTCGCCCACATGTGCAAGGCGCCCTGATTTTCCACCTCCTTGGCAGTGCTTGTATTCTGTTATAAAAGTCAGTGTGCCAGGTATGCAGTGGATTGTATTCATATGGCTATTTTTGGATCTTCTCTGGAGAAATGTCTGTTCAGGTTGTTTGTCCATTTCTAATCACATAATGAAAGTTTATAAAATTATTGAATTGTAGGAGTTTCTTATTTATTTTTAGAGATTAAGTCCTTATCAGGTGTATGGCTTTCGATTGTCCTCTCCCATTGCATAGCTCGCATTTTCACTGTTGATTGCTTTCTTAGCTAGGTTGAAGCTTTTCTATTCAGTGAATTAATAAAATTTTACTTTCTTTATTGTCTTTTTTTGTGTCATAAACTACAACAACATAAAAAATCATTACAAAGAACAGTGTCAAGGATGTTTCCTTCTATAGTTTCCTTAGGAAATTTATAGTTTCTCTTCTATTTGGTTTTTAATTTTACCTAATTTATCCTTTCCTTTCCTTGTCTAAAACTTTCTATATACTACCTCCTTGCTCCCTTTCAATTCTTATTATACATGCCTATATGCATATACATATATATTCATAAAAATATTAATACAACCTGCTAACTCTGTATAATGTGGTTTGTGTATATAGTTTTGGAGCATCCTGTTTAGTATTGGATAACTAACCGATGTGCTCTTCCGGGGGGATGACTGGTTCTCCCACTCTCAGCATCCCTTAGTTGCCTGTGGCTCTTTGTGGAGGGCTGAGACGTCTTTGTCTTTTCCCTTTCATGTTTAGCCTATCTATTTTTTGTTCTACTTGTTTGGTTCATGTTGCTCAGACTTTATGAATACATTTGACTTTAAGGTATTTTGACACTACTACTAAATGGCATAAGATAAGAATCTCATTTCACTACCCCCACACCCCTGGAATCCAGTTTTGGAGCATCATCTATTGAAGAGGCTGTCTTTACTCCACTGTATGTTCATGACACCCTTGTCAAAAATTAGCAAACCATATATATTTGGATTTATATGTGATTTCTATTTCATTGTTCAATGGATCTTACCTTTCTATGCCAGTTGTATACTGGTTTGGTTGCCACTGTTTCCTAATATATTTTAAGATCAGAAAG
This sequence comes from Mastomys coucha, assembly GCF_008632895.1. Taxonomy (NCBI): domain Eukaryota; kingdom Metazoa; phylum Chordata; class Mammalia; order Rodentia; family Muridae; genus Mastomys; species Mastomys coucha. Next base: position 89,802,922 of record NW_022196912.1, on the reverse strand, counting down.
AATGATATCCCCATCTTAGGTCTTTTTCAAAAGTCCGAATTAGTTCCACTTTCTGTGATAGTAAAGGAATATGACCAGAAGCAACTGCAAGAAGAAAAGGCTTCTCTTGCCAATGGTTTGAGAGGGCTAGGGTCCATCATGACAGTGATAGCATGGCATAAAGGCAGGAATAGTAAAATGACAGCTGTGCTTTTCATCCACACACAGGAATCAGAGAGAGTGTGAGTAGGCAGAGTGAGGTTATAAACCCCCAAAGACTGCCTCCAATGACGTGCTTCCTCCGTCAACGCTGCATCTCCTAAAGGTTACACAACCTTCCTGATACTGTGCTACCAACTGAAGACCAAGTGTTCAGGTACAGGAGCCTGCATCGGACATTCTTCATCCAAACTACTGCAGGTAGTGTACTCATGTTTGGGGTTTGTGGATCCACAGGAAATATAGAAATCATTTCATCTATTTTTCTAAAAAAATAAATCATTCTAGTTTTGATGTGGATTTTATAACATCTATAGATCCCTTTGAAAAATATTCAAGTCTTAATATTTGCCTTTTAAGTCATGAATATGAGATGTCTTCTCATATTTGTTTCATTGGATTATATTTGTTATTTTTATAGTTTCTAGTATATGTCTTTTACCTCTTTTAGTCTCTTCTTAAGTAGTCCATGCCTTGTAGTGTTATTGTAAATTTGGTGGCTTTTCTAATTTTCTTTCCAGATAGATTACTGCCAGTATTTAAGAATGTAACTAACTTTTGTATGTTTATTTCATACCTTGAAATTTTATAGACTTCATTTTGGTAGTTCTAAATTTTTTAATAAAGTCTTTAGGGGATTAGATATACTAAATAATCGCATCTGAAGCAGTTATTGTTTTACTTTCTAGTTTGAATGCCTTTCTATCTTTTCCTCCCTGATTCCTCTCCTCTAATATCTCTGGCAAGAACTTTAATACTATGTCAATTGGAGGTGACAACACTAACTGTCCTTGCCTTCTTCTTGATATTAGAAATAATGCTTTTGTTGATTATGACATAAACTATGGGATTTATACATTTATTATGTTGAAGTAATTTTATTTTGTATCTAGTTTTCACAAATTTTTATGAAAAAAAATACTGAATTATGTACATTGTCTTTAATATGTCTTTTTTGTTTGGTTTTGTCAAGTTAACATAAACTATGACACATCTGGGGAGGGGGGATCTCAGTTGAGGAAATGCTTCCATTAGATTGGATGGTAGATAAGTATGTAGGACATTTCATTGATTAATTATTAATGTGGGAGGGTTCACAGAAGGACGTCGCATCCCGGTCCTGGGAGGAATAAGAAAAGTAGTTGAATCTGAATCTGAGCAACAAGCCAGTGAGCAATGCTCCTCTGTGACCTCTGCCTCAGTTCCTGCCTCCAGGTTCCTGCTTTGACTTCCAGGTTCTTGGCCTGACTTCCCTTCATAAAGGACAGTAAGGTGCAAGATGAAATAAATACTGTCAAGTTTACTTCTTGTCATGATGTCTTTATCATAGCAGTAGAAAACAATCAGAACCATTTATTAAGGTGATAATATGATTTATACTATTAATATGATTAATTTATTTTCATATGTTGAATCACCCTTGAATCTCAGGAGAACGGCAATGCTGTATGATCTTTTTAATGAGCTAATGGATTTGGGTTGGTTGAAGACTTTTTCTATGTGTTTTCATTAAGGATATTGACCTCTATAATTATTATTGTAATTTTTTTCTCTCTTTACTATTAGGCTACTGCTGATCTTTAAAATGAGTTAGGAAGTGCTTTCTCCTTATGAGTTTCTTACAGAGATGAGAAAGACTTGTATTTGTACTTTAAATTTTGGCGAACATTATCTCTAAAGCCATCTGGTTCTGGGATACTTTTATTGGAAAATTTATGATTACTAATTCATCTCCATATGATGTGCAAGTCTGTTTTCAGACTTCTATTCATAATGATTTGGTATTTGTAGGTTGTAAGTTTCTAAAAATTTGCCTTTCCTAGTTATCTAATTTGATACACACTCATTCATATAATTTTTTTTTAAATGTGACATCAGTTGTAATTTTTTTTTTCATTTTTTTGATCAGGTTCTAGAGGAACTAAAGGTTTGGTTTAAAAGTTGAAGTTGCAATACAGAAAAATGAACCAGAGTGAACATATATTGGGTAGTGCTACACACATAAAATCTCAGTATCCTGGAAGCAGAAGCAGGAAGACTACTGCATGTTTTGAAAATAATTAGGGCTGTGTGATGAGTGTCAGGCTAACCAGGGTTATATAGCTAGACCCTCTTCCAAAGCCAAAACAAAACAAGATGGAAGAAATGGAAGAAAAGAGATATGGAGGGATAGAGGGAAAGAAGAATAAAAGAAAGAATGGTGACACAAAGAGACAAAGTCACATAAAAAGAACAACAGATAGAGGAGGAGAGAGGGAGGGAGGAAAGAAAGGGATAGATAGATAGATAGATAGATAGATAGATAGATAGAGCTCAAAGACTTTTACTTGAATGACTAGAAGAAAGCGGAACCCACTTCTGAGGCAGGAAATACAGGCTAGGTATGATTAAGTTGCCTCTAAAGGACAAATTTGGAAGTCCATATACATATTTAAGATCAAAGTTAGGATAAAAGTTTGTACTGGAGGCAGACATTTTAGAATTCTCACCAAAGTGAAAATAATAAAATCCACAGTACTGGTTTAATTTGACAAGTAAATGCATGTCTAAAGTTCTATATGTACATAAATGCAATACATGCATGAAAAGAAAAAAAGCTAGAGATTCACCCAGACATGCATGTATACATGTATATACACACATACATGCAATATATGTATAAGAAGGTACACAGCTAGAGCATTCACCCAGGATACAGGAATGCTTAGAAGCAGAGAAAACATTATTAAGAAAGGTAGGTAACAACATACATGAAGTTACACAAAAAGATCTAGAAAATTCTGTTCTGAGTTCCAGGTTAAAAAAATAGCACATCCTTTGTGTATATTTGTAGTTGCTAGCTGACTGGAAAAGACATGGCTAAAAGTCCAAAGTGGAAAGTTGCTATAAAGTACTCTAGGGGTAGAGGAGATGAAGGCCTGCTTGGAGAGAAGGCATAGCAGAGGTTTACTAGAAAGGGAACTAGAGCCACTGGGTTGGGCTTCTAGTTAACACACTGATACAACAAAGTGAAATATATTTGTATTAGTGTGGCAAAGACCCGAAGGAGAGTAAAACTTGGTGATTTGTGTGAGATATGCGGTATGAGGCCTTGCCAACAGCTCTCTGTTGGAAGTTGGGCCGGTCTTCTAGGTGGAGAGTCAGAACATACAGAGATGGATTGCCAGAGTGGCAATGGAGGAAGTAGATTCTGTTAGTTACTTTATTTTCTCAGTGGATTGCAATGAAGAATAGATACCAGCCCATGCTTGTGTTGGGAGAAGCAGCATTGATAGCCCAGTAAGAAGAAAGGACAGAGCTCCCTATTAGAAAAGGGTTTTCTTGGCTCCCAAGCCTAGTAACAGTCCATCATCAAAGAGAAGTCATAGCAACAGGACCTTGAAAGATCTGTCTCACTGCATCCAGAGTGAAGACTGGAAATCAGTGGGTTATGCTGCATGATAGTGCTCAGTTTTCTTTTCTACCCTTCTACTACCCAGGATCCCATGCCCAGGAAGTGATATCACTCACATGGACATGTCTTCCTATTTATTATGATAAACAGAAAAGCCCACAAACCAATCTAATCAAGATAATCCTTCATTGAGACTCCCTTCCCAGGTGCTTCTTCATCTTTTTGTATTCTTCCTTAATTAATCATTTTACTTAGTTATATTCCAAATGTTGACCCCCTCTCCTGGACAGCCCTCCCAGAGGGCTTCATCCCACTCCCCCTCCCCTTCAGATGAGTGTGTCCCCCACTAAGCATCTCCTTTTCTGGGGCATCAAGTCCCTATAGGATTAGGTACATCCTTTCCCACTGATTCCAGACAAGACAGACCTCTGCTGCATATGTGTTGAGGGTCTCAGACCAGCCTGTGTATGCTCTTTGGTTGGTGGCTTAGTCTCTCAGAACTCCCTGGGGTCCAGGTTAGTTGACATTGTTGTTCTTCCTATGGGGTTACCATCCCCTTAAGTTTACTCAATCCTTCCCCTAACTCTTCCACAGGGGTCCCTGAACTCAATCCAGTGGTTGGCTGTGTCTGCATCTGTCTCAGTCAGCTGCTGGTAGAATCTCTCAGAGGATAGCCATGCTAGGCTCCTGTCTGCATGAATAATATAGCATCAGTAATAGTGACAGGGTTTAGTGTGTACTCATGGGATGGACCCCAAGTTTGACAGGTCCCTGGTCAGCCATTCCTTCAGTCTCTGCTCCATTTTTGTCTCTGCAACTTTTTTTAGACCAGTGCAATTCTGGGACAAAAATTTGAAGGTGGGTTGGTGTACTGGCTGGTTTGGTGTGTCAACTTGACACAGGCTGGAGTTATCACAGAGAAGGGAGTTTCAGTTGGGGAAGTGCCTCCATGAGATCCAGCTGTGGAGCATGTTTCTCAATTAGTGATCAAGGGGGTAGGGCCCCTTGTGGGTGGTGCCATCCCTGGGCTGGAAGTCTTGGGTTCTATAAGAGAGCCCACTGAGCAAGCCAGGAGAAGCAAGCCAGTAAGAAACATCTCTCCATGGCCTCTGCGTCAGCTCCTGCTTCCTGACCTGCCTGAGTTCCAGTCCTGACTTCCTCTGGTGATCAATAGCAATGTGGAAGTGTAAGCTCAATAAACCCTTTCCTCCCCAACTTGCTTCTTGGTCATGATGTTTGTGCAGGAATAGAAACCCTAAGACAGTTGGTGTCCCTATCCCTTGACTGGGGGCCCTGTCTAACTACTGAGTGTTGGCTCTTCAGGTTCCTTCTCTTCACTGTTGGGCATTCACCTATGGTCACAACAGAGGAATCTTAAATGGCCAAAAAGCACTTAGAGAAATGTTCAACATCCTCAGTCATTAGAAAAATGTAAATCAAAGCAACCCTGACATTAGACCTTATACCAATCAGAATGGCTAAGATAAAAAACTCAAACAACAGCACATGCTGTTGAAGATGTGGAGAAAGGGGAACACTCTTCCATTGCTGGTGGGATTGCGAACTAGTACAACCACTCTGGAAATTCTGAGAAAATTGGTTCCTCAGAAAATTGGAAATAATTCTTCCTGAAGACTGAGCTATACCATTCCTGGGCATAGACCCAAAAGATGCTCCACCATAGTACAAGGACACTTGTTCCACTATGTTCACAGCAGCCTTATTTGTAATAGCCAGAAATTGAAGGTACCCTAGATGTCCCAGATGTGATTCATTCACATGATGGAATACTATTCAGCTATTAAAAATGAGGATATTTGGCCGGTGAGATGGCTCAGTGTTAATAACACTGACTGCTCTTCTAAAGGACCTGAGTTTGAATCCCAGGAACCACATGGTGGCTCACAACCATCCTTGATGAGATCTGATACCCTCTTCTGGTATGTCTAAAGACAGCTACAGTGTACTTACATATAATAATAAATAAATCTTTTTTAAAAATGAGGATATAATGAATTTTGCAGGCAAATGGATGGAACTAGAAAATATCATCCTGAGTGGGGTAAATCAGAGCCAAAAGGACATGCATGGTATGTACTCACTGATAAGTGGATATTAGTCAAAAAATACAAAGTACCCATGATATACTCCCACAGACTGTAAGACACTAAACCAGTAGGAAGGCCCAAGTGATGAAACTTCAACCCACTTGGAAGAGGGGACAAAACAATCACAGGAGACAGAGCAGAGAGGGACCTGAGTAGGAGAAGGGAAGAAGGGAGAAAAGGAGGTCAGGATCAGATATGGGGGAGAGACAGGAGAGAAGCCCAGAGGGCCAGAAGAATGAATGGAAATATGATGCTGCTGGGGTAGGAGTAGAAGGTGGGGGGAACCTCTAGAATATCCTAGAATCTTGAGATGTGAGTGGTGCTGAGGACTCAATGTGCTTCCATATCTTATCAAGGTGACAATTAAAACTTTCACAAAGAGTTAGAGCATCTGAGAAGATTTTCTGATAGAAATCAAGAGTACATGAGTTTAGCCTGGTGGTATATCTTCTTCTGTCATGTCAGTCTCCCTAAATAAAGTCTAGTGTACATTCCCATTTCTCTATCCAAACATTATTGCTGGGAAAAAATTAACATACATCAAACAGAAATGTTTTCTTTGTTTTTATCCACTAACACTGTGGATAAAAACAGGACTGATCAGAACTGGTCAAATGTCAACCACATAAAGTCACTTATCTTCAGTTCACTTGTCTTCACTTATCTTCAGTTCACTTACCAGTTCACTTATCTTCAGTATGGGTGCTTTCTTTGCCATAACTGCAAGTGAATTGTATGCTTTAGCTGTCTCCCATTTACCTCTATCTTACCAGAAGCTGTTAAGGCAGAGATAGTCATTAGCTGAACACACTGGAAAACACAAATAGTGGATGGTTTAAACAAACTGAGCTTTAATTTTCCTAAAAGAGAATATCCTAGGGCAACTAAGGCAACTCTTCAGTGTAACCATCTCATAGTCTAAGCTTACACTCTGGTTGTGTTATCGGTTTTCTACCAAAGTGGCACTTGCACTCTTCTACTCTGCTTCAAGCCATTGGAACTGCAAAGTGTGTTTACCCTTCTCTCTTGGCATCTAGCTTCTTGTTAAATTCTGCCAAAAATGAGGCACAGAGAGACTGAGAAGTGGAGGAGGGAAGAATACGCTTATGCTGGCTCTGATGCATCAGCAGTTGCTCCAGTAGCTGCTAGAAGTTGTAAGAGCAGTGGAGACCAGATGGCTGAGCATTTATTCCAGCAAGATAACGCTTAATGCATTCCCAGCTCTGGCAGGGGTAGCACTCTGGAAGTTCAAGTCTGGTGTGTTGGAAAGTGTATGCAAGTAGGCTCTGTTACCAGGATGGTAGTGGTTTCTTGATTTCAGGATGACGTCTTTTATTTCTTATACTTCTCTTCATTTATTTTTATAGTTTCTTTTTACTTTCTATTTGAAATAGTTGAGCTGTTTTTTTTTTTAAATATGTTTTCCTGTGTAACATTTGACTAATACTTAGCATTGCTAGAAAGCATCTCAGGAAAGATCAAAATAAAATATTGAACTTGAAAAAAATAAATTTGCTACCAGTGAAAAATATGAGGGCTATAGCCTACAGCATGCTTTAGTTTCACAATTAATGTATTACCTGTTGGCATCCAGGAAAGGATTCCTTTCTTTTATATCAAGGCTTGTGTTCTAATCTTTTTATATTGTTATAAAAATTATGTTATAAAAAATGCAAGTTCATTTTTTTCAAGTTCTACATTTTATTTTGATCTTTCCTGGGATCTACCCAGAGGTCACGTGATCTAGGTGCTTCTTGATCTGATCAAGTTGATAGTTGAGATTAATTACCACAGCTTGGGAGAACATTTGGACATTAGTAAGTCTGACCATTTTAAAAGTAATGTTAGCTTAATGAGAGCTCAAAGGTGGCAAAATTATTTTTTCAATTCTGAATGAATAGAGCTTTGCATAAAGTTAAAGATCTAATTGAACCAGCATCAACAGTAGCAGAAATCTGAAATTAGATTCAGAATCTGTATCTGCAGTATGTAAATGATCACATATATAGCACTCGCACACGCCCAACTCTCTCATGTGGCAGCTGGAACCTTAATTGGAAGAGAACACTTGGGAAATTTAGAGAACCATGAACATTCAATTTATACAGTATCCTGTCCAGTAAATGAACCTTTTCATCCTTGATTAAGGAGGGAGACTTGCTTGGAAACTTCATAAAGCAGATGCTACTCAAAAAAGATAAAACATTCTCTTCTAGTTTCACTCTACTACTGCTAATAACTTCTAGATATTTAATGAGAGGCATAGTATAGAAGTCTTTTGAGGAGATGTAAAATACACTATCTAGAATCATGCTCATTAGGAGCTAAAAAAAATAGAGCTGTGGTCATATATCGAGAAAAGGACCCTATGCTCAGTCCAGTGGATGGCTGTGAACCTTCTCTTCTGTATTAGTCGGGCAACACACTGTCTCCTTACTCTTTCTAGAAATAAGCAGCTGAAATTTCTTTTTTTCTTTTTTTGTCATTGTGTGAGTCAGAGCCATCATAGATGTGTTTGTAGAAACCTGCAGAGAACTGCAACCTCCTGGAAGATGAAAGCGGAAAAGGTGATTCCTGTCACGTCTGCATTTAACTGCCCTGTTTGGCAAATGCATTACAGGGTATGACAATGGTGTATCATAAATCAATTAGGTGGTAATTTAAATTTACAGTTGCTGTTGTTGCTCCTCCAGATGCAGTGTACTTACTTAAACAGCTCAGCCAAGCCCTTGACAACAGACATGCATGCTGATCAGTTTCGAGCTGTGCATGCTGATCAGTCAAGTGGGTTTTTTTCCCCCTCCATATTACACACAAACCTGCCAGGAGCAGGTTTTCCTTGTAGGCAGAGTGTCATTTCAACTTTTCTCCTCTCAGATACAAAAGAGAATGAAGAATTTTGATCATTCTGACATTTTGTGGGTTATCATGATGCTGACCAGATCAAACTTAAAGAATAGCACAGGGCAAGTGTCTGAGAAACAAGGCCTGGAGAGATGGCTCGGCCATTAAAGGCTAGACTTGCAACCTAAACTATAAGAAACCTCAATAAGACAAAAATGTGCCAGAAGGTGGGAAAAAACATGAGCTTTCACGGAGCTTTCTCTCTGGGAAACAGAGTTTCTTGTGTCTGCTGTTAGGGTTTTCCCAACACAGCCAAGGAAAGTTGTTTACCATTAAAACAAGACCATGAAACAAGTCTAGGTATATGTATTCTTTTATTTGAGTATAGTTAATTGATGAACTGGGATGTTGTTCAGTCTATGAATGGGATCTATGGGATGCAGCTACAGGAAGCTAAAAGAATGAACTATGGACTTACTTAGAAAGAAGGTTAGGGCTTTATTCTTTTAGGCTGTAAGAAATACCTTTTTGTGTTGACTCTTCTCTTTACTCCCATAAAAGGTCACCGTTCTCCAACAAGTATTCTGCCCAAGTGTTTTGCAGTGCAGCTGTCAGTCTTCTCTTCAGGGGGATAATATCAAATATCATGGGGATGATTTTTATGAGGAAAATAGCCACACATTGTTCTTACTCTGCCATAATTCTAAACAGCATGAAGCCATTAATTGCCAGGTCATTCCATAAAGGTAGAAAAGCAAAGAAGAAAATGTACCAGAAAAATCACAATATATACGGAAAGAGCCAGTCTTATCCATATATCCTAATCTCCCACCTGAAATTCAAGGAAGAGATGTCACAGCATGACAAATGATATGTATATAGAACACTGACACCCTAAACAAGAAATAGAGAAGGAACAGCAATAAAATATTGGTGATGGGACTTCATGAGTGATCACCAGACAAATTCTTTGACCCAGTAAGGAATTTTCTCTGGCCTCACCAGGTCAAGGCAACTTGCCTAAAGCAGTACTTAACAGTGCTCCTTGAATGACAGGGGGCAGGAGGGAAGGAAACCTCATGTGTTTAATGTCTGGTGCTTTCATGGTCCACTTAATTCTTGAAAGGACTCTCATTTCTATGCCAACACCTTCACTTCTTGATGCTTCTTAAATGGCAAGACTCCCTTAAAGAGTCTGTAATATGTGAAGCCCATGGGAAGCTTTCCTAACTACCATGTCACATTCAATCTCTATTTCTCAATGGAGAATTATAAAATTAATTTATTCAGCTTTTCCTCTATGGCCTTGGCTATCAACCAAGGGACTGGACTGGAGACAGATGTTGGAAAACTGTGTTGCCAATCTCTTTTATTCTCTAGGAACAACAGGGACATTGCCCTTGTTTGTAGTTATGCCTGGGGAATTTGGAATCAAGGTTAGGTCAGTTGTGGGCCTTTGTTACAGGTATCTCCACTGTGTAGCTTCTTTAAGTCTTTCTAGGGTTCTGCAAATGTCGTGTTCAGTTAGAGACAGTGATGGCATTTGGTGAGACAGGCAGGACATATGCCTAGAACAGTGGCAAACTCACAGGTTATTCTGGGAGAACAAAAGTTGGAAAGAAGACAAGCTAGTGATATGGCTGTCAAAGGATGTCACTTAAAACTTGGCTAGATACCCAGAAACTAGATGAATAATGTTGTTCTTTTTTCCCAGTCAGGTTCAGCATGGGAAACTAGGTAGAGATGGATGTGGAATCACAATGCATAGGTTATGCATCTTTAAAGCAGGAGTTTGCATCTCTCCTTGATCAAATCTTCCAGTCACTCTTCATTGCCTTTCAGATAAAACCATTATTTCCCAGACACATAAAATGACCTCTCCAAACACCTATATTAACTTGTTAGAGCTATCATTAATAGGGTTTCACAGCTTGGGTGGTAAACTTCTAGACTTCTTACTTTATACTGGTGGGAAAAATGTAGAATACCAGGTGGTGGCAAAATAAAGGGGTAGGAGAGACCTGCATCCTGCCAGAGCTCAGAGACCCTGGAAGGGTGGACACAGGAGAGTGCTGCACTCTCCATGCCACTGGGTGGGTTGCTGACTGTGGGAAGCCAAGTAACCCCAGTCGACGGGGGAGGGAGGGAGCAGTCCGGGCTCCCTGAGCCTCACAGAGGCAAGGATGACAGGTTCTAGCTCTTAAGCATCGCGCAGGATGATCTGAAAATGGATAAGCTCTCCTGGGTGGCAGTGGCCCGTGGCCGAAAGGAAAAAGGGGGCAAGGAGAAGGTGCTGGGTGTTTCTCAAGCAGGGCTAGAGTCCTCTGTTGGGTCAAGCAGCTAGAAATGCTGGGAGACTTTCCTGCTCGAGATTAGACTCAGCTCTTTAGGGGAAGGCCTATTCCATTGTTCCAGCACCCGCAAGTCTAGATGAAAGGAGGCAGCCCATGGTTTTAGAACTTTATTTTAGAAAACAGAAAGAAAGAGAGAGAGAG
>NW_022196912.1:89784848-89791720 GCF_008632895.1 Mastomys coucha | reverse complement strand
GAGGGAGAGGGAGAGGGAGAGGGAGAAGGTAGGAAATTAGAGGCTGGCCATGTGGAAAGAAGGGAGAAAGGAGGGGGAGAAGGAGGGTGAGAAGTGAGAGTAAGAGCAGGAGCTTAAGAGAGAGGAGGGGGTCAAACAGCTCCTTTTATTGTGGGCTGGGCTACCTTGCTGTTGCCAGGTAACAGTGGGGTCAGGCATACTTGGCTGTAGTCAGATGACTGTGGGGATGGATTCCAGCCAGAATACCAGGAGCTTGGGGCATTGTCTATGAGATAGCTAGCTACAGTATAATGGAGTGGGGCTCTTGGTGTCAGGCGTCTATGTCTGGGGCATAGCTCACTTGTAGAATTTCTACTGGGTCTCTGGAGTAAGCCTCACTCAACCAGAACACAAACTGCCAACAGGCAAACAGTCCAACAGGCAAATTTCTTGACTGCTCTGAACTTGCTCCTTTATATATAAGACTCAACAATATTAATGTTTGAATTATTCTTCTGAGGATTGAAAAAATGCATACAGTAAGTAACTTAATAGCTTTTCAGACATGAAATCATTTTACATTCACTATTAAGGTAATAAAAATAAAAACTGTGGGCTAAAGATACATCTCAGTTGCAAGAGTGTTTGGCTTTTATCATGAGGACCTGGTTTTGATCCCCGGCACCATGAAAGTAAAATAAAAAAAGTTTCAAATTAAGCCTATGGTATAAATTCAATTATTTAATACAAATTAATACAAATGTTCAAAGATAAATATAAGCATTTATAAAAAGTAGACTGAGAGAATTACACCTTTACAAAAATTTACTACAATCAAAGTTTCATGGCTTGGATGTGGTAGTAGAACCTGTAAAAGAGAAGAATGTAGCTTCCAGACAACTCTGGAGATTTGATATCTGTGAAAAGAAAAAGGAGAGAACATGATTGGATATAAAAGCGTCATGCAACTGAGGTGACAAAGCAAGTTCAGGATTAAGGCTGCTCTGTGTTTCTCACTGGGTGATCTTTGTCACCCAATGCAGACACTCAGACACTCAGTTAATAGCAAAAGGAAGAGAGTATGGTGCCAGCTTCAAAGCTGAAGCAGATCCCCCAAAAGGTTAGGTCTGCCAGCTGGCTGCACTCCTTGCTAAGGTACCACGAGTCCCTTTTTAAAGGGAGACTCACATGGCCTATATCTTGAGCCACTGTGTCTAGTACTCTGGGTAAAGAGCAAGAGAATACTTCTATTTCACTGCTCAGAATGTTCTACATTTTCCAAATCTATTGCGCTTTGTTGTTTGTTCTTTGTAATGGTTAATTTTTTTAAAGAATATTCTCAGAAAATATTTATATTTCTTTTATATACAAGATAATCATGATGCTAGAACAGTCACAATCTAAGTTATATAAAGCTAACATTCAGTGCTTATTAATGCATTTCTAGAAAGTACTTAACCTGCACTTTCCTTTTTCAGTCCCCACACTGTTATGTCTACATACTCTGTCAGCAGTCCTACAATAGAACACAGCTTGGGTTAGTTTTGTAATGGGATTTGCTGGATGGACATAAAGTTGCCAACAGCCTACAGAAAAGTCAAGTGCCGGATAGGGTGGGCAGAATGTCACCCTTGGATGTCACTTTGGCTTCCAGCCTGTGTCTGTCCAGCTCTGATTTTGCTGTGCTCTCATCCCATCTTCACTTCTCCCTACATATGGGTTCTTTACCCTCCAAGGGAAAATATCTATGTTCAGAGAAAAGTTGTGCACCAACTCTAATTCACAGGCTACAGTGATAGTAAATGGTAGTCAGGGAGTCAGGTACCAGGCTTGAATGATGGAAAGATTGGCACATATTTGTTTTGTTTTGTTTTGTTTTGTTTTCAGAAGGAAAAGTGGTACCAGATAGGAGGTGAATGGAAGAGAAAGAAAGATGATGGATCCCCCAAATAGAGACAAGAAGAGAGAAAAGTGGAGGAAAAATAATCAGAGAAACATTTTCCCTTCTCATGTTAAGAAGGATAATAGAATAATAAAAGTTAACTGGCTTCCTCTCAGAAAGAATGGGCTTATAGTGTGCATTTTAAACCACAAGCTTACATTGAGCCCCAATCTCTTAAATCAGAGTCGTAGAATAGAGTATGCTAATACTAGCGTATGCCCCCCAAGGTCACCATTCTTTCTAGGGTCTAGCATTTCAGACTGAGTATAGAATGCATGCTGGTTTGGCCTGAGCACAAATTCAGCCTTCTTTTTAAACAATCGTATACAAGCTGCATCTAAAACATGATGCAAACTGCAAAGAAATGTGTAGGTTCTGACTGCAGGCTGAGGTGTTTTGAGGTAAATCCAAACTGCCTCTGAGAAGTGTTGCTTACCATAGCTCAGAATCATCCTTTACTCCCTCTTCCCAGCAAGGCATAAGCAAAACCCATCTGTGGTTTTTGCTTTCATACTTCAATTCTGGTCCTAGTATGAGCTAGGAAAAATGGAAAAGCTTCTATCTTTTCCCCTCAAAAGAATATTCTTTACCTTGGGAATATTTTTCAACAGTCAGAATAATCCACCTTTCCAAAATGTCTAAACTTTTAATATTTGAAATGAGGTATGTCATTTGAAAGGTGACTTCCTTGTCTTAAAACTATTTCTTGCTCTATTTTGTAATTCAGCTTGGATATCAGTAATGGATATTCACTGATAGCATTAACTATCGTATTGTTTTCCAGTTGCCCAGATCTTAATCTTATACAGTGACATTAGCCATCTGAATGTCTCAGAGATATCTGTTCTTGGTGACCTACATTCTGCTCATCATAGTTTATTTCTGAAGCGTTCCCATGGCCTTCAAAAACCCACTAGAAACAAGATGTCAACATGATTTCAGAAATCAGTAATGAACATATTCTGAGAAAAGATCTTTGTGATGTGTTAGGAGCTACTTTTCATCTGAGAATGTCAGATTTGAATTCCGCCCCATTCTGTAACTCACCTGTGTGCCCTTGGTCAAGTCTCATGGGGTGTCTGAGACTTCTTTCCTTTCTCTTGTGAAGGTGAGTAGTTGACTGGACTCTCTGGATAGTGGTAAGCCTCAAATTGGATAGCATGTGTCCTTGCTGTAGCTCTCGTAAGGGTGATATCATCTGTGCCCTGTGAACAGCCTTGAAGAAGTCTTTGGGAGTTAGATGGGTGGGTTTTCATCCTTCCCACTTTGCAACTGATCTCAAATTTTTCTTTGACAAACCTGGAAGAAACCACCCCTGGGCAGTAGCCCATCATAGACCGTTCTGAGATAGTAGGCAGCCAACCATGGCTGGCAGGTGGCCATTTGCTTCTCAGCAGGTTTCTGGCCAACACAGCATGGGTCTTGATTCAGGTGTGACAATGAGCACCTGTCCTCACTGGGATTGTGCAACTGAAAGTCCACACCATCTCCAGCCCACTACTGAGCACAGTGATGCTGAGGTCAGTGGCAAGGAAGAGAAGGCTGTTTAATATGTTAGTTCTCACCCTGTCCCTCTTTATTTCATATCTTTCATTACTTAGTTCAAAGTTAGCTTGTTGCTACAAGTTCATTGAAGAAAAGATAACCAAGAGTTTTGAAGGGTTTCTGGTGTTTCTAGCACACTACAGAACACCATCCCAATATAAGCACTTAAGAATTGACCAAAACATTTATGATTTTCAAGTAGTAAGCAAGCTAACTATCCTTGAGAAATGTAGCAATCCAAGGTAAACCAAATTGTATTATTAGAGCATTGCATTAGAGCATTTGTCTCCATGGTCCTGCAAAAGGAGAATCACCAGAGAAGGGATTAAGTTGATTGGGAAGCAAGGGTCCACAGGAACCAGTCATATTTAATCAATTGTTTCAATAGCCAGAATCAGCTGAGAAATGTGGAAAAATGCGTCTATTGTCTTTTTTTCAAACAAAAATTCTGAAGTCTAACACAGCAGGGAAAGTTTGATGCTTTTGTTTGCTCACCAGACATCTTGGGAACATTATATAGTCAGACAGAATCCTGGAATCCTTTGGATACTACAGGGAATGGGGCCATTATAAAAACAGCTAGTGGCCATTTCTTGGCTCTGCACAACCATCTGCCAGCTTACCCTCCAGGTCCTGCATGTTACACAGATCACTCACTTACTCACTCACTCACTCTGTGACACATAAACATTTTGGAGAACTGTTAGATACAAAATATTTCCAAAGATCTATACTTTACTTAATGATGTAATAAGTAGAAAGAAATCTTTATAATTGTAAAGGAAAAAATGTTTTCTCAAATTCTTCAGCACTGAATAGTAGGGAAAAGGAGAGTTTTTAGTAACCATGAGATATTTTTTCTCCTAGACCTTCCTGTTAGAACTCCATCAGAATTAAGAACTATGGTTGTTGCATGACTTAAATTAATCATATGATCATGGCAGGGAGCCTTGCAGCCCTCTGGCAAGCCCAGTAACTAATGGTTTATAGCTGTCACAGGTACTCCAGTGGGGGCTAATCAGAAATGCCACAAGATGTCTATCAAAGCAACTGGAATACAAAATAAGAAAACCTAAGTTGAGTATTCTGTCAAAGATAATGACTGACTTTGTAGAAAGCCAATGCTTGTGTGCCTGGTCAGCTGGAGGCAGCTATGGTCTGGGCACAGCCTGGACCCTTCTGGAAGTGGTAAGTCAGGAAAGATGCTTTTACAGCTCATGTAGAGAAAGCTTTCCACTCTCTTTCAGGTGTGCATGCTCATATAAAATATATATTTTTTAAGTTTCCCAACTTGTCTTGATTAACCAGCATTGTTTTAGGAAGGCTTCATAGTATATGGCCAGGGAAATTAAAATGCTCTGAAGAGTTTTAAGGCTCCTGAAATGATTTTCCCAATGTAAGGAAAAGCTCACAGTTCAACAGTACAATGAAGTGGGCATGCAGACAAACATTATATTATCAAAAAGAGAGCTAGCCCAAATTAAGTGCTCCATAGGGACAAGAAGTCTTGAATATGTCTAAGTGTTTTACTACTTAAAACACCACTTCAGCTCTTAATAAACACAAGAATTAACAAGAATTGAAATACTACCATCAAGGTGCAGGATGCCAGAGCTCAGAAGGACATCTAGTCCCAGCTAATTGGTGAGAATCAATATAAGGTCAAAAATAACCTTGTGAAGGAGATAGCTTTGCAAGAGAATTATTAATGGCAGGTGAGGGCCACAGAGAGAAAGAAGTCAAGAACACTGGAGAAAGATTGTTAAAGAGAGAAGCATTGCTAAGTGCAGAAAAATTTCTAAGAATTGCAAATGCCATACTCTGTCTACTGTACAATATGGACATAGGGAATAGTTAGACATGGTTCAGACAGGTGTTCAGAGCCCAGATCTTCCATAATATCATGCTAATGAGACTGAAATCTGACTTAAAGACATTTGGAAAGCCAGTGAAGCATTTGAAGCAGCAAATTTACATGATTGGATGTAAATCTTTGTATCTATCTATCTATCTATCTATCTATCTATCTATCTATCTATCTATCTATCTATCTATCTATTGCTAAAAGACCACTAATGATAGCTACATGGAGAATCACTGAGAAGGACAATGAAATGCACGCAGATTTTGGTCGAAAGGCTTTAAAATGGTCTAGACAGAAATTGGTGGTGACTGACATAAAGGGAAAACCACAAAGATGGAGAGCTGTGAACTGATTTGAGAGAGATATAAAGGAAAGATATGACAAATCCTGAGATCATATATAAGAACAGAAAAAAATACAGATGACAAAAACAATGCTCAGGACTCCAACTCAGTCACCCTAAGAGAGGTTTGGCCATTTCTGAGGTAAAAACTGGAAGGGAGAAGATTGATTTGTGTGGTCTTGGGAAATTCAAAGTAATATACTCAAGAAGCTGTCAAGAGATACCTACAGTAAGAATATACTGATGAGAGTCCTTGGTTTTTACTTATAATGGTAGACTTAGAGAATAACACGAAGAAGACCATGTAAAAAGAGAGGTATGCCTGGAACAGAGCTCTGAATGCTCAGAGAAGGAAAAACCACTAAGTTCTCCCAAATAGACTGTATGCAAACAGAAGATGAGTGAATAGGGACCTATGGAGAAAATGTGGGTAGCTGTGGTATACATGTTGGGTTTCAGCATATGGCTCTCTTTACACAGACTGTCTCCACCACCCAGCATTTTCACATCATAGATTAAACATTCCACAGCTATACCATCCTTCTTATTCTCTTATCCATATATAAGCAGCATTGAGATGTGTCTGTTACATGGTAGACTCTACAGACGGTCCCCCAAAAACAAGCATCCCTATATAAGGATCAAGATATAATTATACCTCACTCCTATCTTTCCTCATAAGGTTTTTTTTTGCACTTATTTTGGGATATGTGTTATAGTGCTGGGAGTCCACGGAATGGAATATGAAAGAAGAAATTGTAAAAATACTAGCAAGTATGTATTGATGTAGTCTTTATAAGTCTTTGAAGAAGTCGGCTCTTTGAAGAGAATATATTGACATATGTCTCAACCCTCACTGATATATTATTGGGTAACTCACAAATAGTACAGTTTCTGTCACCTCGGACACTGCGGGGTTTACTGTCAGCCTTTTACTATGTCTTATGAGATAGTGTTTTTATAATGCTTTTTCTTTAATTAGCTTTAATAGTTTGACAATATAAAGTTCCCTTTATTTGTCAGCCCTGGCACTTAATTTGATGCCTTTACTCCCACTTTAAGTACCATTGGCAGTTCATCTTTAGAATGAAAATTGCCAAATGAAATTGTATGTGGAAGTATGAAACCTAGAATGACCTAGATTATGGACATATTAGTATTGGTTAAAAGAAGAAGAAGAAGAAGAAGGAGAAGGAGAA
>NW_022196912.1:89781908-89783316 GCF_008632895.1 Mastomys coucha | reverse complement strand
GGTACTGTCAGAGCCTCTCAGGAGATAGCTATATTTAGGCTGGCTTGCCCTTCCTTCAGTCTCTGCACACATTACACAGCACACAATAGTAGTGGGAGATTTCAATACTTCATCTTTTAAGTTTATCTAATGAGACTCTTTTAGAAAAGACAATTTTGGGGTCCATAGTGATCTAGCCATTACTGGTAGATATTTAAGAAATATTTTTGTAAATAGAAAAGTATTCTTTTGTGATGTCAGGGACCCCTATGGTTGAATTAGGGGAAGGATTAAAGAGGCCGAAAGGACGAGTGACCTCATAGGAAGACCAGTAATTCTCAAATAACCCAGACCCCAGGGAGCTTCCAGAGACTGAGCCACCAATCAGGAGCATACATGGGAAGGTCTGAAGCCCCTGGCACATATATAGTAGAGGATTGCATGGTCTGGCTTCTGTGGGAGAAGATGAACTTAATCCTCTAGAGACTTGAGGCCCCAGAGAAGGGGGAGGCCTGGCTGGGAGGAAACAACCTCTTGTAGGCAAGAGGGAGGAGAAATGGGATGAGAAACTGTGGGAGAGGGGATCAAGTGGGGAGCAAAAACTGGAGTGTAAATAAATAAAATAATTAAAAAAGAAAGTGCCCTTTTAGCTACATCCATATCACCTTAGATGTGCAATTCAATTTAAAAGTGCGTATGCTACTTGTATGCTTCAGGATATTAATTTAGCATCTATTATCTTTCCTTCTTTCTGTTTTCCACCTTTTAATCATTTGTGTTATCTATGTATATCTATCTATATATTTATCTATCATCTATCTTTTATGTATCTATATCTATCTATCATCATCTATGTATCTTTTATGTCTACCTGTCTATCATCTCAAACATCCATTGTTCTCTGTTTCATTTCCATTGTCTATCAATTTCTCTATTAGCATCTATCTATATGTGTGTTTGTGTTTAACTGGAAGCATATTCTTTGCTGGATAACTGCCTATTCGACAGCTTAGTCAGATCTATTTTGGGCCAACAGTTAAGACTAAATAGAACAAACTACAATCAGGTTCTAAATTCTAATAAAGCTTGAGGTAGTTAATCATTTCAACCTGAAATAAGCCTTCTGATACATTTTAGACACTTTGTAACAATAATTTTTAAAAGTTTAATATTTGATGAACACTGTTAATTTAATAACTTTGAATTCCATGAGGTTGACTATTTGTATAAAAATCAACTCAACATTCAGCTCATCTGATTCTTGGCTGACCAGGCTTTTACACATACCATTAACTTGACTTACATGTTGTTAAATAATCCAGCACATTATTCCAAATTGAACACAAGTGAAATACATTGTGTAGCTGTGGCATTGCCGTATTTTAGTTAAACTAACAAATGAAGCATATAATGTATATATATATATATA
>NW_022196912.1:89768058-89781898 GCF_008632895.1 Mastomys coucha | reverse complement strand
TATATATGCAATGTTATATTTAAGCCTTATCTATCCTGTTTACTCAGAAGTATAATTTGATTTTGGCTTAAGATGACATAAATATTATTACAAGAAATGGATTTTATCTTCTAGCTACTAGAAATCTGGAAGCCATTCCATGTTACTGCTTTATATATTCTTGTTAATATAGCAATCTAGATTGCACATTGTTTTCTCTCTGTTGCTATACAAGTTGTGGATAAGTAATCCTGAAGGGTTGGTGAGATGAATGGTGGGTAAAGGGTTCTTGAGCTCTACCTAAAGGGGGAAAGAGAACTGACTTCATAAGGTTATCTTCTGACTGCCATGTATATAACATGGCGTGTTGTTCCCTCCATCCCTCTCTTCCTTACTCTCTCTCTTTCTCTCTCTCCCAATACACAAACACCCACACACTGTGCACACATGATAATATCTTTTTAAAAATCATTTTATTTTGTGTGTGTGTGTATGTATTTGGCCTGGATGTATGCCTGTGTATCACATGTGTGATTGTTACTCACAGAAGCCAGAGGAGGGTATCAGTTCCCCTCTAGAGTTATAGAAAGTTGTGAGTGGCCATGTTGGTGTTAGGAGTTAAACTTAGGCTTTTTGAAGAGCAGCCAGTGCTCTTAACCACTGAGCCTTGTCTTTAGCTCTTTAGAAGATTAGAAAAATGATCCTGAAGAAACAGATATACATTCCATACATACTTTTATGCAAAAAGACAAATGAGAATAATATTAGAATAAAAGCTTTTCATTTCTTTATTTGTGACATTGAAACTCCAATCCATGCTGAAATTATGCATGATAAAGGTTTCAAACTGAAGAGTGGAAGAGTGTGGGAAAGCATAGGAAAGCCCATTTGCTCTGTCCTCTAGCACACACATCTTTATCAGCTAAGTGATGGAAATGCAGCATGGTGAAGTCATTACTGATTATTTCATTAGTTATATAAATATGTGTGTCATTCACTTGGATTTTATGTAGTGGAATTTTAATCCAGCAACATGGCTGCTCTGGCAAGGAGTCACATCCAAAATCCTTCTGGGGTTGTGTGATCCAGCTGGAATTACACATCTGGAATTCCTTCTAGCTGAAATTCCAGACAGACCCTTAGCTCACACCTTTATTTCTAAACAATCAATATAAAACTAGTTTGTAGAAGTAAGTACCCATGTTTCAAATTAACATCTAATGGGGGGCAGACAAACTGATGAACCAGAGAAAGATTTGACAGAATAAGTCACAGATAAGATATACCCAACTCTCAGGAGAACAGACAGGAAAGATAGTCTACTTAAGAGGAGAGCAAGGGAAGGGTGAGTTGAATTCAGTTGCGTTCAGTGCAGTTCAGTTTGTGGAATTCAAAATCAGTCAGTGTGGAGAGGAATTTTGAGCCAGAAGAGCTAGGTTGAACCAGCTAGCAATAAGACAACTAAAGAAGATCAAGGGGATACAAATTGAAAACGGAGAAGTCAATGTATTCCTATTTGTAGATGATATGGTAGTATAAATAAATGACCCCAAAGAAAACTACAGCTGATAAACACCTTCAGCAAAGTGGCAAAGTGTACATAAGTGACCCCAAAAATTCTTCCAGAGAATTCCTACAACTGATAAATACCTTCAGCAAAGTGGCTAGAGACAAAATTAACTCAAAGAAGTCAGTATCCCTCCATTATACAAATGATAAATGGGCTGAGAGAGAAATTAGGGAAACAACACCCTTTATAATAGCAGGAATAATATAAAATATCTTGGTGTAACTCCAACCAAGCAAGAGAAAGACCTGTATTACATGAACTTTAAGTCCCTGAAGAAAGAAACTGAAGAAGATATCAGAAGATGGAAAGCTCGTCCATACTCATGGATAGGTGAGATTAACATAGTGAAAATGGCTATCTTACGAAAAGCAATCTACAGATTCAATGCACTTCTAATCAAAATTCTAACACATTTTATAGACCTTGAAAGAACTATTCTCAACTTCCTGTGGAAAAACAAACAAACAAACAAACAACTCAGGATAGCTAAAACAATCCTGAACAACAAAAGAAATTCTAGAAGAATCACTACCCCAGATATCAAGCCATACTACAGAGCAATAGTAATAAAAACTGCATGGTATTGTTATAGAAACCTATAAGTTGATCAATGGAATCAAATTGAAGACCCAGAAATAAACTCACACATCCACTGACACTTGATTTATGACAAAAGCCAAAACCATACAATGGAAAAAAGAAAGCATCTTCAACATATTGTGGTGGTCAAACTAGATGTCTACATGTTGAAGAATGCAAGTAGATCCATGTTTATCACCTGGGGAAAAACTCAAATCCAACTGGACCAAAGACCTCAATATAAAACTGATTACACTAAATCAAATAGAAAGAGAAAATGGGAAACAGCCGTGGTGCAGGGAACAATTTTCTGAACAGAACACCACTGTGTTAGGCCCTAAGAGCAACAATTGTTAGATGGGACCTCATGAAATGGAAAAGCTTTTGTAAGGCAAAGGACACTAACAATAGGATAAAAGAAATCAATAGCCCTCCTTTATACAAAAGATTGGGAAAATATCTTGACTATAACCCCATATCTGATAGAGGGATAATATCCAACATGTATAAAGAACTCAAGAGGTTAGACAGGTACAAACAAATTAATAACCCAATTGAAAAATGAAGTGCAATGTTAAACAGAGAATTCTCAACAAAGGAACTAGAATGGCTGAGAAGCACGTAAATAAATGTTTAACATCCTTAGTCATAAGGGAAATGAAAATGAAAATGACCCATGTTATACAAGTACACATGTTTCATTATGTTTATATTTACTATGGCCTTATCTATAATAGCCAGAAGCTGGAAACAACTCAGATGTCCCTCAACAGAAGAATGGATACAGAAAATATGGTACATTTACACAATGGAGTACCACTCAGCTATGAAAAACAATGACTTTGTGAAAATTGCAGGTAAATGGATTGAACTAGAAAATATCATCCTGAGTGAGGTAACCCAGACACAAAAGAACACACATGATATATACTCAATGGTAAGGGGCTATTAGTCCTAAAGCTCTGAATACCCACGATATAACCCATAAATCATATGGAGTTTAAGAAGGAAGACCAAAGTGTGGAGGCTTCAATCCTACATGGAATGGGGTCAAAAATAATCACAGAAGGTAGAAGGAGGGAGGGACCTGGGAGGGAAAGAGGAGGTGGAAAGTAAAATGGAGGACAGGATCAGGTATTGGAAGAGACAGGAGAAAAATACAAAGGGTCAGGAAACAGAGTAGAAATATGTAGTAGTGGGGGATGGGGAACTGGGGGTAGCCTCTAGAAAGTCCCAGATGCCAGAGAAGCAAGAGGCTCCCAGGACCCAATGGGGATAACTTTAGCTGAAATACCTAACAAAGGGAGATACAACCTGTAGAGAACACCTCCAGTAGATAGGCATGACCTCCAATTGAGGGATGGGGTCACTCATTCATCTCAAAATTTTTAACCCAGAAATGTTCCTGTCCAAAGGAAAGACAGGATAAAAAATGGAACAGAGACTAAAGAAAAAGACATCTAGAGACTACCCAACCTAGGGATTCATCTCATCTGCAGACACCAAACCCCAACACTATTGCTGATGCCAAGAAGCTCTTGCTGACAGGAGCCTGGTGTGTCTGTTCCCTGAAAGGTTCTACTAGCACCTGACCAATACAGATGCAGATACTTACAATGAACAATCAGACTGAGCCAGGGGACTCCAATGGAGGAGCTAGTGTGTTACAGAGAACTCGTCTACTTCAGTTGTGCCTGGGACAGGCCTAAAAATCTGATCACAGAACTGAGGCATATACTTCAAAGGCAGTCAGCCTCCTGAGGTAGTCAGCCACTGACATTTCCTAACTCAGAGGTATTCCAGATTGATCTCTGCTATAATCTGTGGAGAGATCTGCGTGCTTTCTTTATTCAGGCATAAAGGTGCCCTAAGAAATATTTCGTTATTAGCTAAAACTGAGTTTGAGCATTATTTCCTGGGCTTCACAGTGTTTCAATAATCCTAATAGATTTCCTAGCTGTAATTAGCTTGGAATTTTTACTAAGAAGCAGTCTTACCAGACAGGGTGTCTCAAGAGTTAGAGATAGCAGTTAGGCACTTGTTATCAGAGAAGACTCACACAAAGAAAAACTGTTTTACTGCCAGTGAGAAGTTAGAAGTTGTAGGGCTACCATCACTAATTATCTATGTTACAGCCAAGGAATGCTAAAATATGACCTTCAGCTACTTGCCTCAGACAGACCCTGAGAGTTTATCTTGGGGCTACCAGGAAAGTCTAGCCCAAGAAGGACACCACTGTTCCTCTGCCTTGCACTTGACTGCTTGTTCTCACTGACCTTGATGTAGCCATCTCCTGCCTATGTGACTTCTGTAGTTTGCCCTGTTCTCTGTATACCATATAAGCCTGATTTCCATTTTGTACAAATTACATTCAGAAACTGCACTCCCTTGTGTTATGTCTGTTTGTCATTCCTTCGCCAACGCCTTGTCTACCTGACTAGGACCCTGTTTCCCGCCATGGGTTGAGGGAGGCCCAGACTGGCTGGCCTGTGGCAGGTGGCACCTGAACAGGAACCCCCCACAGAACAAGGGGTCCCCAAAGAAACCCAGCTGGTGGCACTAGTGAAAGTACTGAAGGAGATGAAGGAGTTTGCAGCCCCATAGGAGGAACAACAATATGAACTAACCCCTGAGCACCCAGGGACTAAACCACCAACAAAAGAGTACACCTGGAGGGATCTATGACTCCAGCTCCATTGTAGTAGAAGATGGCCTTATTGGACATCAATGGGAGGATAGCCCCTTGGTCCTGTGGAGGTTTGATGCCCCAGTGTGGAGAATGCTAGAATGGTGAGGCAGGAGTGGGTGAGTGGGTAGAGGAGTGCCCTCATAGAGGCAAAGGGAGAGAGGGGAGAGGCAGGATGGGATGGAGGGGTTGTGGAAGGATAACTGAAAAGGGGCATATCATTTGCAATGTAGACAAAAAATAATAGTAAAAAAAGGAAAAAAATAACAATATCATGAATTTTGCAGGCAAATGGATAGAACTAGAAAATATTATTCTGAGTGAGATAACCAATACACAAAAGGACACGCATTGTATGTACTCAATGATAAGTGGATATTGGCCGTGAAGTTCTTGATACCCACGATATATTCCAGAGACATTAAGAAGCTAATCAAGAAGGAAGGCCTAAGCAAGAATACTTGACTTTCAGTTAGAAGGCAGAATAAAAGTCATAGGAGGTAGATAGAGGAATGGAACTGGGTGGAAAGGGGGTAGAGAGATGAATGGAGAGGTTAGGATAAGTTATGGGGAGGGAAGAGACAGTAAAAAGGGCTAGAAGGCCAGGAGAGTGAGTAGAAATCTGCAGCTATCAGGTATGGAGGTTGGGAGCATCTCTATGAAGTGCCAAAGACCTGGCATGGGGGAGGCTCCCAGGAGTAGATTCAGGTGATCTTAGGTGAGATGCATAGCAGTGGGGATAAGGAACCTGAAGAGGGCATTTCTTGTAGCCAGCAGGGCACTCAGTGGAGGGATAAGGACACCAATGCACCCACAAAATTTTTGACACAAACTTTATCCTGTCTAAATGAAATGCAGGGACAAAGATGGAGCAGAGACTGAGGGAATGTCCTACCAATAACCAGCACAATGTAAGACTCATTCCATGGGCAAGTACAAATCCTTGGCATTATTAATGATACTCTGTTAGGTTTGCAGACAGGAAACTAGCACAACAGTCCTCCGAGAGGCTCCACTCAGCAGCTGACTGAAACAGATGCAGAGACCCACAGTCCATCATTGGACCTCACTTGACAACTCTTATGGAAGAATTGCAGGAAGGATTGAGCGCTCTGAAGGGGATAGGAACTCCACAGGAAGATCAACAGTGTTGATGAACCTGGACTCTTGGGGGCTTTCAGAGACTGAGCCATGAATCAAAGACCATACATGGTCTGGCCTGAGACCCCAGGTACATCTGTAACAAATGTGCAGCTCAGTCTTTATGTGGGCTCCCCAAGACTGGAGTGGGAGCTGTCTCCAAAGCTGTTAGTTGTCTGTGGAACCTGTTCTCCAGCTAGGCTATCTTGAGCGGCCTCAGTGGGAGAGGATGCACCTATCCATTCAAAGATTTGATATGCCAGGTTGGAGAGGGGAAACTCAATGGAGGTCCCGACCTGCTCAGAGTCGAAGGGGAGGGGAGGAGAGAAGGAAGGGGGAGAGGAGTGGGAGAAAGACTCTGTGAGGGGAAGACTGGGAGCAGGGTGAGATTGGGATGTAAACTGAATAAATAAATTAATGGGAAAACAATAAGTCAATGTTCTTTTAAAATTTTCCATATAAATAATAGTTACATTATAAGTATCCCCTCCCCTGAATAGCATACACCTCTTCCCTAAAAAATGTACAAACTGTTTTAGAACAATTTCTGTTGAAGTATAATTCGTACAAAATAATAAATTTTAGGATATCACCTCAGTGAATTTGATTTGTTCAGTATGAACAGCACATCTCCACCTCTCTGTAAAGTTAGTTCATTTACATATTCTGCTACAGTTCTTATGCCCAGACTCCAAGCAACCACTGACACTACAGATCAGAATCTCATATAATAGAATCACACCACGGGGTTTCCAGGTCTACCTTCTATTCTGCATGGTGTTTTGATATTCACCCAGCCTGTGGGTATAAAATCATGTTGTCTCTTGTTGTTGCTAAGCAATGTTCTATTGTCCAAGAACATGACTTTTGTTTATTTATTCATAGTATAAATTCCTGCAGTCTTAAGATGGGTCTTCAATGGTTCTGCATTCTTCCTCCTAGGAAGTAGATTGTGTTTGTTGTTTCCTAAGGCTCTTATATAATAATTTCAAAGTCTTTTTGGTGGTGTCTTTGTTCTCGAGTTGTTTTTGTTTTTTGATAGGTTGTGAACTCATGTGCTGTGAGTTCTACTCAGTAGCTCCATGTATGTGGGGGCTTTTGACAGTGTTTCTTAGGTCTTTACTAAGAGTGAGTTAGGCATTTTATTTCCCCACATGAGAGAAGCTTGCGTTGGGATATTTCCTTCCTTCAGGTCAGCTAGGCTCTGATAAAACTCTTTGCTTTTCCACAGTGCCTTGTTAAAGAGAACAGGAAGATCCACACATATTTCAAACTGGTTACTTTTGCCACCTGCTTGGGAGCACCAGAACTTATGAAGTTAATACACACAAAGCAGTGAGATTCCCCTGGGTCCTCTTCACAGTTTGCGCATAAGTCACCACAGAGCCATTTGCAGCTTGTCAACCAAGGTTCTAAAGCACGGATGCTGGGTCCAGTTGAGGGCTTCTGCTCTATGCACACTGTAATTCTTGTGATCTGCCTGCCAGTCTCCTGCTTTCAGGATGCAGTTTGCCTGGTGATTTTAGTTGTCTGATGGGCTTAAGGAGTTACTAGTTCCCAGTCTATTACACCTTTCTTAGTGTGAACATGGAAGGAGTGACTTGTGACATCATTGTGTGTTAGCTTAAAACAGAAAGCCCTCTGCTGACCCATTGTGTATGTAGTTGTTCTTTTGTCTCAATGTATTCTGGATAAAACCATGAACTAAAAAAATCCCTGTCTAAACCATAGGAAGTCAGGAGCGGTATGAATTTGTGTGGGCATGACATCAGAGTGGTGCTTGTCTCTATAAATTAGTAGAAATGGTTTATGTCTTCCAATATTGAGTTTACACTGGGCTGGCATTATTTACCATACACACAGTAGAATTCATCATTAAAACTATGTGTACTTCAGTTTTGATTATTTGGTTTTAAAGTTATAAATTCAATTTCTTTAATAGATGTGAGGAGTTTTCCATATGCTGTGTTTCTTTTGGTATGGACTTTTAACAAATTGAAGGTTGTTATCCACTTCATTTAAACTGATAATTATATTAGAAAAATTTGAGCATCTTTCCCTGTATTATCCGTTAGTAGATGAAGGGCTTTAGTGACTTTGCTCCTTGAGTTCTGGTGCTGCTGATGTTGCCCATTGCACTTCCCTGTGCACAGCCACTCTGCCTACCTTCCTTCTCCACTCTTCCCTTCCCTCACTCCCTTCTCTCTGACCTGCCCACATCTACCACACATACACACAGACTGTTGCTCTTACTCAACTAAAAGTTTGTAGAGTTTTTAAAAACTCCACATTTTAAGTTTGAGACAGGATCTCCCAATGTAGCACTGGCTGGCTTGGAACTCAGAGAGATCTGTCTGCCTCTGGGGTTAAAGGCAAGCACAACCATACCCAGGGATTTTATAACCTTTTTACAATAAGCTTAGATTCCATTGATTCATATTTTATATTTACTCAGTTTTTAAACTATAAATTCCTTCTTATGAATTGTGCTTTTTAATTTCCCTTAAGATTTAGAAAAAACACATCTGTGTACAGGTATATTTGTGCATTTGTGTGCAAGTTCATATTTGCACCATTGCACAAGTAGATGTAAATGTGTATGCACATACAAGTGCATGCACATGGAGGCTGGAGGATAGCCTCTTCTTCTATCCTCCTCCTTTGAGACACCAATCTTTCACTAGTCTAGAAACTCATCAAATAGGTTAAGCTGGTTGATCAGCGTACCCATGCTAGGAGCATAAGCACACACTATATACAGCCTTGTATTTTTACATTGGTTCTAGGCACTTTTACCGTGAATTCTGGAGATAAAACTCTAGTCTTGTACTTGAAATGAGTCATCTCTTTAGCCCCCTCTCAAGATATATATCACTTAAAATACTTATGTGCTATATATGCCCTATGGTTATCTTTTGTCAATATTATAATTTAAAAAATTATCAAATATATGAGCGAAATGAACAGAAAGCTATTTGAAAGCAAAAGAATAAATATCGCTGAAGAATGTAACTACAGGAATATAATGCTACTTAGTACACTAAAAGAGACTTCAAATAGATTATATTATTTTTGGTTAACACACACAAAAACAAATGCACACATATTCATAAATATAATCTGCTGAGTCCATATAATGTTGCATGTATGTAGGTTTTCAGAGCTAACCACTTGGTATAAGACAACCAACTGATGTGCTCTTCTCTGGGGAGGACTACCTCTCCTGCTTCCAGATTTTCTCAGTTGTCTATAGTTCTTTTTGTAGGGTTAGGCCTCATGGGATTTTCGCCATCCAGTTAAAAAATGCATGTTCATTGGAGTCATCCATTTCCGATCATGTTTGGGTGGTCATATTGCTGAGACTTTATGGGGGCTAACTTAGGATGTTGCTAGGAGACACAATCTCACACCAAAGTCCCTGGTCCTCTGGCACATAATCCTCTGTCCCATCTTTCATAATGTCTCCTGTGTCTTTGGTATGGGGGTGTCTTGTAAATGTATCCATTGGGATTGGGTTCTACAACTGCTGAGGGAATCCCAATCCTAGCTATAAGTAGCTCTCTTTTGAGTTGTCTGTCAGGACTGTCTAAGAGATGCTGGAAGGAAAGTCCCTATGGCTGAAGACACCATGAATTTCATGCACAGACTCCAGAGATCAGAGAGCTGGAATTGACCTGAACAGCTTCCACCTGAAGACTAGCTTTTATGATAACAGAAGTTGCCATCCAGCTTGCAAAGGAAAGAAGCAAACAACAGTGCTACCCAAATCTAATGCCAAAGACCCTACAGGTTCAGTAGTGGCACACATACCTTGGAAGTAACCAGTAGTTTTCTAATTGGACTTAAGACCTAATCAACAAGAAGGACAGCATGCATAATACAGGGAAACTAGCTAACTACTTAGTGCTAGTGGAATCATGGTTATCAGAGAATCTAAAGCCACTAATTTACTAAATTATACTCCCTAACATACTCCCTAACAACAATCTATAAGCATTTGCCTAACTACAGATAAATGTAGTTATCATAGCTCATCAAAGAAGTTTCTCTTTGCAATAGACCACTACATTCTTTTTTTTTTTTTTTTTTTTTTTTTTTTTTTTTTCGAGACAGGGTTTCTCTGTATAGCCCTGGTTGTCCTGGAACTCACTCTGTAGACAAGGCTGGCCTCAAACTCAGAAATCCACCTGCCTCTGCCTCCCAAGTGCTGGGATTAAAGGCGTGTGCCACCACTGCCCGGCGACCACTACATTCTTAAATTAAGAACAAAAAGTCGAAAGGTCATTAGAAAAAGATGGTTTAGAAAAAAGTATTGGTAAAACAAAAATTCAACAGATATGATTAAAAATTACAGCCTTTCTGCTCAGGAGTTTATCCTGGTTTTCTAATTAAGGTCAGCCACCTTGCAAACATAGCAAATTGATCACAACAGGGGAGAAATTAAGTGGCCAGCTCAGTAAATCTATTGCCATCTTTATTACTATGAAGATATCACTAAGCTCCCTAGGATGCCCAAAGCAGCATTTCAGTAAAAAGAAAGAAAGAAAGAAAGAAAGAAAGAAAGAAAGAAAGAAAGAAAGAAAAACACATTACAGTGTATTACAACTAACTTGATTTTCTGTCTAAATTCGTGCATTTGATACCTCTTCTACTTGTGTACTCTTTTGACCATATTTTAATTTCATTGCCTTGGTCAGAAAGTTAAGGTCATCTCAGATCCCATTTATTAGTAAAGGAGTAGAACTTGCTAACTGAAGGCAAAGTGTAAGAATCTGGAATTTAACCCTATCTTGATCAGCTTGATCAATAGGTAGTTCTCTATAATTTTTATCTAGTTTTATGTGGTTTTATAATTCTGGAGAAACTGAAGAGCAGAATAAGAACTTTTGCTCATAAGAGTTGCAATTATAAAATTAATCAGTCTATTAGAAAATGTTTGTTTCAATGCTGACAATAGAAGCTAGAGATGAATTTGATTGACTGAGCTGGTTTATTGAGCATGGGAATTTTGCTGTTCATAAAAACAAATTAGATAAACAGAGCACTGATAAATGGTTGACATCAGACTGAAGCTTACATGAAATCAAATCAGTTGTGCCACTAAAGCACACATTAATAAACTGGAGTGGACTTTGGTAGGGTCATTAGTATAAGAATAACCTTCATGTAGAATCTGTCTGAGAGTTACTTTCCATGAATCAAAGTAATGAGCTTAAGCCATCAAACTGTCTCAGAGTATCATCATTAGCATCTTGCATTTGCTATATCCAAGATACTTTACAGTCAACATGTTCCTTCTTCAAATCATTGCTTAAGGCACTTGTGAGTCCTAGCTTAATTTTAGTTTGTGCTGGTTACAAAATATAAAGGACTTATTTTTCACAGGTTGGGTTAGTTATGAAATACTTGAAAACAAGCAACAAACTGCAAAATGTTGCTTCTCTTGAATTTTCTCATCTCAAGAATTAAAATTATATGGTTGAATATGAAAGATGTTATTTTCTGGATCATTATCCAGTGAGACTCATTATCCAATTGAGCCTCTGAACCTCTCTGATATACCCTTTACAATCAGAGTATCTTTTAAAAGGGGAAGTAATTATTGACTCCTTTCTTCCTAGACCCAGTTGCAGATCAATACTATTTTTTTATTGTAGAAGATGTTTCTAGTTTGCTTTTTGATTCCCAAAACGGAGTCTCTGGCATTAGTCACCTAAGATTTGTTTGGGAAAGTCTAAATTCTTACAATTAGCATCCAAATATGTGTAAATGTATCTGGTGTGGTAATAATAAGATAAACTTGCATTTTTGCTTTAGTTTTATGGAGAAGGGGCCTTGAAATATGTTATTTATGGAAACAAATGCTCATAGCAATGGGCTTGCTATAAACAGCCTGTTACTGTGTTGATGTGTATCCATTGTATCTCCAGTCTCTCCAGGGCTTCTATCATGAAAGGGTATTAGATTTGGTCAAAGGCCTTTTCTGTATCTGATGAGATCATCTGTGGTTTTATTCTTCAATTTGTATGGTGGGTCATGTTAATCATTTATATATGTTGAACTATGTATGCATCTCTGGGGTAAAGCCTACTTGATCATGGTGGATGATCTTTTAGATGTGTTCTTAAATTCAGTTGTCAAGAATTTTATTGAGAATTTTTAAATTTATGTTTATAAAGGAAATTGATCTGTAATTCTTTTTTGTTGGATCTTTCTGTGGTTGTGGTTTCAGGGTAATTTTGGTCTCATAAAACAAATGTGGCAGTGTTCTTTTTGTTTCTATTTTGTGGAATAATTTGAGAAGAATTGGCTTTAAATTTTCATTGAAAGCCTGGTAGAATACTTTGCTTTAAAAAAAAAATCACCAAGCAACAACAACCTAAAAAACCCTGGCCCTGCAGAGCTAAACAAAGAATTCTCAATTGAGGAACACCAAATGGCTAAGAAGCACCTAAAGAAATGTTCAACATCCTTAGTCATCAGGGAAATGCAAATCAAAACAACCCTGAGATTCCACTTCATACCAGTCAGAATGGCTAAGAACAAAAACTCAGGTGACAGCAGATGCTGGCTAGGTTTATGGAGAAAGAGGAACATTCCTCCATTGCTGGTGGGGTTGCAGGCTGCTACAACCACTCTGGAAATCAGTTTGGCAGTTCCTCAGAAAACTGGACATAGCACTACCAGAGGATTCAGCTATACCACTCCTGGGCCTATAATCAGAAGATGCTCCAACATGTAACAAGGACACAAGCTCCACTATGTTCACAGCAGCCTTATTTATGATTGCCAGAAGCTGGAAACAACCCAGAGGTCCCTCAACAGAGGAATGAATACAGAAAATGTGGTATATTTACACAATGGAGTACTACTCAGCTATTAAAAGCAATGAATTTATAAAATTCTTAGGCAAATGGATGGATCTGAAGGTCATCATCCTGAGTGAGGTAACCCAATCACAAAAGAACACACATGGTATGCACTCTCTGATAAGTGAATATTAGCCCAAAAACTCAGAAAGGCTCTATGCCCCTGTGTAGGGGAATGCCAGAGCCAGGAAGCAGGAGAGGGTAAGTTGGTGAGCAGGAGGAAGTGGGGAGGGAATAGGGGTTTTTAGAAGGGGAAACCAGAAAAGGGGAGAACATTTGAAATGTAAATAAAGAAAATATCTAATAAACAAACAAACAAACAAAAAACTACCAAGCAACAACCAAAATCCCCTGACCTTGCAGTTTTGGGTTTTTTGTTTGTTTTTTTGTTTGTTTGTTTGTTTGTTCTTGGTAGGATGACTTTTAATTTCTTTTCACAAAGGGTTATAGATCTCTTTATATTGATTATTTGATCTTGATTTAACTTTGGTAGGAGGTATGTATTGAGAAAATAATCTATTTCTTTAGTTGTTCCATTTTGGTGGAGTACAGGTTTTTAAAATATGTCCTTATGATTTTCTGAATTTTCTTTGTTTTTTTGTTTGTTTGTTTGTTTCTTTGTTTGTTTTGGTTTGTTTTGGTTTGTTTTGTTTTGGTTTGGTTTTTTCGAGACAGGGTTTCTCTGTCTAGCCCTGGCTGTCCTAGAACTCACTCTGTAGAACAGGCTGGGCTGGAACTCAGAGATCCACCTGCCTCTGCCTCCCAAGTGCATTAAAGGCGTGCGCCACCACTGCCCAGCCCTGAATTTCCTTTGTGTCTGTTGTTACGCTTCCCTTGATACGTTTAGTTTTGTTAAGAGTTTTGTTAATTTGGTTTATTCTTCCACCTTTTAGTTAATCTGGATAAAGGTTTGTCTATAGTATTGGTTTTCTCAACAAGCAACTCCTTTCATTGATTCTGTGAAATTTCGTTTTCTGTTTTATTTATTTCAGCCCTGATGTTGATTACTTCTTGCCT
>NW_022196912.1:89763812-89768048 GCF_008632895.1 Mastomys coucha | reverse complement strand
TTCTAGAGATTTCAGGTGTGCTGTTAAGTTACAAGTATGAGACCTCTCCATTTTTTCTTTTTAAATCTGTGGGTATCTTGCCTATTTTAGCACTACTTTCTTTATGTCCCATACACTTGGGTGTGTTCTTTATTCATTTTCATCCAACTCTAGAAAGTTTCCTTTCCTTCTTGACCCCCCCCCCTTTTTTTTCATTTTGTGGGCCATATCTCCCCATGCATTCATTGTCTTATATCCTGTTTAGAAGTCATGAGCAGTCATATTTGTCTACCTTAGATTTTTCCCTCTGTGCTCTGGGGAAATTGTCCACCCCAAATCCTTGCTCATTCCAATATACCAAAGTATTTTCTTTGTCCTTTTGTCTAGAAATTTCATATTTTCAGATCTTAAACTTAATATTTTGATTAAATTTGAGTTAACTTTTATAACCACTGGCAATGAGATACGTGTTTTGTTTCTGTGTGTGTATGTGAGTGAGTTGCTCATGAGTATATTTTATACCAATTTCCTTACAAATTGCTTTTTGTAAATTATGAAAAATGTCACTAGTATCTCTAAATAAATTTCATGGAATGTGTAGACCACTTAGGATGCTATAGAAATTCTTTCAGCAGTCTTGTTCTTCCCAAGTCTAATAGTGTAGGATCT
Source organism: Mastomys coucha (assembly GCF_008632895.1). Taxonomy (NCBI): domain Eukaryota; kingdom Metazoa; phylum Chordata; class Mammalia; order Rodentia; family Muridae; genus Mastomys; species Mastomys coucha. The sequence goes on along the minus strand of NW_022196912.1, from coordinate 89,767,400 downwards.
TTCTACGATTCAGTAGGTGCTCTTAAGTTTCTCTCCTCAGCTTGTCATTTTCATCACAGAGACCAATCAACTCTCTGGTTAAACACACTTTCAGGGATTTTATTTTATATTTTTATAAATAAAAATGTTAATAAATAAGAAATATATTTTTAGCCACTGAGAATACTATTACTTTCTTAATTTCCATTTCAGATAATTGGCCATTGATGCTGACCAATGTTGAATTTTTGAATGCTGATTTTATATACTGCAAGTTTATGGAATTTATTCATTTGTTTCAACAACTTTTTAGTATTTTTCTATTCATTAAGTATGAGATTCATCAGGATTAGATCATTTCAAATAACTTGAGTGTTTCTAGACAAAACATAAACCTAAGTACCATAAAAGATGAGAAGGGATGTATGCATGTTATCCTTCACTGTCAAGAACTTGTCTTCAGTATGAAATAGTAACACCGAGCTATCTATCCAAGTGGTGCCTATAATGTAAAAGGTGAAGACATGGTTATGTTTTGAGTCTGCCAGGGAGTTACTTAGAGAAAGGTTGCAAAGATAGCTACATTGCAATTGAGTACTTTTTGAAGCCACTTTTCAAGGGCCAGCCTGAGCCCTAGAAATGCTTCAGGATCATCTCCACTGAGGCAAAATTCTCTACCTTCTTCCACTGTTCTCAAAGGACCTTTGTAGAAATGCCCTTTATTCTTGAACTTAAATATTTGGCATAAAACTATGAAACACACAAGAGGAAAGCTCTAGGATGGTTTAGTCAATATTTTTTTATAAGAATCTAAAAGCAAGAAAAAAAAATGAAAAGATAATAAATGTTATTGTATCCAATGCTTCTACACAGTGTTAGAATCAATGAATTCAATGTAGATACCCCCCAAAAGAGAAAAGACAGTTTTAAAAGTACTAGGAAGAAAAACTTTGTTTTATCACAGTATAGGAATGAGTACAGATAGGGAGACACAGATGCACTGTGTCCATCTGACAGCCGTGGCCTACAGCTCTATACTGTGGCTTGGCCGAGCCCATATCCTGACCCTGAGAGAGGAGATGGTGTCCAGTACTGCTGGGCCACCATGCTCCTGCTACATGAAGATGTTTCTGTCTTGTTTTTTAGCATATATTTCTTTCAGCTTTCAGAAATCCCCTTTTCCTTGCAGGATATGTTTGATGGTAATAAAGTTCTTGAGCTTTTGTCTATCTGGGTAAGTCTTTGTCTTCATTTCTAAGCATCAGCTTCCTTGACTATCTTGGTATTCTTGATATTGTATTCCTGGTTGTCAACTTTTGTCCCTCGGCTCCCAATGTCCTTGCACTTTCTGATCCTGTGCAGCTTCTCCTGAGACTAGCACACCTTTCTGTATGAAATTCACACGTGCTTTGCTGTGTTTTTCTTTCTAATTTTTAGACAAAGAGTGCTCCTCAACAGTTTGATTATGTATGGCATAAGATAATTCTATTGGATCCAATGATTTAATGATATTTTACATCTACCTGAAAATGCAGGTACTGATTCTGGTCTCTGAGGTTGGCTCTGTGTGGAAAAGTTTTTCAACAGTCAACATGTGTAGTGGTTAAGGTTGAAGTCACACAGTGATGGAATGTGTCCGAAGTCTAGAACTGCTGCCACCATGGTGCAGTTGGTGGGACCTGAAGGTTTTGTTCTTCTTGGAGACCTGAAATCTGCCAGATTGTCATCTGCCACCATAGTGGTGCTGGAGACTAAGTATACGCTATTAAGTTGAACTGCAGGATTGGGACTTCCTGGTTTTGAGATTCAAGGCCAGCTTCCCTCTTGAGCAATGACATCTCCTCCCTGCTCTACAATCTAAAGTAAGAGTGACACAGGAGACAGAAAACTGCCCTTCCTAGCCTTTGTTCCTTTTTAATATTGCTGTGCTATAGCTAGGAACTGCGCTTTCCCTAGCTCTTCTAAAATTATACCTATATTTGTGTATAGGTGTTTAAGTTAATGTTCACTGAAGGGATGATAATGGGACTCTAGATTTTAATTTTTTGTTTTTTGTTTTTTTTTTTAAATCAAGTAGATATAAAATATCATTGTAAAATCACACCAGTCCTTTTACTGGAGTAGCCAATTAGATTAAATGTGAGATTTATATCTTAATCTGAATGGCAAATTATAAATTTGGAAAGAATAACTAGGAGTAAAAAGGCCTAGTAAAAACTTTCTGATGACAGATGAAAACAAAGGATACATGGTCTTTGATCTGATTTTCTGTATTGCTTTCTAAACTCGGGTGTGTTTAGTCAACATTTATCTACATTGCGATCCTCTCCTAATTATAAATTCCACTCAAGCAGGGCAGGGGTGGCACACAACTTTAATCCCAGCACTTGGGAGACAGAGACAGGCAGACTTCTGAGTTCGAGGCCAGCCTGGTCTACAGAGTGAGTTCCAGGGCAGCCAGAGCTACACAGAGAAACCCTGTCTCGAAAAACCAAATAAATAAATAAATAAATAAATAAATAAATAAATAAATAAATAAGTAAATGAATTCCATTCAAGAGTCAAATGTCAGGATAGACAGACAGTCATGACAAGGTACAGCAAGCAAGCATGCGCACACACACACACACACACACACACACACACACATGCAGGGCTGCTGTGAATCACAAGGATGACTGGAGCAACCTTCCCCTTTATCATACCAATTACACTAAATAACAAAGCAAGACCCTTGATGAGCTTCAAACCGGCTAAACCCAGAAAGACAAAATTAGTTGCTGAATGGTATCATGTCTGAAGCAAGGCAGAAAAGAAAGCACAAGGAAAGAGCAAGACACACCCACCACCACAGAAACCATGGCTTGGGGTACCTATTGTAGCAGATGCCCAAGAGTCAAACAAACCAAACTAAAACAAAGTCAGAGAACCAACTGTAGTATCAACATCAAGATGTTAGATATTGCATTTTCTCTCGGGTAATTTTCTGAGACCGGAGTAGCCAGCTGGGAGGCACAGGCCCCACGACTCCCAGGGGAGCAGCTGGGCGGCAGGGACAGGATCCTCTCAGCTTCTGAGTGACAGAGGAGGATCAGCATCCTTCTCTGCCCCTTCCCTGCAAGTGGAGGGCCTACCTCCAGAGAGCACCTTAAGCCAGAGACCCAGGCGAGATCCGCCATTTTCTCTTGGGTGAGTTTCTGAGACCAGAGCAGCCAGCTTGGAGGAACAGGCCCCACGAGTCGCAGGGGACTTGCAGGGCTGCAGTGACAGGACAAGCTATAGCCAGAGACACTAAGAACATCTAACACCAAAAAGCAAAAGATGGCGAAAGGCAAACGCAAAAATCCTACCAACAGAAACCAAGACTACTTGGCTTCATCAGAACCTAGTACTCCCACTGCAGCAAGTCCTGGATATCCCAAAACACCAGAAAAGCAAAAAATGGATCTTAAATCATATCTCACAATGCTGATAGAGTAACTTAAGAAGGACACGAATAACTCCCTTAAAGGAATACAGGAGAATACAGGTAAAGAGGTACAGAATTACAGGAGATCATAAGTAAACAAATAGAAGCACTTAAAGAGCAAACTCAAAAATCCCTTAAGG
>NW_022196912.1:89756361-89756515 GCF_008632895.1 Mastomys coucha | reverse complement strand
AGGATTGCAAAATTGATCATCAATAGGAGGAGAGGACCTCGGCCCTGTGAAGGTTCTGTGCCCCAGGGGAATGCCAGGGCCAGAAAGTGGGAGAGGGCGAGGTGGCAGGTATGGGGAAGGGGGAGGCAACAGGGGTTTGTTTTTGTTGTTTTTG
>NW_022196912.1:89751429-89756351 GCF_008632895.1 Mastomys coucha | reverse complement strand
AAGATGGTAGATATCCTCACCACAGGCTCCCTGTTCAGTTGGTAGCCACTTGTATATCTTTTTAAATGAAAGGATATACCTGCAAATCCAGGTCCTTAATTGGAGTAACCATGTTTTAATTGCTTGGTAAGCATGTGGCCTCTATTCCCTTAAAGCATCTCTACAACTGAAGTTCTTTTAGGTAGCACCGGGGACCTTTGAAACAGCTCAGCCAGTGAAGGCACTTGCTGCCAAGCCTGATTGATCCCAGAGCACAAATGGTAGGAGAAAAATACCACTGGAAAGTGACACTGACTTTCACAACAGGCCATAGACACACACAGACATGTGTGCATGCACACACACACACACACACACACACACACCTGTAAACATTTTAATCACCATTAGCCTACAAATATAAATTTACTTTGGCATCAAATGAAAAGCAACATTTCAAACAAGAGAAAGCGTCTACCAGACTAGGTTAATTCTTTTGACTCATAATAAAACTGAAGATATAACAAGGGACTGAAGGAATGATCCTAAAAGGCTGGGAAGGTAAAAAAAAAAATGGTCTGGTATCTTCCTACCCTCTAGAATATTACTAATCTGTTAAGAAAGATAACATTATAAAATCTACAGGAAAATGGATGAAGCTGGACAATCTGAGTGAGGTAAGCCAGACCCTGAAAGACAAATGTCACATAATCTCTCTCATTTGTGGATGGTAACTTTGAATCTTTGTTACTTTGAATCTTTGAAACTTTGAATGTGTGTGTTTAATTTTGAGTACCAACAAATGTCAGCCACAGGATAGTGGAGTTTTCAAAGAAAGAAAGTAAGAGCACAGCAGTATAAAGGAGGAACTGAACAACAGAAGAGGAAGGGTTAAATAAGGTAGGGTAGCAGGACAGGCCAGGGAGGGAATATTGGGAGGGACACTAACACTCAAGACCTCATGAAGAAGTACTACTGCAGAATCTTCCTAAATATAAACATACATGTATATGAAAAAAATGTAGGTGACTTACCATATAATGGGGCAACAGTGGCCATACTAGTCATTCCACAAGCATCCTTACTAATGTTGTTTATATAAAGTTATTTTAGTGGCATTGAGCAGATTTTTCATTTTGGTGTCAACTTGTGTTTCCCAGTATTATGCCGACTGTGACTGATTATGATGACTATCTTCTTACACTCAATGGCATTCATAAATTTTTGATTTAGAAACTTTTAAATTCAAAATTGTTTTAAAATTAAAAAGATTTAAAAACAGAATACATATATAATACAGCCCTATTGCTTTTTAAAATTGAAAATAGATTTTTTTGTTTGATATCTTCTGATTATGGTTTCCCCTCCCCCAGCTCATTTTTGTTCCTCCTCTAATCCCCTCCTATCCAATCCACATCCTTTCTGTCTTTCCTTAGTAAACCAAACAGGTACCTGGGGAATAATAATAAAATAAAATAAAACCCAACACACTGGAGTAAGCAGAGAAGATGGGAAGGCCACAGCAGGTAGTCTGGAGCTGGCAATGTGACCGTTGACTTTGGAGGAAAGAGTGAACATCACCTACCTGCTTCCTTGGCCAATGTGACCTGCATGTTCTCTGAGAGCCCTGGCATTTCTAGGTATGCAACTAGAAATGAAGAATCAAGGCCAGCTTACTACCTTCACACACACATGTTTATTGTGATATGTTCTCCTACTCTCAACTTATCAAATCAGCCAATGTAGCTACCAATAGATGAATGGATTAAGAAAATATGGTATAGACACATGAAGGTTTTGTTGTTTTGTTGTGTATATTTTAATACTTAGTAACATAGATATGAGACATCAAAGGCCTCCTCTACAGTGACACACTTCCTCAAACAAGGCCACACATACTCCATCGGACAAGGTCACATCTCCTAATAGTGCCACACCCCATAGGCCAAACATTCAAACACATGAATCTATGGAACCAAACCTATTCAAACCACCATAATGCTCAAATGCAGTATGAGCACATATGAAAATATAATTATGTTTGTATGGTTAACATAAGCTAATAGCCTTTTAATGAGTGCTATTACTGTTTTCATGATCAACAGACCAATACATGAAGTAGTTAATGGATATCTGTTATTTATATAAATTACATAAAATTAACACACATATATTATTGTATGTACAATTCATCTTCACATTAGGTGAGTAACATACTCTAGAGGGGAACCTGATCTGGTATTAGGCGAGGGGAAAAGGACTGAAGCCCTGAAGGCCAGCAGAAAGAATGGAAACAGGCAACCTCAGGAAATAGGAGGTTGGAGGGACACTTCAGAATACACCAGAGATGTGGGAGGTAAGAGACTTTCAGAAATCAAAGGGAGGGACCTTAGATAAAATGCATAACAATAGGGAGAGGGAATTTATAGAGCTTACCTCCAGAAGGAAGACAGGGCATCTAGTGAGGGATGGGGTTGCCATCCCACAGTCACATCTCTGACCCATAATTATTCCTGTCTGAATTACAGGGATGGAAATGGAGAGGAGCCTGAGGAAAAGAAGGTCCAGTGACAGGCCCAAGGTGAGATCCAGCTCAAGGGTAGGTCCCAAGGCCTGACATTATTACTGAGGTTATGGAGTGCTCACAAAAAGGGACCTATCATTGACTGCCCTCTGAAAGACCCAACAAGCAGCTGAAAGAGTCAGATGCAGATATTTGCATCCAACCAATGGACAGAAGCAGCTGACCCCTGTTGTTGAATTAGTGAAGGCTGAAAGAAGCTGGGGAGAAGAGTGATCTTGTAGGAGGGCTAGCAGTCTCAATTAATCTGGACCCCCGAGTTGTCTCAAACACTGGACCATCAAACAGACAGCATACACCAGCTGATATGAGGCCCCCAATACAGGCCCCACATACAGTAGAGGACTTCTAGTCTTTGTTCATTCAGAGATGATGCACCTAACCCTCAAGAGACTGGAGGCCCCAGGGAGTGTAGAGGTCAGGTGGGGTGGGGAGGAGTTGTGGAATGTGGAGCAGTTGGAGGGTGGATGGGGGGGCGGGGAATGGAATATGGAGTGTAAAAAACAAATTAATTTAATAAAAAATTACATAAAATTAACACACAAAAATTATTGTTTGTCCAATTCATCTTCACATTAGGTGAGTAACATACTCTATAAATACTATTTAATAATATATACAATTTGGCCGAAATATGTAACAATGTCAACTGAAATTCAAAAATGTATGTTTTTCAATATAAAAAGACTTAAACACAAGGCATTATGTATTAGTTAAACTGGGCATTTGGGTTTCTCTTCCTTTTCTTAATGTTACATAGTTCTAATAATTATTTTACAGTTATTATGGATCCCTGATTATTTCCCTAGGGTTGTTCTGGAAATGTAACTGCAGACATGAACATTTAAGGACTTTGTATTTTTATGGTATTTCAAAATAATTGCATCAAAACAGAGGAATCAGCATCATCCCACCTACCACCCAAGAAACATTATGTTTTAGAAATCTTTGCTGAACAAAGTTAAACATACTAAACATGGGAATTTTAGAATTAGTTTATATTTACTTTATTTAATGTTTAATAAAATAGGATTGACTTCAAACATTGTTTCCTTTGGTAAGAATTATGTTTCAATTTTTCCCCTACTACACTATTTTACTCCTGGGTTCTTAATGTTTTTCCAATTAATACAATGAAATCTTATGAATTGTGTTACAATAGCATATATGCTGTATTGTAGCATATTTCTAAACTCCATACTTTTTTTGTAACTTGAAGCCCTTCAGGCATGAAAACAAACACTCATTGACTTCTTGACTATCATTTAGTCACTAGTTGGAAATGATGCTCTTATAGCAAGTTACTCACAATTTAATCCAAATGTTTATGCCCACAATCATTCTACACTATTTTGGAGACTTTTACTTTATAGGTCCTTAAATTTATGACTACCACTCAGATATCACTGGAACTTCAATATTTATTTATTCAAAAATCTATCTGTATAATCTTCTTCCTGCACATTATTTCCTTTAAAAGTCCCACTTTCCCTGTCATATTCTATTAAATCAATCATGCAGTTTACATTGCATATGACACTGCAGATGAGAAACACTAAAAATAAGCCACCAACCAAAGAGCATAGATGGGCTGGTCCTTGGCTTCCACTACATATGTAGCAGAGGTCTGCCTTATCTGGCCTCAGTGGAAGGGGATGTCCCAGAGAAGGGGGATGCTAAAAGGATGAAGTGGGAGTAGGTGCGTGGGTTGGAGAGCACTCCCTTAGAGGCAAAAGGGAGGAGGGTGGAGTGGAAGGTTCATGGAGGGGGGACTGGGAAAGGGAGCAACATTTGAAATGTAAATAAATAAAATAATTAATAAAAATATTAATCAAAGGAAATGTCTATGGCTTCAATAATATCAGACCAGAGGACTTTAGCTCAAATGCAAATGCTACAGCTAAGCATGTGAAGTGACCAATTAGACAGAATGGTCCTGACTGATAACATGACCAGTAAAATGCTTAGAAAATCCAGTAGTCACAGTGCATATATAATAACCAACAAAACTGAAAGTAGAAATGGTAATTTCATAATGGTAATTAAAGATTTGAATTCCCACTCAATAACCTGGAAGTAGAAAATGAAGTCAGCCAGCATACAAGAAGGTATCTACCAACCAGATCAACTAGACAAAGAACACTTCATGCAACAATAGCAGCCTGTGCACTCTCTCAAAGTGCATGAGGGAACAGGCAACAAAGTGGATATGGGGTTAGAACACCACCAACTTTTAATGCATAGAAACCATATATCTTTGACTTTAATGGAATTAAGAATAGTTTTACTACAAAAGGAAACAACAGGGAATTCTCTCTCTCTCTCTCCCTCTCCCTCTCCCTCTCCCTCTCCCTCTCCCTCT
>NW_022196912.1:89727304-89751398 GCF_008632895.1 Mastomys coucha | reverse complement strand
CTCTCTCACACACACACACACACACACACACACACACACACACTTTAAACAATGTATCCTTAAATAGCCCACAGGTAAAAGATGCCTCAAGAGAAATTATGACTTTTGTTGAAATCAATAACTATGAAATTGAATTTACACAAATCTTACAAGTGCTGCTGAATCAGTATTAAGATGAAATGTTATAATCTCAAGCATTTACATTGTAAAGAAAGATGGGTTTCAAAACACAATTTGAACTGAACCACAAGATAGCTCAGCAGGTAAAAGCACCTCCCACAAGCCTGACTATTTAAGCACTGTGGAAGGAATTCTGACAACCTAAGTGCTTTTTCTACAAGGTGGAAGGAGAGGATCAACTTTCATAAGTAATTTGGGCTAAGGTTTTGTACAAATTTTCTGTAACCAAGGAATCACAAGGCAATTGGTTTTTAACTATTCTTCCATATAAGATATCAATTAATTTTTTTTTATCATTTTAAATATCTGTTTAGGAATGAAGGGCAATTGGTCGGCCAACTATATAAATGTTTGTAAAACTTCCTTTTGGGAACCAAGAAAGAAAAGGAGAAGTATAAGACCAGATTTTGAAATAGAAATAGAGAAACAATCAGTCAACTTAAAAGCCAAACCTCTAAAACATCAGTAAAATGTTCCTTTAAAACTAGCAAGGAGAAAAGATAGGGCCATATCAGGAGAGGAGATTGTAGACCAAATTTTACTGTCAAGAATGAAATAGACATGGCTACAATTCCCACCTAAGAGATAAAGAAGCGAGGAGATACATACTATTGTTATATTCATAATTTTGAAGTGTGTGGAGTTCCTCAAAAGCTGCAATTAGAATGAATTCAAGTTGAAGAGGAAAACATAGATAGTCCTGAGGATGGTTTATATTTCTTTTCATTTCCTTTTTTTTCAGTGCTGGAAATTGAATATAGTTTCTCACATGATCTACATGACAAGACAATGATCTGCCATTGAGCTATATCTCCAGATGTGATGTGCACAATTATTGAGTAGCTATAATTCTTCCCAAAAGACTAGATCATTTTACTAAGGTATATGATGAACTTTTGTCAACATTTCAACAATATGTAATTCCAATTCTACATCAATATTTCCAGAAAATAGTAAATACTTCCATTATTCACACTCAAGACAGACAAAGACAGTCAAAATAAAGGAAACTATAATCTAATAGCTGACATAAAGATTGTCATAAAAATCCTAGACAAACTTAGAAAATAAAATATAGTAACAAAAGAAAAATATGTTTAAAACCAATTTTTATGTTTTTTCCAGAAATGAGAAACTGACTCAGTGTTGAAATGTCAATCAGTACAATCTATACTTTAACATGACAAGAAAAAAAATAACTGAGGATCATATCATTAAATACAGAAAAATATTTATTCTATTAAAATGAAGCCCTCTGCAAACTGAGACAATAAGTCTTTCAGACTAGAAAGCAACATCTGAGTAAATATCACCACATCTAACATTATATTCAATGATGGCAGCCTGACAGGATGACCACTTTCTGCCACTTCTACTCAGCATGGACCAAGGAGCCTTGACTAGTGCAAAAAGGAAAATAAAGGAATAAAATGGAATGTAAAGAAAGAACTCAAACCTATCTAGTTGGCATATTATATGGCCGTGTAAAATATTTCAGTCCTAGGATTCACATTACTTAGTCAGGTTAAAGTATATAAGACTAACACAAAATGAATCATATCTGCATATATTGCTGATGAACTATCAGTCATTAAATTAAAACATGGGCATTTAAAAGAGCTCACAGAGATGTAATGCATATTTAAATATAGTAAAGCAAAATGTAAGATCTATGTGCTGAAATTTCAAAGTAGACTACGTGATAGTAAAATGCTGAATTTGCTGACTGGAAGAGTTGGTATTTAAATGTTAATTATTCTCAAATTAACTACATGTGTAATGCATTTACAAAAGGGTTATACCATTAACTATTCTAACTCTAACCTTTAAATGTGAGGAGAAATACGCAAAAATAGTTAAAACTATAAAAAGAGCATTTCACGAATCATATGGTTTTACTTTTTAAGATTGATTATAAACCTATAGTACTCACCACAAGATGGTGATGTCTGTAATGGGACAGCAGGCTACACTGTGGGATAAGGTCAAATATAGATGCTGGCACATGTGGGAAATTGATTGTTGACAGAATTACAAAATGGAGAAAGGGTGACCTTTTCAACACATAGTTGGAACAAATGAATATTCATATGTACCAACAGTAACAATTATAATAATAAATCTCATACTTTATACAGAAATCAACTGAAAATAGAACATAGATTTTTAGTGTAGGATTATACACATTTTTAGGAAAAATAATAGGGTATGTCCTCTGACCTAGGAAATATCAAAGAACTTGAGGAAAATACATTGTCATCAAAATAACAATAATAAATTGAACTCAGTCAAGATTCAAAACTTCTAATTATTTAATATGTCATTAAAGTATATATTCCGGCAGACCACAGATTTTAAGAAAATGTCTTTGAGGTATGTCTGGAAACTATATTGATATCCAAGGTACAGGAGTATGTCCAGCAATTTGTAGCAAAAATAAATGTTAAAAGTTGGCTATGTTTTAAACACATTTCAACAAAAGTCATTTATGTAAGGATGTGCCAAATATTGCTAGCTCCCATCAGGAGAGTGAGGGAAGATATCACACTGGGATATCATGTGCCCACCAGAATAGCAAAGCGCAAGGCTTATATCCTTACATTTAGAGTTAGCTCCTCAGACTGCAATGCCAGAGCATATCCAATTAACAGCTAAGATACGGATAAGACACAAGGATACAATCCACCATCATGTGCTACTTAGCAATGAAAGAGACTTGCTATTGACTCTCACCAACTGTGGATGAATCACAGTCTTGTCTGTGGAGTGTGCATCACATAATTAAATTGTTTGAAGTTGTACAACAAAGAAATGAAATAATTGCTGAAAACTGTGCTGGAGTAGGACTAGCCTGTTGGAACCAGAGTGGACCAAGGAGGGATGTGATCACACTTTTTTGAATTCTAACTAATTTAAAGTAGATAAAAGTCTGGGCATGCTGTTTAGGAAAAACAATACAGATGGAACACTTATAAGCATCTATCTCATTGTACATAAATTATAACCTAAAGGAGAAAGAAATGTGAAAAGTAGAAGCTTAATTAAACATGCATGTTGAAACACTGTGGGAAGATGGTACCAGTGCTTGGAACACACCGATATACAGCAAAGCTTAGTTAGGTGGCTTATGTATCAATAGAGGGGTAAATAGCTGGACAGATACAGAATAAAATTTAGTATGTAATGATTTTGGGAGTTATATTAGGTCTACAGTTGAAAATAGTCTTTCAACTTCATACTTGAACATTGAGAAATAAAGTGCTATTGGTCCAGCTTGTTAGATAACAATTACACCATTATACCATTGTAAGAGTCAATATTTATAGAGAATTTCAGTTGGAGTATTTGTCAGGTAAGAAGTTTCTCTATTATGAAGCAACATTATGGTAGATGAAAACACTTGTGCTTCAGAGTCAAATGTGGCATATGGTAGTAACATTAATGTACCTACTGCAAAGGAGGCACAAAAAAAAAAAATGTTCCCTGACATCTGCAGGCTTTCACACCACAAAATCAAAGCCTGGATTTATGTAAGTACAATAGTATTGCTTCTAAAGAATATTTACAAATTTTCAACAAAGCTCAATTTTTGTTTTCCCGGCTTTTAAAATGTAAGGTATAAAATGTAAGGTATAAAGTATGTGAGATATTTTTGCAAGGGACAGATTCATTTTTGCAATGAATGAATCTTATTTGTGGATACAGTTTTTAATTGTTTAAATTTGATGCATTTATATCACATAATAAAAAAATGACTGACTAGGAGAACTTTTTTAATCCATACATTATTGTGTCATCCTCTTGAATTTGTAATCAAATGAACACTGTTCCTGTATTAACTTTATTGGATTTATCAAATTTAGAAAGATATGCTTGTACTACCCCATGAAAATTGAATTCTGAAACTGATAATGACTTATCATCCTGAGTTTGTTGACAAGATTTATACTAGCTACCCTATTTCTGAGATGTAAGGATATGTACCTGTAGGCACCACACAACCCTGCTATGGGTCTTCTTTCATGAATAATACATTAACAAGCTTTCAGAAGTTCATAGTTATGTTTTTGATTTAAGAAGTAAGAAGAGAGAAGAGAGAAACTAATTTCAGGATGCAAAATTTCTGGGTTCTCTAATGATTTCACTTTGTGAATTCATTTCTTTGAGCATCTCTTTGTTCAAAATAATGGCTTAGGCCATCTACAGTAATGTGGAGTACAGAGCTTTAAAACTGAGGACCTGCTGTAAGCAAAACTTTTGTCTTTGGGGAAATTTAAATCAGTTTCACAATGTTAGAACAGTTTTTAAAGATGTCTATCAATGTTTACATGCATTCTCCAGAAGATAGCATACTTATTACAGAAAACTGATGGATTATACAAACAAAGAAACAAACAAACAAACCCCCCCAAATCAACCCCCCAAAAGAGCAATCATGGAATACATTTAAAAAGCTATAATATGCAGATTAATAAATAAATATAAATTTTCACATAAAATATACAGTTATTTTTCTATCGTTATGTGTCCCAGTTTGATCCTGAAGAAGAAACTAAAAAGACATGACATCACCAAGCCTGGACTCTAGACATCCTTAAAGGAGCTCCTATACTTGGGGATGGTGGAAGAGCTGAGCTGAGTATAGAATGTTATAAAGGGACTGCACAGGCTCCTCTGCTTGATGATTTGTACTCTAGAGAGTAGCTGTAGAGCATTTGCAATGCAGGGTCTAGCTGGTAAAAGTAGGTCTCTAAGGCTGGGCCCTGAGTGTTGTGTCTGCCTCTAGTTCTTGCCTGTGCTCTTGGCTTTTGATGGCCAACCAGAGAGTGTATAAGCTACCACCTGAAGCTCCTGCTATAGAGGTATTCTGCCTGGCTTCTTTGCCTCCCTTTCTCTTACCCTTCCCTCCTCTCCATTTCCTTTCCTTTCCTTCCCTTTCCCCTTCCCCCTCTCTTTTTTTTTTCTCTTCAATAGTCCTAGTAATAGTTGAGGTTGGGTAATACCAGAAAGCATAGAAAAGAGTTAAACTGAAAATATCATGAAATTTGCCTTTGTAGAGATGTGGAAGTCATAAGAAATGTTACAAAGAACTGCTTTGAGGGATTTCCAGAAGGACATATTGACAAGTAAGTGGGATTAGTAGAAAATAAGTAAATTGGACAGAACAATATAGGACAAAAAAAATAAACATAACATCTCTTTTAAAGGGTCTACAAAAGGGACAAGACAATTGAATCAACAGAGGAGGATTTAGCAAAAGATTCACCTGCAAAATCTGAACACTTTTTAAATATTTTCCATTTATTCAATGTGTTTGAGTGTTTAGTCTGCATGCATGTCTATTTACCACTTGTATCCCTGGTGCCTGATAGGGATTAGCATCCCTTGGAACTAGTTGCTGGTTGAGAGCTACTAACACACGGTGCTGGGAACTGCACTTGGGTACCCTGCAAGATCAACAAATTCTCTTAAATGCTGAGCCATTTCTCCAGCCTTTGAAAATATTTAAATAAGCTACAAAAAGCTTAGTACCTTATTACATGTTGGAGCATCTACTGGGTATATGCCCAGGAGTGGTATAGCTGGGTCCTCAGGTAGTACTATGTCCAATTTTCTGAGGAACCGCCAAACTGATTTCCAAAGTGTTTGTACCATCTTGTAATCCTACCAGCAATGGAGGAGTGTTCCTCTTATTCCACATCCTCACCAGCATCTGCTCTTACCTGAGTTTTTGATCTTAGCCATTCTGACTGATGTGATGTGGAATCTCAGGGTTGTTTTGATTTGGATTTCCCTGATGATTAAAGATGTTGAGCATTTCTATAGGTGCTTCTCAGCCATTCAGTATCCAATAGTTGAGAATTCTTTGTTTAGCTCTGTAATCCATTTTTTAATAGGACTATTTGGTTCTCTGGAGTCTAACTTCTTGAGTCCTTTGTATATATTGGATATTAGCCCTCTGTCAGATGTAGGGTTTGTAAAAATCTTTTCTCAATCTGTTGATTGCCATTTTTGTTCTATTGACAGTGTTCTTTTTCTTACAGAAGCTTTGCAACTTTATGAGGTCCCATTTGTCAATTCTTGACTTTAGAGCAGAAACTACTAGTGTTCTGTTCAGGATAATTTCCCCTGTGCTCATGTGCTTGAGGCTCTTGCTCACTTAGTTTTCAATTAGTTTCAGTGTATCTGGTTTTATGTGAAGTCCTTGCTCCACTTGGACTTGAGCTTTGTACAAGGAGATAAGAATGGATGGATTTGCATTCTTCTATGTTCTAACTGCCAGTTGAACCAACACCATTTGTTGAAAATGCTGACTTTTTCCACTGGATACTTTTAGCTCCTTTGTCAAAGATGAAGTGACCATAGGTGTGTGGGTTCATTTCTGGGTCTTCAGTTCTATTCCATTGATCTACCTGCCTGCCACTGTACCAATACCATGCAGTTTTTATCACAATTGCTCTGTAGTACAGCTTGAGGTCAGGGATGGTGATTCCCCCAGAAGTTCTTTTATTGTTGAGAATAATTTTTGCTATGCTCCAACATGTAATAAGGACACATGCTCCACTATGTTCATAGCTGCCTTATTTAAAATAGCCAGAAGCTGGAAAGAACCAGATGTCCCTCAACAGAGGAATGGATACAGAAAATGTGGTACATTTACACAATGGAGTACTACTCAGCTTTTAAAAAATGAATTTATGAAATTCTTAGGCAAATGGTTGGAACTGGAAAATATCCTGAGTGAGGTAACCCAGTCACAAAAGAACACACATGGTATGCACTCACGGAGAAGTGGATATTAGCCCAGCAGCTCAGAAAACCCAAGATGCAATTCCAACTAGGCCATCCTCCACTACTTTGCAGCTGGAGCCATGAGTCCAACCATGTGTACTCTTTGGTTGGTGGTTTAGTCCCTGGGAGCTCTGAGGGTACTAGTTAGTTCATATTGTTGTTCGTCCTAAGGGGCTTCAAATCCTTTAGCTCCTTAGGTCCTTTCTCTAGCTCCTTCATTGGGGCCCTTGTACTCAGTCCAATAGATGGCTGTGAGCCTCCACTTCTGTATTTGACATGCATTGGCAGAGCTTCTCAGGAGATAGTTATATCAGACCAAGAAGAAGGAAAACCAAAGTATGGATACTTTGGTCCTTCTTTGAAAGGGGAACAAAAATACCCATGGGAGGAGATACAGAGACAAAATGTGTAGCAGAGACTGAAAGAAAGGCCATCCTGAGACTGTCCCACCTTGGGATCCATCCCATATCCAGTCACTAAACCTAGACACTATTGTGGATGCCAGCAAGTGCTTGCTGACAGGAGCCTGATATAACTATCTCCTGAGAAGCTCTGCCAATGCATGTCAAATACAGAAGTGGAGGCTCACAGCCATCTATTGGACTGAGTACAAGGGCCCCAATGAAGGAGCTAGAGAAAGGACCTAAGGAGCTAAAGGATTTGAAGCCCCTTAGGACGAACAACAATATGAACTAACTAGTACCCTCAGAGCTCCCAGGGACTAAACCACCAACCAAAGAGTACACATGGTTGGACTCATGGCTCCAGCTGCACAAGTAGTGGAGGATGGCCTAGTTGGTCATCAGTGGGAGGTGAGGCCCTTGGTCCTGTGAAGGCTCTATGCCTCATGGTAGGGGAATTCCAGGACCAGGAAGCAGGAGTGGATAGGTTGGTGAGCACGGGTACAGGTAGGGGGAGGGGGGTTTTGGAGGGGAAACCAGGGAAGGGGATAACATTTGAAATCTAAATAAGGAAAATATCTAATAAAAAATTAATACCAAGGATTAGAGATTTGGATCAGCAGTTCAGATCTCATTCTGTTACTGTACAGGGCATGGGATTGGTTGCCAGTACCTGTATGTTGGCCTATAACTCTCTAACTCTACTTTGAGTGGATCTGATGCTCTCTCTTGTCTTGAGAAGTATCAAGTACAAAGTGGTGCACATACATATATCCAGGCAAAAGACATGCACACACACACATATACACACACAAATAAATTTTTATTTCTTTTTAATTTAAATTTGCATTTATTTAAATGAAATTATTTATTTTCTAATTATACTTAATTTTAATAAAGATTGATACAAATTAAAATATTTGTTTTATTTAAAGTGACCTATACCAGAAAGGACTGGATAGTGCCATTCTCATGGTGAGCAGGTAGGGTCAAACACAAAGTGCCAGAAAGGATTGGGAATAGTTCATTGACAGGCCACTCTATACACTCCTCCCACATACTAGGAAGACACTATCCTTTTCATCTTCTTTCTTGTTGTGCATAATCTTGATCCTCATCCCCATCATCTATTCATGAAGGCACTGCCTCCGTCTTCTTCTTTCCTGTAGTGACTGCTCAGTGTGGGCTCTCCCCAGTGTGGAAGCCTGTAGGCATCAACATATATGCTCTAGGTTGGTGTGCCTGGGACACCTTCACTTTGGGGCTTGCCCTCCCTTTCCTCTCTCACTCCATCCCCTTTCTGTTCCATCATTATCTGGTCTCCTTGCTCCTGGAGGAAAGTGTTAGCTAGCTACTGAGCAAATTGTCATTTTTGACAAACTGTTATGCTTTAAAGAAATGCTACCCTAGTAGACAGATGGACAAAGAAGGAAGACCCACCAGTGTTTTCATGTCTGATTTCAATGAAGATCACTTTGGAAGTGTTAATGCTAACTCCCCCTAAGTGGAATATCCGGTTTCAGCAGCACCACAGTGCTTGGCAGTGTTTCAAAAGTAAGGTCTTCAATTTGTTTCAAAATGGATAAAGATGAGGTGCAGAATAAAATTATGTAAAACATCCTTTATAGTTTAGGTTATGAAGAAGATATTCTTTCACAACCTTGCTCTTCAGTCCACAGTTGTGAGCCTTGAAAATGATTTAGCTTTGGAAGCCAGTGCTTAATTCTGTTGCTGTCCTCACTGGTACAGGAAGTAGGGGTGGAGGGGGTGGGCTGAGGTTGGCTGTTACTTTTGAGCACCCAATCACTTCTCAAACACGTTTAAAAATAATTTTTAAAACTATTGAAATTAACTATCCTGAAATATACATGATTTTATAGATAGGATGGTGCCATGATACAAAAAACAAAACAAAACAAAATATTCAAAGCCAATGCACATATAACCAACAGCCATTGAAATAAATACAGAACATTCTTGTCTGAGTTTCCTGCCATCTCTGAATACAACTTTAGAGAAAGGAAAGGAATTTAAAAAAAAAATCGAAATTGCCTCAGATGTTCTCCTGCCCACATGAAGGTGACCCCAATTAACCAGGGAAGCTCTCAGCTTAACCTCCAAAATAATATAGCAAAAGTCTTAAATTGCATGCTTCCAATAGAATATGGGGGAAGAGTCAGCTGTAGAAAATTGAACCCTTGTAGATGCAGAAAGCACTGATGCTCTTGGCTCTACCATTTATCAGATCCTAAATAATCTAATAAAAAATAAATGTCAGATGAGAGGCATCAGAATCTGTCCCTTGACATTGGTTCCTCTGCAGGAAGCCATTGATGAAACAACAGTGGGTTAATAACTATAACATCTGCCCTAAGAGAAGGCACTTTTCATTGCTGCCTCATGGATGACATGTCAGCCTTCCTACAAAAGGAGAAAGAATACACAGGATAACCTTCTTATAGTTAGTTTTCCTTTACCTATATGAAATGATTAAATGTAATAGACTCTAGCAGGTAATGCTTCAGTTGTTCAGAGAGACTCACTCCAGAGCATTTCCCAAATAAAAGTTGCTCTCTCTCTCTCTCTGTGTGTGTGTGTGTGTGTGTGTGTGTGTGTGTGTGTGTGTGCATTTCCATGTATGTGGGCACATGTGTGTGCACATATATGCACATTCATTTGAAGGCCAAGGTTTAACATTGAGTGTCCTTGATTGCTCTCCACCCTACCCACTAATTAGGCTAGTCTAAATAGCTAGCTTTCTCCTAGGATCTCCATCTCCTATGTACTAAAACTGGTGTGTGTGTGTGTGTGTGTGTGTGTGTGTGTGTGTAAGAGAGAAAGAGAGACAGAGACAGAGAGAGAGAGAAACTTAAACTCTGATCCTCATACTCACATCACAAGCTCATTATTCATAGAGCCATCTCCTCAGCCCTATAAGTTTTTTGTTGTTGTTGTTCTTGTTGTTGTTTTTAATTTGAGTTGACCATGCAGGACTGAAAGCACTGAGCCCCATATGAAAAGATGCCTCAGGCAACTAGCACACTTCTCTATTGCTGCTATCTCTAGTACCTAACTAATGTTAAAAACTTCTTAAAAGAAAGAAAGAAAGAAAGAGAGGGAGAAACAGAGAGAGAGAAAGAAAGAAAGAAAGAAAGAAAGAAAGAAAGAAAGAAAGAAAGAAAGAAAGGAAGGAAGAAAGGAAGGAAGGAAAGAAGAAAGGAAGAAAGAAAGGAAGGAAGAAAGAAAGAAAAAAGAAAGAAAGGAAGAAAGAAGGAAAAGAGATCATCTTCAGCAATATAGAGATATAGAGTTCTAGGCTAGCTTGGTCTATACATGACACTGACTCAAAAACCTAAACAATCAGGCCCTTAAAAGCCAAACAAAAATAAAAATAAAATCCAGACCTAAAAATTAAGAAATACATTTGTTCCATGGGAAAAAATATCAAGTTAATGTAAACAAAATTTTAGGACTGATGAGGCACAAACATTAAAACAAAACTTCTTTGGAACAATTTTAAAAAAACTATCTGAAATGCATCTCAGTACTTGGGATGCAAAAGAAGGTAGATTTCTGTGAATTTGAGGCCAGTGTGTTATTCACAGTGTTCTGTATGCCAACCAGGGTTAAATAATGAGAACCTGCCTCAAAAAGAAAAGAATCTGAACTCTATATAAGTTTCAGCTAAATAATTAATACTTCCAATGTTCAGTTTCTTTCTTCCTCTTTAATGCTTCCAAAGCCTGCTTTGTTCTTTCTTCAGTCTGACCTATTCCTTATAGTCATCCGTAGTTCCTTCCTTTGAAACACATAAAAATAGAAAGCAGCAATGTTCCTGCAATAGAACACTGTACCAAAGGTCACAGGACCACATAATGGATGCCCGAATTTTGTTTAAAAAATTTGTAAGCAGTAAATTAATACAAAGACCTTAGACAGAGATTCAATGTTAAAAACTTAAAAACTTTAACATTGGAGATACATTTCTTCTGTCTATTTTTCCACCTGGAAATATTCTTTAAAGCTTTTATCAGAACAGAAAGAAACTGTGATGTATGAACTGCAGAAGGAAGGCCTCTGAGCCATGACTTCAATAAGAAACAATGTCTAGCAGGCTTCTTCAGCAACAGGTCAGGAGAATGACTCTTTGTTGACACATGTCCAGGGTTGTACTCCCAGGCTCATGGGAGGTCAGTCACCATGGAAAGTCTCTCGCCAATTAGGCATGAATTTTGGCAAAATGGCTGCATGAATAGAATAGAATGCTGAGTTTTTATTTTCATGCATTAACTCGTGCATCAACATTCATCTTCATCAATTCAATCAAGTCTTGCAAAAAGTAACTTGAGTACCTGGAAGATATTGTTATCAAATATAATCTCTCTTCTGAAAAAGAAAAGGGACTAGAAAGTTCTATATAACCTTATCCATACACATGTAAATATGTACATCTGTGTGCACATGCTCCATTCAGCTTGGTAGGGGTGGCAGCCTTCATGATGTATATCAACCACCGAAGCTCTACCTCTGTCATATACTGCCTTACCATCTGTGTTTTTATCTGCTTCCAACTCTTTGAAACTTGGAATCATCATTCCTTTTAATTGCTGTCCTTTCTTATCAATATATTTTTAGTGTTTTCTTATTACCCATCTCAAAATTGGCTGTTGAGCACATCGTCTTTACCCTGCCAAGGGAGACCAGGCTGTCCATCGATGTGTTGGTTTTTATTCTTCGTCCTTGTTTCTCACATCTCTGTTCTCTTGTTTAACCAGGTTTCCTGACTTACAGGTTCCTTCTACGGAAAATTGTCACTATCAATTTGATTCCTACTCAGTGTTCTGTTATCCAAAAATGTGCAATGCCATGGAAAGCCAAATCTGCTCACTTACTTTCCATTCTTGGTTCTTTTCTCCTTAAGTCCCTGTTCTTTGAGTTTCACAATGCTTTTCTGGTGCTTTCATCACCAGGACCTTGTGAGTTTTGTAATCCACCCGGCCTTCCGTCCCCTACCCTGGACCACTATTTCCCAGAGCTGCTGTTCCCTGATGTTCTGGCTTCTCTATATGCTTCCTTCGTTGTTCCACAATGAAAGCCAGTTTTAACTAAGGTGTCTTCCCAGGTTCTCTAGTACTGAGACCAGTTTCTTTCCTTTTACCCCCATTTACACTTAAAGTCCACAGTTTAATGTACTCAGACCCCCACCTCCACTAGTGATCGGCACCTGTAACTATCAGCTGGTCAAAAGCCACTAACCATCAACAGGAGTGTTCCCATCTCTGCTGCTACTGCACTGATCTGCAATCTCACCCCAGTTTCTTGTCAGTTACAAATATTATCCTGTGAAGCTGTTACAGCCTTAACCCTGGTCTATCTCTGTTCCCAGGAAAGCCACAGAATCATCTTCCTACAGCTTTGTTGCAATCACCACTTCTTACTGCTAAGCATTGCTAATATTTGCAGGTTTTCTCCAGAAATTAATTTCATATTTTACCTGATAATTTAATATTTTACCCTTTACCCTTGAAGATGCTCCATTTTTTTTACCTCTTTCTAAAGTTATCTCACCACACACAGTAGTATTACTGTCATTCTCCCAAGCTGCCTGGCCTCTGAACCTGCTTCTATAGATTCTATGAACTATTCGTCTTGATCTCCAGTCTTCTCTGCATCCAACTCTTCAATGTTTTCCTAGTTTCTAAAGCTGGACTGCACATCTCTTTTGTGGATAGATGTCTGTTCTCCATCAAATTCTCAGCTCCTTTAACTGAAGAATAGTTTATTTATCACTAAACGATCCCATATAGTATACATCTTATGCAATTTTCATATATATATTCTATCTATTGATATATATAATAATATAGATATAATCTATCTATCTATCTATAATAACATTGATGTGGTTTTACAAATGTTAAAATATTACCAGTGAAGAGATTTTTTTTTCCTAACCTGAGCAATAGCAGCAAGTAATGTAGATAATAACAACAGTCTACCCACGGGCCTATAGAAATGCTAATTACTGTATTTAATACTCTTTGGTTAGGACAGCACAAAACTTCCTTAAATATGTGCTGGGGGCCGGCCCCAGTGAGGGGTGTTTCTTCTTTCTTGTTGGTTCTTCTTGAGGCAGCCGAGGGGGAAGAACATAACCAGAGGGCAAGACTTTGTCTTATGAGAAATTTAGGGTTGCTGTATAATAAAAAGTTTACTTATCTAAGTCTGAGTTACTATGCTATTATAGCTGACCTGCCTTCTGTGATCCTCTGAGGCCAGAAACCGTAGTTTCTGGCACTTAGTACCTCATCCTAAAACAACAGGAGATTAAAATTAATTGCTAGAGCCTTTTCCCTATTGTCCAGATGCGTCTTGCTTGTCAGGCTGGGGGAAGTTTGTAGCAATAAACTTCTATTAAACCAGGAGAAGAGGTTCGCAGAAGGAAAAACTTTTACATAAACAAATATGCATAATCTCACGTAAATTCATATACAGATTCATTCATGCTTATTTATTCATTTACTCATTTCCGTTTAAACCCAGTTGGGCCCAGCTTACATGCATTCTCACAATTACATACTTATACACACATGCATATATTCTCACAACTACATACTTACACACACATACATACTTACATATGCATATAGAGCAAAAGACCAAGCACCAGTGCAGAAAGAACTCATTCATTCTGGATGAAAAATGGAGGTCCAATCTTTATTTCATAGAGAAAGAAAAGGCTTCTACCCTTTTAATGCTAAATGAATTAAACCCATGTTTGTAAGAAAAAAGCTTTGTTTCCCTTAAAAAGACTAAGCCTGCCTTGTGCTTAACATGGGACCTGCTCTGTCCATGGTAAGGAGAAGCCTGCCTGCTCCTTCTGCTCTCTGCAGCATCTTCTTTTTTCCTCTTTCCTTCTGCATTCTGAACATTGCTCTTTTAGTATTTTATGTTACCTATAGTTTCTAAGTTATTCCACTCTGCATTTTCCTTCTAATCTAAAAAGTGTTCTATCTAAAAACTTCTCCTCAGCTCAGTTCCTCTCTCAGGTCAGTTCTTCTCACCTCTGTTCCTCTCACCTCAGTCCTCCAGTTCTGACTCTTCTTTTTGTCCTCAGCCCTTAAGTTTCTTTCAGAAAACATGATCATGTTAAAAAGTTCATCAAAAGTTCACACAGAAAATCAAACCATAAATTGAAATAGAAGCTTACAACAGAGAATGTTTACATGCATATCCATTTAGGAATAATTATCTAGCTAAACATCCTTCACCTGTCTTAGCTCCACAGGTTCATTGTAGGTTTAAAACCATAATTAAGTTGTAGGAGAAGTTTTGTATAGATAAACCCAGCCAATATTTTATCATCTGTCCTAGCACCTATAATAAATTGTTAGTTCCCCTTTTATAACCTTTGGTTAATTGTTTTACCACCTCTTGGAATATACTCTGAGTAGGAGAAAGTCTGGTTACTATCTAAGAGCAATTAACTGGTGACACTTGGGAGACTGGCAGAGTTCTCACTGCAGTTTTAACTATCAGTAAAGGACCTAATAGCAGTCTCGTTATAAAAGAGCTTAATAATCACTGATATAATTTTAGGAATTCTTATAGGATCATTAAAGTCTTGTCTTCTATTTATTTATATAGCATCACTATAAGACAGTACATCTTTGTGGATTGGCAGAAATCTGCTCCAAAGGGGTGTACTATTAGTGATCATTGTATATGTATAATAATAATTGTAAAACCATCTTAATAGCAAGAATCTTTCCTAAAATGAATCCCTTACAGCCTTGCTTAATAAGGGTGCACCTGTTGCAGATTATATAATAATCTGAAGCAGGCCACTTCAGGATGATCACCTGCTAGTTATTAGCTTGTCCCTTTATGTCTCCTGACAAATATGAATTTCTTCTCAAGTGTATTGCCACTAATACTTTAGGAACTGTTCAAAAGTATCCATTGAACATATCACATATCTATGTAAGATAGAAGTTCCTTTAATTTTTAAAGAAGCTCTCTCTCTCTCTCTCTCTCTCTCTCTCTCTCTCTCTGTGTGTGTGTATGTGTGTGTGTGTATGTGTGTGTGTGTGTGTTTGTGTGTGTGTGTGTGTGTGTGTGTGTGTGTGTGTGTCGATGCAAACACAGGTTAACAGGGAAGTTGTCAGGCCTAATTCCAGAGGAAGCAACTCTCCTCTCAGCTGATGAACAAAAGTTCTATAAGACTGGCTTCCAAGAACCAGTTTCTTTATCCCACAGGGCAGCTGCTCACTAGAGAGTGGCTTCATTTGCTCACAGCCACCATCTTTTAACCTTCAAATCAGGTCTATGATGGGGGAGGACCAGTGTTTTCACCAGGTACAAGAATGTTCCCTAGCATCACTGGCTCAGCATTGCAAATTGCACCTTAGCCCTCCAGGACCCCTTTGATCCAGAGCATGAATCTCAGAGGCAATCCTTTGTAACAATCACCACTTGTGACATCTCATATAAGCCTAATTACCTAGTTGGAAATACTCTGTGGTCCAAGTTTCTGGTTAAGTCCAAGTCATTTTTCTTCTAGCCACACACTGCCTGACAGCCAGGAAACATTTCATTAGCAGTAAGAATGACTTTCATTTTTTTCTTCCATTTTCATCTTTTTGAGGAATTCTTCTATCAATGAAAATGCTAGCAAGCCCTGATATCCATTCCAGCTCTCTGTCACTTTGATTTATTTCTCTCCGTACCCAGTGTGTGGGAACATAGAGCAAGCAATAAACATGGCAGCCCACTTTGCATTTAAAAAAAAAAAAGAATTTTGTCTTTTGTCTGTAAGGAAACTGCTTTTCCAACGGCCAAAAAGAATTTATGCATTGTAAGAACACTGAGTTAAATCTCGCATCACCACACTTACCTGTGGCTAGAGAATATCACCAAGATACTTTGTTTCTACCCTGAATAAATAGTCTGTGTTTTCGCAGGGCATATGGGTATACCATTACATTTGTAGCAAATGCTAATAATTTTAAATGTATATTTTATGTATATACATTCATATAGAGTACATATCTTCACATATAAAACTACAATATTTCACAGTAATACACATTTTTAATTATTCTCACAGATCATATTACTTATTAACAGCCTTTACCAGCCAAAGGAAAAAAATTGAAAAGTAAAAGTAAAAAAGGTTGGCAAGTAAGCAAACCCCAGTTATAACTCTGCTTGGGCCCCTTCTTAGCCCCAACTCTGTGGCCATAACATTGCTGTTTCCATTGGTTGGTTCATCAGAGAAGGTTAGGGTTAGTTCACGAGGCTTATTTGGTAGAGTAAGATTATTTTATAAGATGTAAAGTATTTGACATTAAGTTTAAAGCACAGGGGTAGTGAGGAAAAGGTTATTGAAGCTAGCCATAGAGTTGTTTTACACGGTTCAAAATCCATAGATAATACTCAGTATGAATTAAGTCGGACTCCTCCTATTCACAGTGTGAGCTCAGTTCCTGGCATTGACTGACTCTCATAATGGCAATGGTTTCACATCAGCACAGACACCTAAGGGTACAGCAAGATCACCCAACCCCCAACCTACCATTCCTAATCTACATAAACCTCAGAATATCTTGTGCCAGTTGAAGAATGGCCATCTAATAAGTAGGCTGGTATTGGTCAGAGGTCATGGAGAAACCTAAGAAATGGTACTGCTGTCTCACGATTTAGCCCCTTTGGAGCCCATTCAGCACATGACCTTACCATGTATCCCTGACTTCTGTTACCACCCTAGACAAAGCTCCATCAACAGGCTTCAACTAATCTATGCTTCTCCTTTGCCCCACCATGCTCCATTTATCATACAGAACTAAGAGAATTCTTTAAAAAATAATTCAGAACTGCCTGGTGTTTTTCCTTTGCTCTTACAATAGAGTTTAGATCCCGATCATAGACTGTAGCTGTTTCTTGAGATTAAACATGTGCCCTTCCCAGTTTCATCTGTCTCCCTTCTGACTCATTCATGTGACATAATACCTCCTTGCTGCCCATCACCATGTTTACTCCTAACCTTGTTTGAGTGATGCATGTAAGCTTGATACACAAGCCCATTATCTACCACATCAAGCTGTATTATATTCTTTACCTTGGTTTTGTTATCATATTCATCTTTTTCTGTTACAGAATACAATCTCAATAAGAGGAAGAGCCATTATCCAGTTTTCCAGTGTCCCCAGCATTTGCAGCAGAACCCAGAACACAGAAATACTTAAATGTTTGTTCATTGTGCAAGTCTATAAATTATTTACATTTCAATTCCACACATTTCCTTAAACATCTCAAGGATAAGTTTTATAGGTCATCCAGCTACAGATATATTATGGATCATAGAACCTAAAATAGCACCACATTCTCTTTGCTCCCAGGAGATAAAACCTGTGAGAGACAGAATGTGTGGGAACCAACAAAACGTCACAGTTAAACGGTGAGGAATGTGGTGGAAGACACAGTTGTGGCAATTTCTAAGCCTCCCGTGATAAAGACCATATTCTGGGTGTCTAAAAACAACAGGAATGTATTGTCTAAGCTCAAGGGGCCACAGAGGCTGTGTTCTCTCAGAGGGTCTTGTCGGCCCCTCTCTCCTATATTCTGGAAGTTCCCTGGCTTATGACAAATTATTTCAGTCTGTAAGTGACATTTTTTTTATGTGTGAGCCTCAGTTGACTTTCCTGTTTGTAGCTTTATCTCTATCCATTCATAAACATCTCAAAGTCACAGTCCAGGTTAATATGCCTTAACGTACTTAGTAGGACATCGATGTGTTTCTTTTGCTAGCAGCACATTCAAGCAGTCAAGCTGAGTGATTTTAAATAAAGAATACCCTTTCTTTTTCTGGCTTTGCCAGGTTCTTGATCTTACTATATTGCATATATGTTATTATTTCATAAGTTTCCCATGGTTTCTATATCTGTGCCAGTAAATCAGATGGCTAAAAGAAGTCAGGTGCTCACAGTGCCTGTCCTAGGTCCTGGGCTTTTTTTATTCCTTGCTGTCAGCTTCCATATAGAAGACATGCAGAATTAATGCACAGCAGGAAGTAAGTGGAATTCCTTTATTAATGAGGTGCTCATGATTGGCAGGAAGGAACTTGGTTTTGCCATTGGTTTTGTCTTTAGTAAAGACAGAGATGATACAAAATGCATGCCTCACCTAAGAAGGGATACTTTTATTCTGAGCCCAATGCATTCAAGTGACATTGGCCATGGAGCATGGGTTATAGTTGCCCTGAATAACACGTTACAGCATGCAAGAAGTTTCATGAACTATTATAGCTGTACAGAAGATGTTGCTTTTTGTTTATTGTTTATTATTATTATTATTATTATTATTATTATTATTATTATTCTCCTCCAGATTTTATTCCCCTCCTGGTCCACCCACTGAGTGTTCCCCATCCCATACCTCTTCTCTGACCCCCTGTCTCCATGAGGATGTCCCCACCCCCACCTCACCCCCCTGGACCTCTAAACTCCCTGGAGCCTCCAGTCTCTTGAGAGTTAGGTACATCTTCTCTGACCGAACCCAGACTCTGCAGTTATCTGCTGTATGTGTGTTAGAGGCTTCATATTAGCTGGTGTATGCTGCCTGGTTGGTGATCCGGTGTCTGAGAGATGTCAGGGGTCCAGGTTAATTGAGACTGCTGGTCCTCCTACAGGGTCACCCTCCTCCTCAGCTTCTTCCAGCTTTTCCCTAATTCAACCACAAGGTTCAGCAGCTTCTGTCCATTGGTTGGATAGAAATATCTGCATGTGACTCTTTCAGCTGCTTGTTGGGTCTTTCAGAGGGCAGTCATGACAGGTCCCTTTTTGTGAGCACTCCATAGCCTCAGTGATAGTGTCAGGCCTTAGGGCCTTCCCTTGGGCTGGATCCCACTTTGGGCCTGTAGCTGGACCTTCTTTTCCTCAGGTTCTTCTCCATTTCCTAATTATCTAATAGGGGGCTAATATCCAAAATATATAAAGAACTCAAGAAACGAACCACCAAAAAACCAAACAACCCAATCAAAAAAATGGGATATAGAACTAAACTGAGAATTCACAACTGAGGAATCTTGAATGGCTGAGAAGCATCTAAAGAAATATTCAAAGTCCTTAGGGATCAGAGAAATGCAAATCAAAACAAACCTGAGATTCTAACTTACACCAATCAGAATAGCTAAGATCAAAACCTCAGGTGAAAACACATGTTGGAGAGGATGTGGAGAAAGAGGAACACTCCTCCATTGCTGGTGGGATTGCAAACTGCTTCAACCACTCTGGAAATCAATCTGGAGGTTCCTTAGAAAACTGGAAATAGATTTACCTGATATCTATGACCCAGATATACCACTCTTGGGAATATACCCAAAGATGCCCTACCATGCCACAGGGCACGTGTTCCACTATGTTCATAGTGGCCTTCTTTGTGATAGCTAGAAGCTGGAAACAACCCAGATGTCCTATAGCAAAAGAATGGATACAGAAAATGTGGTTCATTTACACAATGAAATACTACTCAGCTATTATGAACAAGAATATCCTGAGTTTTGCAGACAAATAGATGTAACTAGAAAATATCATCCTGAGTGAGGTAACTCAGACCTCAAAGAACATGCATGGAATGTACTCAATAATAAGTGAATATTAGCCAAACAAAAGATACAGTCCACAGAACTCAAAAAGGTCAATGAGCTGAAGGGTCCAAGTGAGGACACCTCAGTCCCACTTGGGAGGGAGAAGAAAGCAACCACAAGGGGGGGCAGGGAGGGACCTGAGAGGGAAAGGGGATAGGGTGGGGAGAGGAAAACATGATCTGGTATTGGGTTGGGGAAAAGGACTGAAGCCCTGAGGGCCAGCAGAAAGAATGGAAACAGGCAACCTCAAGAGGTAGGAGGTTAGGAGGACCCTCCAGAATGTACCAGAGACCTGGGAGGTGAGAGACACTCAGGACTCAAAGAGAGGGACCCTAAATGAAATGCCCTACAGTGGGAATAGGGAACTTGTAGAGCCCATCTCCAGCAGGAAGACAGGACATCAATGAGGGATGGGGTTGCTATTCCCACAGTCAAAATTCTGACTTATAGTTAT
Source organism: Mastomys coucha (assembly GCF_008632895.1). Classification (NCBI taxonomy): domain Eukaryota; kingdom Metazoa; phylum Chordata; class Mammalia; order Rodentia; family Muridae; genus Mastomys; species Mastomys coucha. The sequence goes on along the minus strand of NW_022196912.1, from coordinate 89,730,925 downwards.
TCCTGTCTGAAAAAATCTACAAGAATGGAAATGCAGAAGTTGTTAATCATGATAGTTTTCAGACACATTGATGGGGAGATACAATATGTTACAGCAGTATAGAGAGAGTGCTGTCAGTTTTAGGTGTTATCAGATAACATCATGAACTTTTGGGTAAGTGGAAGATAATAGACTACTGAGTTAATACATTTCAAAGGTTTTGCCTAACAGTTGAAAGTAATATAAGTCAGACACAGAGATGGGCAAAAATCAGTATTCAGGGAATTAAAGATAGTCCAAGATAATTTGACTCTGAATCTGAAATGTTCCACTCTCCACAATCATGACGTTCTAAGCAACCAGTCAGTCCTGTAGAATCTTTTACATAAGTGTGGTCTTTTCTCTGTGAATTTCAACTTACAATAGACATTTGCCATGTCGTGCATTCTTGCTGCTAACTAGCCACAAAAAAGCAGATGAATCGTTCACTGGGGAAAATGATACTTCCTACCATGGGAACTTACCGTAAATGCATCTGAGTGTATGGACTGACAGGTGGAAGCAGATGCAGTGAACACTGAAGAGCTGACTTGTCAACCATCAATGTCAATGAATAAAAACTCCAGGCAATGAGATCTTGCTCTCCTTCATCCTCATCTCACATCTGAGTCAACAGACCTAAAAAAATGGGGTGCTAGGGTATTAACTTGAGCTCTGTTGCTACCCACAGAGGTGTATGTTTACTGGTAATACAACTCACCCCGTATGTCAGTAATTACTTCACTTTCCTCTTTTTGGTCCTTATCAGAGAAGGCAGACAAAGCAGATGGGTGACTCAGATTTTTAGGGCTTACACTGAAGGCAGCAGAAGGCATGTAATCAGTCACAGAGGTGTTTTATGTTATAGCTACTGTCCCTGCACAGCTGATAGAGGGGATTAAAATCAATACTCAGTTTGCTGGTCACTGTTTTGTCATTTAGTCTGTAAACAGTCAGGTCTATGCATGTGTTTATGCATTTTCAGTAGAAGATGTCGTTTATAACCTAACTTTATATTTATGTTCTCTAGACTTTACTGACTCTGTATTTCCTTGGAATTCACAAGGTGTTATAGTGAAGTGATTTTTTTCCCAGTTAGGCTTAGCCATCAGTCAGTATGGAGCAGAGCTTACAGGGGGATTTTCTCTTAGGTTATAGCCATAAAGCATGCAAAACAATAATGATGTGGTCTGTAAGTTAAACAGTAACAGTAATGGGGCATTGAGATTCTCTAGTGGGAGCGGGGATGGGTCACTAGATTTTTATCTTAGAATCTAGCCATTATACCCTCTAACCCCTAGATAGGTATGGTCTTAGGGGTGCTAAAATACATAAGAAACACAAAATTAACTGAATCCATTGATAATTTCATGAGGTCATCTTTCATTTTGGTTGAGACTTCGCCTTATACATTTGCTTTAAGTCATCAATTCTTATAGCTCCAATAAACTCATTGGTTCATCCAGCTGGACTTAGCGGGAGTGAACAAACCTTTGTCCACAACTCTTCAGAAAATGTGACATGAGATAATTTTTTTCCCTAAGACTGGCAGAGATGAAGGCTTTTAAAGGAAAAAAAACTACACATACAATTTCATTTTTAAGAGTTTTTATTTTTTTATTTTTGTTTTTAATGACAAAATGGTAGTACCATATTTGGAGGTGGTTTGGCAAAAGCCTTAATGTTTTTCATTGTCCATGAGTTAATGATAATGTCTTTTTGATTCCATCCTTAAGGCTTAGCTTTAGAAAAGCTTAGCAAAGTTCTGCTTTCAGGAATGGAAATTTTTGAAACACTAGTACGCTAGTGATCCAGGTTGGGGATCTAAAAGATTGCTGCTAAACTCAGTGCCAAGAGTACTACCCACTTTCCTCTATCACTAAGCTCAAACTGTGTCGTAGGACTCTAAATCGGATGTCATAGGTTCCCATTTTGATGAAGGCAAAGGCAAGATAAACTCAGTCGAAACCTAAAAGGTTGGAGAATGATTTATTGCTTGCAACAGGTAGAGAGGGAATGGAATTCATTTCCTACCCAACACTCACCTAGAATAATGGGAACACAGAGACTTACTAGGGAGCCCGTACACAGCATACTCAGTGTAAGGTCATATAGACTAGAGTGAAAGATGGAAATGTTGCCAGACATGAGCTTGCACCATAACATTTTAGCTGAAAAGAAAGAATAGTATTAAGGAATATCATCCCAAAAGTCCCTCAGAAAGTACCTGCCTTATTTAGTGGTTAATGGAAGCATATATGTTCTTTTTGGCCATAACAGAAGAGAAAGGGGATCCCAGAGCCTCTTTGAAGAACCAGATCTGATGAGGATTGCAGCTTCTGGGGAATGGTGAAGAGACAAAAACTATGTCTAGTTTTTAACATTATAAAATAGTGATTTTTTTTTCATTTCTATGATACATAGCCTATCCAGTATTCTAGAGTGTAACTTATAAATCTAATTTTGTTTTAGGAAAGCAAAGGTGAAAATGTTTTCTCTTTCTTGGCCCGTTACACCATTTTATTTGAATCTCCCTAGTTTTTACAATAAGCATATTCAATTTGGCAGTGAAACAAAGATGTACTGATGTCATGAAATGTTTGATACAAATCCCACGTTCAATGAGATGGTATCCTGAGAGAGCATTCAGTTTTCTCTCTTTGTCTTTCCTTTGTCATATTTTTTTTTCCTGCAGTAAATGGGTTCAGTGATAGACACTATTGTAGAGAAAAACTTTTGCATCTGATATGGGTAACAAAAAACAAAGGGAGCAAATGAATGTTTGCATAACTAAAGGAATAGGACTAGAAAAGGCAATAAAAGTAAAGGAAATTACATGCGACAGGAAAACGGCATCTGAGTGGAAATGAACCTTTGAAGTTATCCACTTGTTCTAACATTTTACTGTAAAAAGAGAATTGCAGTTGTAACACTCCTGGTATGTGTTCACATAAGTTCTATGTAAAGCTTTCAGTAACATAGTATTAGCTACTAGTTGTATTAACAGAAGTTATGTTATTAGGGCCCATTTATCATACTATTTGAAGAGCTTGACCTGTTTCCATCTCTCATGACAAGGAAAGTCCTTCCCAGAGCATGCCTGATTAAATAAACACACAAAGGACAGGATTGTTCTCATAGTTAGTTTTACAAAAAAATATAAACACATACACCTATGTACAGGATCAGAGAGTGTGCTGTGACATTATGTCCCCTAGTAGTGTCAGAAGCTACCCACATATAGTTGCATCAATGTGTGAGCTGAACAAGGACAAGTATAATAGATATGCCAAGGTAGACAGGGAAAGACCGTAAAGCCTCAACTTTACACAAAGAACTATAGCAGCTAAGAATGAGGAGAAGAAAGAAACTTTCTTCTTCAGGGAAGAGTATACTGATAGGTTATCCACCACCAAGTGGTTCACTCTAAAAACATATATGCAAGTAACATTAAAAAGCTTGGACAGGTTATATTTATAAATATATGTGTATATATGCATATAATAACAAAAAAGAAAAAAGAGAATGAAGATGATTTTTTTATTTTAGATATTTTCTTTATTTACATGCGAATTTCTCCATTCCCAGGTTCCCCTCCAAAAA
>NW_022196912.1:89717272-89727108 GCF_008632895.1 Mastomys coucha | reverse complement strand
ATCTCTGCAACTCCTTCCATGGGTATTTGGTTCCCCCTTTTAAGAAGGAATGAAATGTCCACCTTTTCGTCTTCCTTCTTCTAGAGTTCCTTGTGGAATGTGGGTTGTTCTTCCTTTATTCCAGACTTCTGCGCTAATGACCATTTATCAGAGAGTACATACCGTGTTTGTTCTTTTGTGATTGGGTTACCTCACTCAAGATGATAGAGAATGAAGATGATTTATGGGAGGGTTTGGAAGGAAAAAAGGGAAGGGAGAGATGGTGTATTATATTATCTCAAAAAAAGAAATAATCAAAATGAATAAACTGATTTTTTTAATGTTAGATGTAATTTAAGTTTTTCTTACAAATGTATTTGGTGCTTTTTTTTTTTTTTTACTATGCCTAGTCAGTGTCCTAATTTATTCACTAAGTTTACTAAATCTCTGCTTTGATTCTTTGTATTGTTGTTACTTACTCTCTTCAATGACTTTAGATCTGATTCTATTCTATTTCTTTTCCTTATAGCTGTTATTATAAAACTATGACATTAGATTGGTCAAAAAGAGATTGTCTCTCTTTTATCTCTCTACAGCATTTCATAATACTTATATTCAGATTATTTGTGTTATAGTTTTAATCCAGTGTTTTACTTACTCACAAAATGTGGACAAAAATACCATATCATATACATTTGCAGCATCCCCTAATATTTGTTATAAGAGCAATTTTACTTTTTATGATATGTCTCTAAGTAGGTGTATGCAAGAGAGTAGACTATGTCATACATATGTCATACATATCCATATGGCATAGTTATATATCAAGTATATTCAACAATCATGTTTAGTGAAACCTAGAAGCCTGGAAAATGAAGACCATCATGTCTTTTTCACCATATAGCTCTTGAACTAGAAATAGTTTCTTATAGAATTGGGTTTCTTATTCATACTGTTGATTTCTTGAAGACACTAAAAATTTTTTGAACAAAAAGGCAAGTATTTTAGAAAAGACTGTTAAAATGAGTCATTCCCAGGCATAAACTAAGGTCCAGGACTGGCCTTGCCAATCCAGTGCACTGAACATCTTGTGCATTTGCAGATCTTTCATACAAATGGGATCATTTTTGGAATATGCCAAAAAAGGATGCTAATTTTTGTTTTGTCTTATAATGGTGCATTTTGCTCTTTAAAGACAAATACAGAGTCACTTCCCCTCATTTTATGCATGCCCACACACACAGAGACACCCTGTCTGGTTTTAATCACTAACTCAGAGATGCACAAACAGGCTTCAGAATCAGAAATTTTTTTTTTTATTTTGCTGATTTACTGTTTGTAGTACAGACTTCAGAATTTTCCTATGTGTCCCCCACCCCATTAATAATATTGAATTCTTTATTCACAGATTTTGAAGAATATAGTATTCATCTGCTCTAATTAAAGATTATATATTTGGCCTCTTTCTCTCAATAAATAGTAAAACATCAAATAACCACTGAATGTAAATTGTGGTTAGATAAATCCTCTTCATTTAGTAGAAACCTGTGAAGAGATGGCACACCTAAATGAACATTGTATAGTAAATGAAATATATAAACACAGAATGTACATCAATGGCAATGTCTGAGTAATTGGCCACAAGGTGACATGGATCAGAACAGAAAGCAAAAGTGACATACAAAACATTTGAGGTCACTCAGCTGTGGTAAGGCCGGGTCTGTCATTTCTTAGAGGTCTGACCTCAAGCCATTTAGTTAGTGTTGGTTTCTACATATTAGTGTCTGGGAGAGTAATGATAATTCTTTCAACTATTGCAGAAAACCAATGAGTATTGAATGAGAAAATGTATGGTGACTCTTTGCTGCCTGACATGTCTACTTCTTCAATATCATGGCTATCGGATATGATTTCTCTCCTAAACCAACTGCTTATTCTTACTTTGCTTCTATATTATCCCTTTTCTCTATATTATTGCTCCCAGGAGTCACTGACTATTGAAGACTTTAGTTCTGCTGAATCATTTCAGTGTTTAAAGTTTCCCTTTGGAGCCTGGTGCATAAGTTCCATGTCACTGAAAAGGCACTGGGTGACCGAGGTCCTGCCTAGTTTATTTGCCACCTTTATTTCACTATTCTGACTATATTGGAGTTTCTGTTTTTAAAATATGTCACTCTAGACCAAAATATATTGTATGAAAAACATTTTAATAAAAAATGTGTCAACCATGTTTTCATTTCAAAACATTTTAATAAATTGCTTCTCCTTAGAATGCTTATTATCAAGCCCTTTATGGAGACAAAGTCTCCACTGCTTCCGAGTCTCTACTCTACTACTGGATGCATAAAAGACGTCTTCTCTGACTTGACTTAAAAGTCCCCTATGTCAGTAACCACCTCCACCTTAATTCTATTATCTCTGCTTTCTAGGTTACCTATCACACTCACTTGCTCATTATTTATTATTCATACATCTCATTAGAATTTAAGATCTCTGAAAGAGATCTTTCCTGTCATTTTCCCACCTCTGCATTCTTAACACTAGAGGGATGCCCACAATATCAATGTTTAATATCAGATATTAAACAAACAAATGGATGGATGAATAATTTATGGTTTATATAACAAATAAATGACAGACTACCATAATTAAGAGAGATTTCATGGGAGGAGTAGTTCTTCTAAAGTCTCTCTCTGAGCTTTCAGTCTATAAGTTCCTCCAAAACTGTGACTGAATGTGTGGTACTCTATTAGCAAGCATATTGTATAACATTGGCATTGTAAGCATAAGAAGTATAAGGAAAACCAAAGATGTACAAGAATAGGCTAGTATAAAAAGAGGAAAACTAAATGATGTTTATAGGGTTAAATTCAAAGCAAAAGTATGAGGAAAACATATATATACTAATAAAATATAGCATTCACTGAAACCAGTAGAAATATTCATTTAGTATCAAATAATGTTATATTTTAAAAGAAAAGCAACAGTCAATAAATCCATTGGTATAAATTATTATGCTAAATATACCATTTTTAAATTTCAAATGGCAACTTAAAAAAGTAAGGATTGTGGAGTGGTATACAATATCAATTAAACAGCTATGATCTTTTAAAATATTTCTATTAACTCCAAAAATTGATAATATATTTCAAAGAAATTCCAAAGCTAGTACATGAAGGGTAAGGTTAACTTAGTAAATGCAGCACAGAAAGCCATGCCAATCAGCACTGTATTCAGTGAGTCCTCCCTAAGATCAATGTTGGCTTGATCAACTTGGCTTCCAGCTCTATTAGAAAGAAAAGAACAAACTTGGCGGGTCCAATTTTGAATGCTGTTTTTAATATGTTCAAACTACCAAATAAAATCCTGGGGATGCAATGGCTTATCACAACAGAATTTTTTTTTTTGAAGTTTTTGTAATCTGGGAATTTCAAGGTCACTGCAGATTTGATATTTCAGTAAGAACCTGTTTCCTGCTTCATGGGCAGTAAGGTTTGTCACATGGAGGAAAACAGCAAGGGATTGCTCTCTGACCTTATCTACAGGAAAACTAATCCTTTTCTTGAGAGAAGCTCCCTCAGGACCTGATAATGCGCTTCTAAGTGTCTTACTTTCTAATCCATTATCCAGAGTGTTAAAGTAGAACATGATTTTTGGAAATAACAAATGTTCAGGTTTCAGCAGTCATCCTTACCCAGATTTCCAGAGAAACCGAATCAGTGGTTAATGATGAAATCAGTGAGGGTGTTTATTCTTTAGGATGGAGAGTTCTCAGATGGCACTTTTAGGTAGGGTAGGAGTTCATGAGGAAGCATTTACGTCTTAGAGGACAGTTGGATAAAGAGGAAGAAGGGTGAACATTAGTGTTAAAGACATACACTGACTGGAATTCAAATACTGGATTTTTATTATCAGTCAGTAGAAAATGGAGATATGATCAAAAAATGATTGGCTAACAAGTGTGTGTATGTATCTATTAATTATCTAACTAGAAATCCCCATAGACTCTATCAAAAAGTTCAAAGCACTAATATTTGCGTGTTATAGGATACCAAGTTCACACAAAATATGTGTATTACTTATATACTAAAATGTTGAAATATGAGACACAAATTTAAATAATATGAATCTAACAGGATATGTGCAGTTTTTCTACACAGGATATTATAAAATGTTGATGAGAGAAATCAAAGAAGGAAAGATGAGCTGTGTCTTGGATCAGAGTACTCAAGATGAATAATCATAATAATTTCCAAACTAATATGTTTAGCAGCATTCTAGCAGAAACTTTTGTATATGTATACAAAGTTTTGTATGTACATCTATGTATATGTCTCTCACATGCATAAACACACACATATACATATCTGCTTCTAAGATTGATGGGGAACAATAAAGAAATTTGGAAGCTAAAAAGTCAATAAGACAGACTATAAGTCATGAAGACTTATAGAAAAAACTGAGCAAGAGGACCGCATAATTCTGATGAGGAATAAATACATATATCAATGAGACAACTCTACAAATATAGCAATTGAATATAAGCCTATGGGTATATCTTCATAAATGTGGCCAATCAATATTTATTGTTATAAGCTGCTTCCAGTAACTTTCTCTGGCTTAAAGTGTATATCTTAGAATAAAATAGTTTGTGCACCATTCTTTCAATTCTTTCTAACTTAGTGATAGAACAATTCAACATCTATTCGTCATGTAGTCAGTTGTGTTGGATGATGTTTTGCTGGGGCAAACACATGGAGTGTTTTCCTGAAGTGGACACAGGTGAAAGACTAAGGCAGTCTCATGAAGGAATATTTCACTGAAAAAGACAAAGAAGAGAGGATGTTCTGCTAAAGCAAACACAGGAAAGGACACTTGACCAAGGATTCTTTGCTAACAACATTCATAGATTGGTCCACCTTACATTGTGTAGTTTAGCTCGATTTGTTGGGACTCTGCTTACTCGGGCTGATCAGACGTACAGGCTGAGACAAGACTCATGCTGAGGTAAGGCACGTGGAGGACACGTGATGTTTGCAGGGTATAAATAGGACTCAACTGACAGTACAGGAGGCTGAGCTAGGCTTACTTGTAGAGCTACCTGTACAATTCTTATGGGTCTTTGATGATCTTTGCTTCCCTGAGAGAGGCACAGCTGAGCACTTCTCTTGGTGTCCCTCCGGGTCCCCTCCTGCTGAAACCTGGCTGTCTCTCCTAAGTAGGCTGTCTCTCCTCGAACCACTGGTGATTCGAGGTTGCTATCCTGACTCTACTAAACTGGACTGCTGGTGAATCCATGAAGTGTTTACAAGTGTATCAAGCTGCCACTGCTGATCTATGAACTGAAATGCCTATTTCCAGACCATGCAGATGGGAGTTGCTTCAAAGAACCATTTCTAAACAGGTCCACTTCCCCCATAGCCTTTCTTTCCCACTACCTCTGGTGGGTGCTGGACTATAAGAGAGGTTAAAGCATTTAAGAATCATCATTTTAAAAAATTAAAGATACAAGAGACACTATGACCAAAGCAGTTCTTATAAAAGAAAGCATTTAATTAGGGGTTTGCTAACAGTTTCAGAGGCTTAGTCCATTATGATCAAGTCAGAGAGCATGGAAGGCACGGTGCTAGAGAAGTAGTTGAGAACCACACCAAACCTCAGAATCCTTTTAATCCCATCAAAGGGTTCAACTCCTTGGTAATGAAGCATTCAAATACATGAGGCTGTGGGGGCCATTCTTATTCAAATCAGTACATTCCACTCCCTGCTCCCTCTAGACTCATAGCCACACCCAAAAGCAAAAACTCAATTCCATTTTGTCTTATTTTAAAAGTCCTCATTGTCTATCATAATCTCAAAACGGTTTAAAAGTCCAAATTCAAAGTCTTTCAGAGGTTCATGGCAATCTCTTAACTGTAACCCCCATAAAATAAAACTCAAAAGTCAGATCCCATACTTCCAACATCCAATGGCACACAGTATCTATTACCTTCCCGATAGTGAAGAAAGTGGGCATAATGAGGAACTACCAGGTCAAAGACTGAAAAGCAGCTGGGCAGACTCCAAACTCTGCATCTCCATAACTCTTTTCAGCTTTGTTGACTGCAAGACACTTCTCTTTCTTGGGCTGGTGCCAGACCCAGTCTGCAGCTCTCCTCCACATCTGTCTCATGGCTCTGGCATTTCCAACATCTTGATGTCTCCAATGAAATCTGTTTCATTTTCAAAACTTCACTCAATGACCTCTTTGGACCTCCATGCAGAGACATCCATGACATATGTCTAGTCTCAGTGACTTTCCTTAACTCTGGACTAAGAGTCCACAATCCCTTTCTTGTATCCTTGACTCGAAACCCGGAACCATGCGGCCACTGAAGCTGCCAAGTTCTGCTGTATGCTGGGGCTGGAAAATATTGCCTTCATTCTGTTACATTTGTATCAGCTTTATATTATTGATGGTTTCCTTCAGCTTAAACTTTTCTTTAATTCATTCTCACAAGTTTAAAGCTTAGCTGCTGGGACTTTTGCTCTGATGTTATAGCTTCCTTTATTCCATTTAACAAAGTGCTTTTTTCTTTGAACTTTTTTATCTCCTTGAATACTGGACTTAGCTTCATTACACTTCCTGGTGCTCCTTTGCTCCTCAAACTACACATTTTGTATTTCTTTTTTTCGTTATATAGCTACGTAAGAGTGATTACTAATAAGCGCATGATGTAGTCAATATTAGACTGTCTGAAATCTCCTCTGTTAACACCATGAATCTAAAACGCTTCAGTTAAAAATCTTCAGGCAGATTTTTAGGACAAGGACAAAAAGCCACTCACATTCTTTGACAAAATATGATAAGAATGATCCCTAGGCAACTTACTAATGTTCTTCCCATTTGACGGTTCTTAAGATGGGCCTCCACAGTTAATGTTGCCTTAGCAACACTATCTTCTAGGTTTCCACTAAGATGGCCCTTTAAGCCCCACCTAAAATGTCTAACCACTTTTCTAGCCTAAATTCTCAAAGTCTTCCATATTCCTCCAGCAAACAGCATGGTCAGGCCTGTCACAAAAAACTACCTACCAGTCTCTGGTGCCAACTTTGTTTTAGTCACTGTTCTATTGCTCTGAAGAGGCACCATCACCAAGGCAACTCTTAAAAAGGACAGAGTTTACTTGGGGCTCACAATTTCAGAGGCTTAGTTCATTATAGTTAAGGCAAGGACTGTGAAAGTCAAGGTGCTGGAGGAGTGGTTGAGAGCTACACCTTCAAGCAGAGAGAGAGAGAGAGAGAGAGAGAGAGAGAGAGAGAGAGAACCTTTTGAAACTTCAAAGCCCACCCCTAGAGCCATACTTCCTCTTTCAAGGCCACACCTCCTAATATTACCAAAGAGTTCCATTTCCTTGGTGACTAAGCATTGAAATATATGAGCCTGGGGGTAAGGGTGGGGGTTGGGGGTCATACTTCTTCAAACCATTACAATCCATAGATGACAAAATTGATCTTAGTTTAGACTAAGATCCTTGTTTATTAAAAATATTATAAACTGAAGAATAAAGCACAAAGTTATAATGAAAGTTAGAAAGGAAAGTTTCATTTAGGCCAACTGTTCCTGGATATGATATTAAAAGAAGAGTCTATAAAAGAATAAAACTCACAGATTGACTTCAAAACAATTAAAAACTTCTTCACTGGAAATATATTGCTAAGAGTATAAAAAGACAACGTTCAGACTGAAAAGAAAGTTTACAAATCATATATCTGCGAAGATGTATGTATCTAAAATATATAAAAAAATTTATACATGAAGTCCAAAAGTCCAAATTCACAATGAGGAATAAACAACTTTTAAATGAAAAAAAAAAAAGTCTTGAACAGATACTTTGGTGAAGTGAACTCAAAATGGCAGATAGAAACATTTAAGTAGCTAGCACATGCATTTAGGGAGAGGGAGAACATAGTTCCTGAATCAGGCTCTCTAGTGTATACCTGCCATAGCATTGAAGAAAGTACAAGGACAGTCTTACATTACCTATATCACCTTTCTATCAACTCCAGACATCATAGCACAGGCAGAGATATCATCTACCTGGGAGAAAGAAGTGAGCACAGGACTTTGCCCCAGATCTCACTAACAGGCCTTTCTTTGTAAAAGCCAGCACTGGCTGACTACGTGTCTCTAACTTCCATGCCAGTAACTCAACCCAGTGTCAGGAGGCAACACACAGCCTCAGGCATGTTCGGTTTCTGGAATGCACCACTGGCATGTTCTGGATACCAGCAGTCAGAACTCAGCAGCCACTGAGTTAAGCATAATGAGAAATGGTACTGAAAAGATCTTACCTGGGTGTCTGGCCCATCACAGCACTGTATTTGCCATATTAAATCACAGGCTTTTGGTGCGAACATGGCAGCCATAGGGTTTCTAGAAGGCCACAGTGTCATGCCTGCTATAAGGCTTTTCCAAGCAAAAGCAGTTGTGAAGACTGAAGTCACGCCTACTTCTTCAAATGCTCAGACCCTGATGTGTGCCTATGGGATCAAGTACAGCTAATGAAACATGGTGTCACCAAACAGACACAAAAAAGCACCATGAACTTTATTCATAAGGGAGTGGGAGCCAAACTGAAAAGGATGAAACTCGATGTTTTAAGGGAGCTCAGGGAACTTGATTCCATGAGGTAAGAGGGAGTCAGGCTGAAAGATATAATAAAAAAAAAAAATTTAACAACAAATTAAATTTCAGAGCTAAAAATACAGTGGATGAGCCGGGCGGTGGTGGCGCACGCCTTTAATCCTAGCACTTGGGAGGCGGAGGCAGGTGGATTTCTGAGTTCGAGGCCAGCCTGGTCTACATAGTGAGTACCAGGACAGCCGGGGTTACAGAGAGAAACCCTGTCTCGAAAAACCAAAAAAAAAAAAAAAAAAAAAAAAAAAATACAGTGGATGAAATGAAGAAAAGAAAGGAACATTAGATCATCAAGGGCAAAATAATTAGGAAGAAAGAGTCTGGGAAGATATATATTTAAAGTAGAAAATAGAAGGAAGATGAATGAAGAGGATTATGGGATACACAAGCTAGTGGTGCTAGAGAACAAACAGTCCATTCACAAGACTCCAGGAGGGAAAGGGAAAAGACAAAGCATTAAGACCTTATGTAAGGAGTTAGTAGCAGCAGCTGCCATGACAGTTTACTCTGTCCCCCTTATATTTGAGAGGTAGAGACAGGAGGATCCATGCAAGTTTGAGACCATCCAGGGCTACATAACAAGATTTGGTCCCTAAAAACAGAGGGCTAGAGTCACTAGCAAAAAATACCCTTGTGAGATCCTTATCCCGGCCTAATATTAATTGAGAGAAGAAAAAGAGAGTAAGAGATAGCTTACCTGACCGAAGCCCCACGTTGGGCGCCAACTGCCAGGGACCGGGATTTCTCGCTGGGTCCCTGTTCCGCGGGACAAGGGATTCTGGCCAGGTGGGCACGGGATTCGGCTTTGACAAACAGACTACACACGGGTGGTGTAAAATCTGAGTGTATTTCTTTAAATAATGACATGAGGCTTTTACAATCATTGTAAAAGAGAAATAAAAAATCTGGCAGCTCAGCAGTTGAGGTACCTCTGAGGCTATCTAAAACACACTGGGTCTAAAGCAGCAGCTATCTCTTCTGAACTGGTGCTGCATCCCCCGGGCCCAAGTGCTCTGGGCCCGGGGAACTGCGAGAGATACATGAATCTGAGACTTAGCCCATCTAAGTTCTAGTGCTAGACTGCATGTGAGTCCAAGTCCTTCTTCTTCCAGTCTTAGTGCTAGACTGAAGTCACATAGACAAGCGACCCCCACATCTAAGGTCACCTGACTTCTAA
>NW_022196912.1:89696397-89717034 GCF_008632895.1 Mastomys coucha | reverse complement strand
AGCACACAAGTACGAAGACATATCTGGGCCACCTCTGAGTTTGGGGTGTCAGGCAACAATGCGGAGGCGGGAGACTGACTTTCTTTGAAGTTTACGCCTCAAATACCGCCATCACGCAAGTGTGCGTGGCAGTCCAGGACAGCCAGGGCTTCACAGAGAAATCCTCTCTCAAAAAACAAACAAACAAACAAAAACCAAAACCAAAACCAAAACCAAAACAAAAAACAAAGCCAAAAACAAAAAGCAAACTGAAGATGAAAACAAGCCATTAAAGAAATTTTAGCTGGGTGCATTTTCCCACATTTGTATTCCAAGCAGTAAAGAAGGGGAAGCAAGAGAATCATGAATCTGAGTCCAGCCTGAGTTCCTTAGTAAGATCATAGGGGCAGAGGGAGGGGCAAGCAAGGGAAGGAAGGGAAACAGATGCTAACTTTAAAGGAAGATAGCAATTAGGAATGAAGGATGAAAAATTTAGAAAACAACAAAGTGAAACACACTCCTACCTTTCACTGATAAGCTAAATATAAATACCCCATTCAAAAAGAGAGTGATTGAATTGATAAGCATTATTTAAAAGACCCAATATATGCTACCTAAAGAAACTCACCTCACTATATGGCCTACAGAGACTCAAAGTGAAAGAATGCAAAAGATAGTCCATGCAAGTGAAAAAAAGAAAGAAGTGGTAATCTTGCTTCTATACCATATAAAACAAATTTTAAAAACGACAAAAAACCCAAACAAAAAAGCTGTTATATAAAATAACATACACACAGACACAGACATAGACACACACACACACACACACATACACACACACACACACCGCTTTTGTTTTGGTAGTTGTCTTGTCAATTTTATTTTACTTTGTTTTGATTGTAAATTTTTGTTGTTGCTCTTTGAATTTTTCTGTTTTTCTTTTCTTTGTAATATATATATATATATATATATATATATATATATATAGAGAGAGAGAGAGAGAGAGAGAGAGGTGTGAAGGTAGAGGGGATTTGGGAGCAGTTAGAGGGGAAGAATATGACCAAAATATATTGTATAAAACATTTAAATAATTTTTTTGCAAATATCAAATATTTAGGCATGAAATGAAGTTATCTCAGTACAATAAACATAGTAAGAGTGATGAGTCACAATTAACATGAACAAATAGTTTAGTGAAGAAGATTCTTAGATGAACACTCACACTTAGAGCCAACTGCTTTTCATCATAGGTGCCAACAAGGAAAAGCAGGAAGAGGTGTCCTTCAAAACAATAGCACTGGAGAAATACTGTATTTATGTGCACAAATAAAATCAGACCCTTTCTCACATCAGACACATCAAGTCGAAACAGATTAAAGTTTTAAAGGGTAAACACAAAGCTATGAGATTTGAACAAGGGGGAGGGGGAAGGAGGTAAATAATTTCACAACCATGTCTAGACCATGAATTGGGAGATAAGCATCCACAGGGGGAATAAACCAACACACTAACATGTTTCTTTATAGGGAGAAAGCAAGTGAGAGATTGAAGAGACTCCTGGCAGACCTGTAGAAACTATCTAAGAATCATCATCTGGTAGGGGTTTACTATTGGAAGGAAACAAATCATTGCCTTAAAGTATGCAAAAGACTTAAATAGACATTCTATCAAAATCTTCAAAAGGATTCATTCCATCTCTTGGTATGTGTGTGCATGTGAGAGCATGTCAATGTGTCAGACTCCATGCATCTTTATATGTTTGGAGATCAGAAGGAGGCACTGGGTTTTTCAGAGCTGGAATTCCAGGCATATGCAGGAAACTATTGGTGGGTGCTGCAATTCTCCTGATTGTGTGGCAAACGTGCTTAAATGCTGAGCCAGACTCTGAACAAACAATTGTTGACAAATATGTAGAAATGGTGAAAGAGTATATGAAAAAGTACATACCATCCTAATCATAAGGCAATGGGAGTTAAAGCCATAGTGAGTGTCACCTTTCAACTATTAGAGTGGCCATAATCCAAGCGACAAAAGATAGCATCTGTGATAATGTGAAGAAAGGAACTCTTGCTGCACTGTAAGAGGGAATATTAATTAGAACCGTTACAGAGAGCAGTATAAAGATTCCCTCCAGAATTCAAAATATGACTGTAGATGATCCAGCAACCCCACTACCACATGCGTAACCAGAGAAAATGAATTGGAAATGTCAATGAGTTATCTGTACTCTCATGTTCACCCCAACATTTTCCATGATTAACCCAGACACAAATGAACTCAAGTGGCCAGTACTGGGCAGATCCCTAGACTGTCTGCCTTCTTCTCTCCATGTCTTCCTTTTAGGTCATGCACAACTTTTCCCACTTGTGCAAACAGATTTTTATGAAGCTATCAAAGCAATTCAGAACAGCAATTCAGTGAGGACGCAGCCACTTTCATGCAGCCCTTTCTAGGGATGTGAATCTACATATGAGAACAAAATAAGCCTCGAGCCTTGTTTGCCAATCTACACAAAATTTCCAGGGAAAATGTGGACCTGAAAATAAAGCCAAATATTATACAACTTCTAGAAGAAGCATGAGCTCTTCAGGCCACAGTTGGGCAAGCACATCTTAGGCAGAACAAGGAAGAGAGTAAGAGAGAGGGAAATGATAAGATGTGTTTGACTCAAATTTACACATCTTCTCATCAAAATGCAAATTTAAGAAAACTATACATGTAGATGTTCAAGTAGTATGTATCACACAAATTTAAGTGTCTAATAGATAAGAATTAAATCCAAATTTAATTATGTATACAGGCAATAGGTAGACCTATGAGAAACATGTTGCATTAATAAGCAAATAGACACAATGCTATCAGAAGTCAAATATCAAACCTCTAATGAGATGTCATTTCAGATCTTCTAGAAAGGATAAAACTTAAAAAGTAGTTGGCATCAGTTTTAGCAAGGTTGTAAAACAAATGCAGTTCTCATATATTAGCCTCAAAAAAGAAAATAGTACCCTCAGAGCTCCCAGGCACTCAACCACCAACCAAGGAGTACACATGGTGGGTCTGATTGCTCTGGCAGCATGTGTATAGTAGAGGATTGCAAAGTTGGTCATCAATGGGAGGAGAGGCCCTTGGCTCTGTGAAGGTTCTGTGCCCCAGTGGAGGTGAATGCCAGGGCCAATAAGTGGGAGAGGGTGAGATGGCAAGTAGGAGGAGGGAAGCAACAGGGATTTGTTCTTTTTTTTTTTTTTGAGGGGAAACTGGGAAAGGAGAAATCATATGACATGTAAATAAAGAAAATATCTAATAAAAAAGAAAATTGTGAAGTAAGTTTGGAAAATAGCTTGACAACTCATAGAGTTAAATATATACATATATGTATATATGTATATATATATATATATATATATAACTCAAAAATGTTGTTGCAAGATAGTTAGCAGAGGTGGGAGGAGCACATAAACAATTGAGTAAGAATGTTAGCAGCACCTCTATTTATAGCAGCAAATAAGCTGCAAACCATGTAACCTATAATCAACAAGGAAACAACCACACTTTGTACACTCAAAATATGGTATACTCTTCAATAAAAAGAAATTGGGATCAGTATATCGTGAAGAAATGTGTAACAATTACAGGAAGGGAAAATTAGATATGATGTGATTATACCTTGGGTTATATATTATATGTGAAAGCATATAAACATGCGTGTATGTGTGTGTGTGTGTGTGTGTGTGTGTGTGTGTGTGATTTCATGTATGTAGGAAACCCTATGACAAAACAAAGCTTATCTGTGATAAAGTAAAGTGAAAATTTTTTGTTTTTGTTTTTGTTTTCCAGGAGTTGAGAAGTCAGATGGTTCTTTGAGGGAGTAAAAATACTCTACATTTTGATGAGAAGTTACACAAGTAAATGCTGTTTTCAAAATGTCTGTATCTGCATACTTAAGCTGTGTGCATTTCAATGTATGCAAATATGATTTCTAAAGGAGAAAAAAATTGTGAAGAAATTTTGAAATGGAGAATTTAAAATGAACAATCAATTGGAATAGTCTCTTTAAGCCAGAGTAGTGAAGCTTAAGGCAAAGGACCTACTAATAATTTTGATAATGGAAAAAACACAACAGTGAATGTGCTTCTTACAAACAATACCCAGGGAGAAGATCGGACAGTCCTGTGTCTAACCTAGACAAGTGTTTGCATCAGGACCTACCTGAGGATGGCTCTTGGCGGAGCTGGACCACAGGCTGTGGATCATCCCTGACTGAACCACAAGCTGTGGATCATCCCTGACGATGAGCCACATTTCAGGCAGGGAAGTAGAATGTGTGTGGAAGGGTTGTAGCATTGATGAGAGTGTGTGCTTTCGTTTCAGGAGACATTTTCTTAATCCTGCATTATTGACTGTGTGAAATAGTTCTAAGATATAAAATTAATTGGCTATGTGTTAGAATACATTCATTGTTACATTTTTTCCATTATCAAAATTAATAGTGGTTCCTTTGCCTTAAGCTGCATCACTCTGGCTTAAAGAGAATGTTCCAATCTATTGTTCATTTTAAATTCTCCATTTCAAAATATAGTACAATATTGGAATAGCCACTGTCTAACATAGGTAGAGACTGAGAGTGGAGAACACAGCTATGAGGTAGATCAGAGGATCTACCAAAGAGCGACTGAGAGCTGTGATTTTCAGACTCACTTAAAAGTCTGTTTCCAATCATCACAAACCAGCACCCTGACCTCTCTCTCTCCTTTACACATAACTCAGCAGATTTTATCAGTACTTGGGGGACATTGTTGTAAACATTTGTTATCAGAATTCCAATTATGCAAAAACCAACCAACCAAACAAACAAACAAACAAAAAACCCAACCTGCTACCACAAACAACAAAAAACAAAAACAAAACAAACACCTGCCGCAAGCAAATCAAGAGCCAAAATATGCTATGAAGGTAGTGACCTAGAAAGGATGCTTTGTGTATATATGTATGAATAGTGTGTTCATGTGCATGTGTGTGTGTGTATGTGTGTGTAGGTTAGTTAGATGTCTTCCACTTTTACTCTCCATGATAACATAGAGAGGCAAGATCTCTCAGGAAGCACAGAGTTCACTGATAGACCAGACTAACTGGCCAGTGTCAGGCAAAGAGCCTTCCAACTGTGCCTCCAAACCCCACTACGACATTAGGGTAACAGATGTACACAGACAAGCCTGGACTTTATGAGAGTGTCAGTTATCTGATGCCACATCCTTTTTCACAGTAGTTACATTACTGATGGAGCCATTTCCCAGTCCATGGATGTTTTAATTTTTGATGATTTGTTGTTGTTGTTGTTGTTGTTGTTCTGGCTGTATACATTTCTCTCTAGTGGCAGGAAAAACTTGATCTTGAGTAGATAGCAGCAGTAATATGAAATCGTAGTACACAGAGAACTTTTTATTCTCTGAGTGTGTGCCTGCTAAAGTCTCTCACTGATGGGGCTCCTAAAGGGCCCAGAGCAGCATAAGATGTCCCTGTAGGATCTTTGTTTTGCTTTCTGTTTGTTCTTTCATGGAGCTGGAGTTCATTAATGGCAATAACACTGCATTAAGAGATATGAAAACAGAACTTTCCATCACATTCCCATTAAAAGTGGCAGTTCCAAACAATTCTATGCTCTTGTGAAACACGTAGTTCTTGTAAGGATGAGCTTAATTTGAATGATTATAACACTTGCAGTACTATATTGCCAATAACAGAAATAGAATTTGCTACAACTCCTTATAATTGTTACATGAGACTTAACATGCCCAAGCATGGTCCTCTAATAAATCATGGGTAATAAAATATTAAATCATAGCTTAGCTATTATTATTTTGCATTGGAAAGAGTCAGTTCTGTAATATATGAAATGTATTTGCATGTGAGCTTATAGCAGCAGTGTCCTTGTGTTAAGGGCTTCAAACACTATTGTCTTAAGGAATCAGAATCATAAATTTGCATATGTTATCAAATATATTTTATATTTATATATAGTAATATATTTAAGTATCTAGTATATGCTATTAGTACATGAGAAGTTGATTTCTCCTGACATTACATCATTCTTCAGAAGGGCATAAGCTAGGGAACAGATTTCATATGCAGATTGTGTTCTTGCCCTAACACTTTTCTAGACAATGCTAGAAGCAGAGAAAAAAAATATGGAGGCCAGATTTCCTTGTTCTAAAACTGACATTCCTGTCACCTGCCAGGAACACTAACGAGTCTGCCTGGTGACTTTGTTTTCAATGTGAATATATTTTATCTCTTTTCTTATCTGTGTAGAAGAGTGCTGTACTCAGGAGCTTTTCCTCGTCTTATGCTTCAGATGCTAGGAAGTGAGGTAAGTGCCGGGTTCTAGGTTTCTGGTGTGAAAATAGCTACGAGAGGAAATTGTTACCATAAGGCTTTGCCTGGGCAGTGAAACCACGTTTATCCTCATCAATAGATATTCAAACTCAGTTGTCAATGGGGTGGTAAAAAAGTCCCTGACTTCAAATAGCTTAGTTTCGTGTTATCACATGCTTACATGGACAATAGTTGGGGCAGAGCAACCAGACACTGCAGTACAGATCAAATACACAATCAGCCACATTTATAACTGCCCCAAAGCCCCAGGCATTAGAAGAATGGGTTACAAACCCTACATTCATTCTCAAGCCTTTCTTTGACTTTGTAGAATGGAGTGCTGAGCTCCCAGGCAAGTCTCACCACTTGCTGTGGGATGCTTTTAATAAGGTCTAGCTACAGAGTGGGTGTATGAGAAGGGCCTGGGTATGTGGGAAGAACTCTCGTCAGAACTTATTCTCCACCCTCCATCTCCCTGGGATGGCAAGAGACATCTAAGAATTAGCCTAATTCTCTCTCCTCATCCTTTGAGAGAAAAACAAGACAACAAGATATCAAGATATGTATATAAAGCCAGTCTGTGTGAATTCCAGAGGAGCTCAGGAAGACATGTTGAGCCCAAATATAATTAAGATTTTTTTTTGTTCGTTTCAAGAATCTAGTCTGTTAGGAGAGACAAACCATTTTTAAAAGTGAAGTCTGTTTCTGGAAGAAGTGACCACAATATTGTTAATTGTCCGTCATTTGAAGGCCTATTTTCTTTCATGGGAGTTTTATGCTAACCAGAGGGTTTATTTGTCTGTGATAGAGAATTTTTAGATGTTAAAAAAAAAAATACATCCTTCTACAAAGTTAGTAACATTTTTGTGCCAATAACTAACCCATGCAATTTTGGTTTCTTAGAAGTTATATATACAAGGAAACTGATAGAAATCAGTACAAGGCAGAAGTCTGCAGATACAGAGCAGCTGAAGGAGAGGCTAATGGGGCAGATCCTTCACCCCATGAATGGAGACATAGCAAATGGGGTCTGGTCCCATACCATTTCCTTCAGGGCTAGAGAGTACAAGACACTTTTAGTATCTCAATCATAGCCTTGTATACAGATTTATCCTTTGATCTTCAGATCGGACCAGAGAAGAAAGCCAAATCAAAGCAGCTGATTTAGAGTCTCAGACTCTCCCATCTTGACACAATTGTTCTTCCAAAATCCTGAGTTAGGTAGTGTCTCTGACCACTTCTGAAATCTAACATGACCTTTATATTTTATCTTTTAAGTCCCTGATCTATCGAGAGTCATAAGAATAGGATTCCACACACAAGGCACTGTGTATTTCTCAGTGTATAACAAAGAGACTGTCATTTGGACGGAGAGTAGAATTTCCTACAATCAATCCATTTTATAGATGACATGCAAGGATGACTTCTGCTTGATTTTTGACTATCACTTGAAAGGCATGTTTCCTTTTGAAGTCTCTGCTGCTTCACAAGTTATGAGTTTGAAATGTGTAACATTCTAATAGACTGGAAGATTTAGGTCACGGTCCATACCACATACATGACTACATCCACACTCACCCTCACATTTTGCATGTCAATGAGATAGCAGTCAGGCCGCTTCCTGTTTTGAAGAGGAAGAGTAGAGAGTAGAAAGAAGGGATGGAAAGAGGAAGCGAGAAAGGAAAGAGGGAGAAAAAGGAACACAGGCAGACTTCTTAAACTTTGCTTTGCAATAGATGGAGATCGTACAGTATCGAAGGACTTTTTTAGATCCACCAGCCACCAAATAATGACACAGAAACTAATTAATTTTATTCTAGGTTAGGCCTAACTTAGGCTACCTCCCAGCTAGCTCATCTAACTTAATTAACCCAACTATTCTTGTCCATGTCCTGCCACATGGTCTGTTACCTGCCTCTCTCCCTCCTCATACATCAGACTTCTTCCATGTACACTGGTGAATGCCCCATCTCTCATTTCTGTCCCCAGGACCTTTCTCTGTCCAAAAGTCTGGCCTTCTACTTCCTGCCTAGCTATTGGCAATCTCCTTTTTATTAAACCAATCAGGGGTTATTTCAGAGTAAATCTCTTTCTTTTTTTGTTTGTTTGGTTGGGTTTTTTTGTTGTTGTTGTTTTGTTTTTTGTTTTTTGTTTTTTGTTTTTTTGGTTTTTTTTTTTTTGAGACAGGGTTTCTCTGTGTAGCCCTGGCTGTCCTGGAACTCACTCTTTAGACCAGGCTGGCCTCGAACTCAGAAATATACCTGCCTCTGCCTCTGCCTCTGCCTCTGCCTCTGCCTTCCAAGTTCTGGGATTAAAGGCAATTTTCCCTCTTGGTTCTAAATTCAAATGGGATTGCAGAGAGGCCATTAGACAATATTGTGGAGCTTTTATTTAGTTATTTTTTGTGACAGCCACATGTTTGTTTGTTTGTTCATTTTGTTTTGTTTTCCAAGAAAAAAGGAAAAAGGTTGCAGCCATCATTGTAAGAGCAGCTACCTCTTCAGTGACAAGTTCAGGTGACAAACTCACTCATTTATGCCCAGGCTCTTCCCGATTTCACTCATTGATCAATGGCACTGGCTAGAAAAGGTCTTCCTGTATAGCAGCCTCACTGTGTGTCTATATAGCAGCCTCACTGTTTGTTATCTTGTGAGATAGCATGGTGACACAAGGGAAGGGAGACTGGGGCTGTCACATGTCTGTGCTGACAAAGTCTTTTATGCTATTAAGATGATTCTGGATATGGGATGTTGACTCTATATGGTCATGGTACACACCTCTGGAGTAAATATAAAAGCTAAAGTGCATACTGGAAGATCTACAAGGTGTCAACAGCTGTTTATCCTTCATATGTTGCTTCTGACTCTACTGAAAATTTTAGACTCTGAAGAGTGTCGTCACCATTTGTATTTGATACAGTTCTAGGTCTTTACATTTCATTTCTTCCTAATGGACGAACATGGTCTTCCAGAAGTTCAGGGCAAAAGGAGTCTCTTTGTCCATATTCAAAGCTGAAGCTTCAAACCTGCTCTCAAGGTTTGGAGGCAAGCTCTTTGTTTCTTCTTGTATCCCTATTTCCCTTTTATTAGAGCTTATTTATTTTATTTTATGTGCCCTTGCCTGAATGTATGCATGTGCACTGAGTGCAGGCCTAGAACACAGTAGAGGTCAGAAGTGGGTGTCAGATCCCCCTGGAACTGGAATTGTAGATAGCTGTGAGAAGCCAGGTGGGTACTGAGAACCAAACCTAGGTCCTCTACAAGACAGCCAGAGCTCTTAACTGATGAGTCATCTTTCCAGCCCTGTCTCTCTTTCTTTATCTGCCTCAATCCTTCTATATTTTGTTATTTCTGAAACCCAGACCCTTATTTCTTCTTCTTCATCCCATTAGACTCTTCTGGAAGACTCCTCTGACCCTGACTTCCTGTTTTATTTTTCTATGACTTGCTGCCTTATGAAGCTTGCCCAAGCTCAGTGTATTGCAGCAAGTAAGCAATGACTTTTATACTTTTAACTTTGGTTATAATTCCTCAGGATCAGATCCCAAATGATTAGGAGGTTTAAAAAAAAAACAGAAATTTATTGTCTTATAAATCAACAAAAGAAAGAAATTAAGATACATTATTTTTCTGAGAAT
Organism: Mastomys coucha; assembly: GCF_008632895.1. Taxonomy (NCBI): domain Eukaryota; kingdom Metazoa; phylum Chordata; class Mammalia; order Rodentia; family Muridae; genus Mastomys; species Mastomys coucha. The sequence goes on along the minus strand of NW_022196912.1, from coordinate 89,707,049 downwards.
GAATTTGTAGTTTATTGTCTTGCTAATTAGCAAAAACAATCATAAATGCTCCTGAGTATTTGCTCATATCATCTTTCTCTGGCACTGATTTTTCATATGGTCAGGGTTCCAATGGCTCAGCATGGAGACATAATTAATTCATTTGCTGGAGCAAAGCAGATAATGACAAGTAAATGATTAATTCCATTTTTATGGCTGTGTTCAATATTATATTTACTTAGTAAGAGTGTCTAAAAAGAGTAGTTGATTGAAACAAAAGCATGAATTATGGATGGTAGCAAAGGTCAAAGGGAAGGTTAATGTTTTGATTGATATGCACTGTGTGGGTAAACCAAACTAAAAGATTCTTCTTATTTGTTAATCAAAGATAGGTGGCTTCGTGACACATGATAGAAGTCATCGCATCACAAGTAGATTGTGGGTGTATGTGTGTGTGTGTGTGTGTGTGTGTGTGTTTGTCTATCTGTCTATTTTCTGGGCTCTACTCTCTCTTCTTTTGCAAATGCTGCAAATCAGCCAATGATTAGTCAGGGAAACCCTTATAGTAGTTGTTCTCAACCTTCCTAGTGCTACAACCCTTTAATACAGTTCCTCAAGTTGTAGTGACTCCCAACCATAAAATCATTTCATTGCTACTTCATGACTGCAATATTGCTATTAAGAATCATAATGTAAAAATCTGATCTGATATGAGGGATATATGATGTGACCTCCCCATCCCTGAGGGGGTCGCAACACACAGGTTGAGAACCTCTGTCTTATAAACCGTGCAAGCTTTTTATTAAGTCACTCATAGTAGATTATGTTTTCTGGAATATCTTTTCTTGCATTGTTTTTGGTTTGCATAGGTCATGGAAGATGTTGTATGTTCAATGTCCTTGATCATCAGGGAAATGCAAATCAGAACCATTATTTCTTAATAATAATAACAATTTCTTAATAAAAATTTCACTTTTCCCAATCCCAAGATCTCCTATGAAATTTTATATATTTTATAAGTTCACTTATTTCCTTTCATGAAAAGAAGTACAGTAGCAATGTTAGTAGCTTTATCAGATGGCACTGATAGATCCTGGCATCTCTGCTTTCTTGAAAAAGTTTGGAACAGACCTTAATGATCCAATTTACTTACACATGAAGTCTTGTCTTTGGATCATCCATATTTCTGATTATTACCTATGAAAACAAGAGCTATTTAAGAACAGTTTTACTGAATGATATGACTGAATAAGCAACTCTGACCTTCTGCTCTGCAGAGTTCTTCTATTACACAATTGGATTTTTTGTCCCCATAAAGGACCTGAAATCCAAAACATTTTCCTCTATCACAGGACACAAATATCTCATTGGAATATGTGTTCATTATATCAGGTCAAAGGAGAAGCAGTGGCTACTTAACATTAATAGGCAGTAAATGTAATCTTGATGAACACAGTCTTTTCATGATCATTATTTCTGCGTAAGGAGATGCAGCTCATCAGCATTCCAATGCAAACATGTGGAACAGTAGCCATCAAGGACAAATTTTTCATTTTATGTTCTCATCATTCTTATTTTAAAAGCCCATGAAAATTTCAGGCTTTTATGTAAAAACAAAGATGTTAAGTACTAAAAGTACTGCCTCTTCCTTAAGATGGGTCTTTATATATAGCTTGTACTGTGGAAAACTCTTGGGTGGCATGCACAGTGCACTTTAATTTTTCTGTCCCTCTCTCATCACAAACACCTGTGATTCCTCAATGGGCATACAGAGCACGGGTTTAAAGTGACTCTTGCCTTGACTTCTCTACTTAATGAGCACCTACTTCAATTTACAGCTGATAACCCAATGTGATTGATCAGAAGCAGATCTACACACAATCCGGATTTCAGGGGTTACTAACAGGTTCCATGGTCCTTCTCTTCATCTTTCTAAAATATGAAAACCTCAAGTCATAGGAACTAGATTTTGCAAGTTCTTTTTCAAAAAAATTAATCTGTGTTGGAAATGAAGTCTTTGGCCCAACTTCCCACATTCCTCAGTTCATATAGACTACAATGTCATATAGTCTCTGATCACATAGCATTGTGTTTGACCTATAAATAAAGGCCCTGATGAGTAGTCATCCTAAGTTCTAATTACATGAAAGTTAAGAAACTCACTGCTATTACAATCCACCATCAGCTGCCACTGTTAACCGCAGCACACTGAGACAAATATATGAAAAGAGGGCAAGTGTCTGATGAGAAAATGAGAGCTTAGCAGCAGGTAGATAGGTGTTCTGTTCTCTCACAATGTTAGAAGCAAGCCCTATCCTGGGTCCATAATCCCATTCATTCATTCATTCATTCATTCACTCATTCAGTCAAACTAATAGAAAATCATGTACCATGTCAAAAGGACCAGGATTTTAAAAGTACAAATGCTATATATGTGTTGGGGACCTCATATCAGCTCATGTATGCTGCTGAGTTGGTGGCTCAGTCTGAGAGATCTTAAGGTTCCAGATTAGTTGATACTGCATGTCTTCCTATGAGGTCACCCTCCTCCTCAGCTTCTTCCAGCCTTTCCCTCATTCAACCACAGGGGTCCCTGACTTCAGTCCAATGGTTGGGTGTAATTATTAGCATCTGTCTGTTAGCTGCTTGTTGGGCCTCTCAGAGGACAGCCATGCTAGGCTCCTTTCTGTAAGCACACCACAGCACCAGTAATTATGTCAGGCCTTGGAGCTTCCCCTTGAGATGGATAGTTGGGCCTGTCACTGGACTGCCTTTCCCTCTGTCTCTTCTCCACTTTTGTCCCTGAAGTTCTTTTAGACAGGAACAGGTCTAGCCTCAGTGGGAGAAGACATTTCTCTAACCTTTGAGAGACTTGAGGCCATAGGAAGTGGGAAGGTATGACAGGGACAGGGGGACATCCTCTTGGACATAGAGGGAAGGATGAATGGGGTGAGGAACTGTGGAAGGGGGGGACCAAAAAGGGGGTACCAGCTAGACTGTGAAAAAATAAAAGTAATAAAAATAAATAAATAAGGCGCGTGCTGCTGAGCGTCGGCTGATGGTAGTGCGTGGGGGCTACCGCCCTTCCTTAGCGCAGTCATGTCCCTGTACCGCAAGGAGGAGGTGGGCCATCCCCGCTCGCAGGACTACCATCTATTCTTCAAGCATGTAGCTGGTCACTACATCTCCCCTTTCCATGACATTCTTCTGAAGGTGAACTGGAATGAGGAACACGACATTCCCAGGAAAAAGGCACGGAATGATGAATATAAGACTTTGTTTACTATGGTTGTGGAAATACCTCGGTGGACAAATGCCAAGATGGAGATTGCCACAGAGGAGCCACTGAATCCCATTAAACAAGATATAAAGACTGGAAAGCTACACTACACACCAAATATCTTCCCTCACAAGGGCTATATCTGGAACTACGGCGCCCTCCCTCAGACCTGGGAAGATCCTCATCTAAAAGATAAGAGCACAAACTGCTGTGGAGATAACGATCCCATTGACATTTGTGAAATAGGCTAAAAGGTTCTTTCCCATGGAGATGTGGTCCATGTGAAGATCCTTGGGATTTTGGCACTTATTGATCAGAGTGAAACAGATTGGAAAACAATTGCTATCAATGTGAATGATCCCGAGGCTGACAAATTTCATGATATTGATGATGTTAAGAAGTTCAAACCAGGTTACTTGGAAGCCACTCTCAATTGGTTTAGACTCTATAAAGTACCAGATGGAAAACCAGAAAACAAGTTGGCTTTTAATTGAGAATTCAAAAACAAGGCTTTCACCCTTGACATTATTAACTCTGCACATGAACGTTGCAAAGAGATGGTCATGAAGAAATGTGACAAGGGAGCTATCAGTTGTGTAAATGTGCATATCTGCAATAGCCCTTTCCACTGCACTACAGAGGAAGCAAGATCATTGGTTGAATCGGTTCCAGCACCTTCCATGAGTAAAGAAAGCACTGTAGAAGAAGTGTGGCATTTCCTCCACAACTGATGGGGACACGGGACTTCTGCACGGAGAATTCAACCTCTGAGGACTCCTGGGTTTCCTTTTCCTTTAGTGCTCTTGTGAAGCCACTGGATGGCCATCTGATGATTTCCTGTCAGATATCACTGTTAAAACTTTTTAAATAAACTTGTAAATAAATACAATAAATAAATAAAAGTATAACTGTTTGATTTCTTCCTTTTAGGAATAGTGAGAGACCACAAAAGCTTTGGGTATTGATTACTTTCTAGAGAATTCTACAGAATATCTTGGAAACAAGGCTGTTTTTAAATTTCATAAGTCAAACCTTGAATGAGGTTAGTTTACAGAGCAAATATTGATTTTAAAAGATTAAGTGAGTTTTCAGGATATATATGTATATATGCCAACACATATCTCTATATTTCTATCTTCCTTAATTGTCTTCAATAATATTTATAAGCATACATGTGTATAGGTATACCTGTGTCCTTCTAAAGTTACTGAGCCACACAAATTTTATGCCAAAACAAAATAATCCTCATATTATCCATTGAGTGTGTAAATTGATTGTGTATGTGTGTGTGTGTGTGTGTGTGTGTGTAATAACAGATAGTCAGAGCAAAATGCTGTGATGGGAAGTGGGGTGTATCTTTAAGGCAAACCTAAGACAGCTTGTGGTAGCCAAGGCTCTAAGATGAGCAAAAGTGTGACCTTGAAGTGAATACCATTGGATGATAGACCAGTGTAGAGGAAATGGGAACTAACCTTACTAACTTAAGGAAGGTAGAGAATAATGTCCTTTGAAGGTGAAGGAAAGAAGCCACTTTTCAAATGTTGGCAGAATGTGTCACAAAGCTCTGCAGCAATATTGAAAATAGAAGACAAATCCATGACCTGATATATCTGGTTGAAGTGTTATATCTGTACCATGAAGATTCAGACATGAATAGATGAAAATTTTAAAAGGAGTTATTATATTTTTAAGCAAAATTTGAAGAAAAGTAAAGGATCCAGTAACTGTGACTTATGAAATCATCCCTTATCTCCCTAGATGACAAAAATTTTAAGATATATTGCTCAAATTAAGAAATGGCTTTAGGGCAAAGAGCAAATCGGGGGTGGTCCTGCAAGATTTCTTTAATATCTCAGAAAAATTGCACTTGATATATCATGTTGATCTTTTGAAATAAAGATTAAGAATATGCCTTTTCTATTAGAAAATAGGACAGGCTTTCCCTTACTGAAGAATGGGTTCTGTGAGACTTCTGTGTCTAGATATCAAGGAGGAAAATAATTTATCTCTGTTGATGTGATAAATAGATGGGAACATGAAAATCACACATTGTTTTTAAATAAGCATATCATTGTGAACTGATGAGGACAATGAGTCTATAAAATACAAAAGCACATCCATTTTTAATTTTCTATAGGGATGAAGCAGTCAAGAAAATGACCTAGACGATCACATAACATTCTTGCTGGGGAGAAAGCAAGAAATGAGTGTAAAGTAATAGACACAGGATGCTGCAGGAAGAGTGTCTTAGTCACGGTTTCTATTCCTGCACAAAAATCATGACCAAGAAGCAAGTTGAGGAGGAAAGGGTTTATTCAGCTTACACTTCCACATTGCTGTTCATCAGCAAAGAAAGTCAGGGCTCAAGCAGGTCAGGAAGCAGGAGATGATGCAGAGGCCATGGAGGGATGTTACTGGCTTGCTTCCCCTGACTTGCTCAGCCTGCTCTCTTATAGAACCCAAGACCACCAGCCTAGAGATGGTACCACCAACAAGGGACCCTCCCTGCTTGATCACTAATTGAGAAAACACCCCACAGCTGAATCTCATGGAAGCACTTCCCCAACTGAAGTTAATTTCTCTGTTATAACTCCAGCCTGTGTCAAGTTGACATACAAAACCAGCTAGTACAATACTTCTGTATTAATCAGGGCTCTCTAGAGTCATAGAACTTATGGGTAGTCTCTATATAGTAAAGGAATTTGTTGATGACTTACAGTCTGTAGTCCAACTCCCAACAATGGTCAGCAGCAGCTGTGAATGGAAGTCCAAGGATCTAGCAGTTGCTCAATCCGAAGAAGAGAGACAGTAAATCTTCCTTTTTCCAATGTTCTTATATAGGTCTTCAGCAGAAGGTGTTGCCCAGATTAAAGGTGTGTGCCACCACACCTTTAATCCCAGATGACCTTGAATTTGGAAATCTTCCTGTATTACTCTTTTGGAATTCATAGCCACTATGCCTCAAGATCTCCATGCCAAGATCCCCGTCAGAAACTTGTATCTCTCAGCCTCCACATTAGGATCAGAGGTGAGCCTTCCAATTCTGAATTGTAGTTCATTCCAGATATAGATAAGTTGACAACCAGGAATAGCCACTACAAAGAGCTAAGAACCCCAGTGAACCATCCCAGGGACAGTATCTGCTCCTAACAAATTGTGTCCAGCTAGGTTTCAAAGTTGCCTTGTCTCAGGAACCCTTGATTCTTCCACATCTGCCATTACAGCATCTTGTCTGTGGTATATATGTATCACAATAGCTTTTAAGAGGTTCCATCTAGCAGCCAATGGGAAAAGATGCAGAGACTCACACTCAAACATTAAACAGATCTCGAGGAGACTTGTGGAAGAGTTGGGAGAAAGATTGAGAGACTCGAAATGGACAGAGACTCCACAGGAGGACCAACAGAGTCAACGAACCTGGACCCTTGAAAGCTCCCAGAGACTGAATCAACAACCAGAGTGAACATGGGCTATACCCAGGCCCCCTGCACATATGTAGCAGAGGAGCAGCTTGGTCTTCATGTGGGTCCCCCAAACAACTGGAGCAGTGGCTGTTCCTGAGCCTGTTGCCTGTGTGCCTGCCTGTGGATCCCAGGACAGCTTTGTCTGGCATCAGTGGGAATGCATGTGTTTAGTCCTGCAGCAACTTGATGTGGAAGGAGAGGAAGGGCTGATACTGGGTTTTAAAGAAATAAATAAATACATTTAATTTAAAAACTTTTAATTAAGAATGCACACACAGCATGATATTTAGAACCATGTGTACACTATGAAGTTACACAACAATGAGAAAGTAAAGAACTTTTAGTTTGCTTCTCACATCTTAAAATGGGGAATAACCACCTGAGGAGATGTATCCAAGGAAACCAGGCCAATGAACTTTGCACACATCTCTAATGAGATCCCAAGTCTCAGACTTGATCCTGATATAGTAATGAACTCAGATTTGTGGAGCCTATTAGAAAAGAGTGGCTGCACTTTGAACGTGAGAATAGCCCGAGCAGCTCATAGAGTGCACGGCTTTTTTTTTTTTTTTTTTTTTTTAAACACACAAGCATCAAACCATTGGATCTTCAGCCCCAGATGAGAAGCAGAATCCACATCCCCTTCCCTAATGTATTAGAAACCATGTGACTACATGAACGAGTTCGGGAAAAGCCTCTGCCCTGTTCACTGTGTGTTCATATTGGAGCTCTGAGCTGACATTTAAGCAGTAGAGCCATTCTGAGGTCACTAGAGTTCAGAGAAAGGCTACATTAATTCACATATTTGGAGAAAATGGAGTTCTTCTGGGACTATATAATGAGAGAGGGAAAGGTATATGCAGATGAAAAGGGAATGGGACAGACAGGGCAATTTGTGTAGCCCCCAGATATTTCAAATTTCCACTTTAAAACACCAAACATATGGGGGCTCGAGAGATGGCTCAGTGGTTAAGAGCCACTATCTGCTGTTCCTCTGAACTGAGTTCAATTCCCAGAAACCACCTTGTGGCTCACAACAATCGGTAATGGGATCCGATGCCTTCTTCTGGTGTCTGAAGATGGGGACTGTGCTCATAGATGTAAAATAAATTCATAATTTAAAAAAATTAAACATTGACAGCAAAGTCATGAGGGACCTTAGGTCAGTACTGCCTACGGTGGTCCTGTTCAAATCCCAGAAATAATAAGCTACATCATGATTGCTGATGGTTTAAGCCACTAAATGCAGGAGTGATTTATCACATGGCAATCAACAACAAAAAATGGCATGAATAAAATAAGAATTTCCCTAATATTTATTACCTGCTAAAACAAAAACATGAATAATTTGTTTAAGAGAACATCAATCAATCTATAATACTTTTAATTAGACTATAAATTAGAGACTTGTTTCACATTTTCATATTTAGCTCATTATAAATGTCATAGGATTTTCCTCCACTTTGAAGGTAGTCCTCTAAGTCCTTTTCATATATTCTGTAGATGTATGTAAACCACCAGATACATTTTTAATTGATTTTTCTTTTTTTCTTTTATAATTTTATTTTATTTTTATTTTTTACACTCCATATTCATTTCCCCCTCTCCCCTCCAACTGCTCCACATCCCACACCTCCTCCCCACTCCACCCTGTCTCCACTTGGATGCCTCTATCCCGCCGCCACCCCACCTGACCTCTAAACTCCCTGGGGCATCCAGTCTCTTGAGGGTTAGGTGCATCATCTCTGAATGAACACAGACCTGGAAGTCCTCTACTGTATGTGTGTTGGGGGCCTCATATCAGTTGGTGCATGCTGTCTGTTTGATGGTCCAGTGTTTGAGAAATCTTGGGGGTCCAGATTAATTGAGCATTCTTCCCCCTAAAAACATTTGGTGCAGTCCTTTCTGATTTTCTCATTTGAAGTTTTTAATGTGTGGCTCCTAGGTTTCGAGAGTTCTCACAGACAGAACCTTCGAAGTTTACGATGAAAAATATTGTAAAATATTTACAAGCAAGATCCCAATAGAAGTGTCCTGATTTTCAAGAACACTGGAACTGACGCCCTGGAAAGTGAAGCACAGGCTTTCAGAAGGAGGTTGTGTATAACTAGCTTTTGGAGAAGGATAAAAGTTTAGGGTACAGAGGGATCAATGATGCCTGACTAATAGGAGAGTTTAGTTGTGTTAATTGAAAACCAGAGCCCCCAAATTTTCAATAACTCCAAACAATGCTTTCTCTATGTACCTACTCCTCCAGAATAAAACAGAGACAGATACCAAATGGAATCTCAGACTAGAGGAGAGTGTTAGGGTTGGGACTAGCTGCACTCTCTTCTTGGAAGCAGGTGTGAGCACTTCTGACAATATGGTGCATTATATTTATTCAACAGTTCCTGTCAGGTGTATTTGACCCATTTCCATGATGAAAAAATAGGAAGGGAGAAGAGTATTCCTCAGGGCTCTCTTATAGAACAGCCTGCAAAGCCAAGCTAATGTGTGTGTGTGTGTGTGTGTGTGTGTGTGTGTGTGTGTGTATGTGTTGTGTGTGTGTGTTTGTGTTTGAGTGTGTATGTGTGTGTAAGTAAATAGAATTGAATCACATTCTTGTTTCCCTTTTGTACCACTGCTCCTCCCATAGACCCCTCTTCAATACCTACAATATCTTTTTTGTCATATTCCTTAAAAGTTATAAAATATTATAATAATAAAATAAGTATTATAAAAGTTGTTTGATATAAAACAACAATCAATTTAACACTTATGTAGGTGCTCGTCTACAGCAATGGTGAAAATACATTTTTCTCAATATAAATTTTAAATAACTCCAAACATATTAACTGTACACTTAAAAATAATACATCACTACTAGTATTTTCTTAAATGAACATGAATATATAAAGTCTTTTTGTTTGTTTTGTATTTAGTAGAGTTTAAAATCTTGGCTCTTTTGTGGTACAAGCCCAAAATAAGAACAATTTTTAGACATTGGGTTTCACTGTAATAAGGCTTTATTTCAATGACCCTCACATCACCAAAGGATTTTACCTCCATCATAGCTAAGCTGAGAGTTGATAGTTCTGCTGCACCAAGAAATGAATTGTAGGCTCGATTTTTGGATACAAACTTCCTGCTATGGTCAAAGCTATTTGACTTGAGTGAGTGACTTCATTCTCAGCCCACAGAGAACAGGTTACATTCATTTAAGAAATGGTGTAGGTATTAAGGTGGTCTATCCATAAAGTCATTCGCCAACTCTTTCAATGAACAATGGTTCTGCTTGGAGGGTGGCACAGACATTAGGTGAGGGTAAGAATTTGGTTCATTAGCTATGATAATTTGGAAAAGCATTCATCTCAGAGAAAGAGTAACTTATAGTCCTCTTCTTCAAACTTGATACACAAGTTACAAATGTCAAGCAAAGCATTCAGTCTCACTTTTTTGTTCTCTTACAAGTCACCTCCCTAGTTAATCATCTATGTTTCTTTTGGGTATATAAATACTTTTGAAATATATAAGCTGGTCTGAAAACCATAGTATAGTGTAAAAATATGAAATAAACAATTCTACTAATAGAGAGGCTAAGATAGAAGAAGCAAGATTTCAAGACCCTTATGTTGTACACAGCCAGACACTGTCACAAACATACAAGCTGACAGTGTATCTAGATTGTACAATCTTGGACCTATTTCTCCAATTACCAAATTAGAGAGACCATTGGATGACAATCAACAAATTTCCAATTCCTCATATTATTGGATTTCAATCAATTAGGATATGTTGGTAATATTAATTTTCAAAATAATATATTAAGAAAGAAGTAATTGTCACTTCTTGTTGTTTTTGTTGTAAAAGATGGAAATTGGTTTGTGTGGATTTGTTGGAAGATTACCTTCTTGCTTCTTCTAGGGTGTAGTTTTGCTCCTTATGTT
>NW_022196912.1:89675548-89695149 GCF_008632895.1 Mastomys coucha | reverse complement strand
TCTTTCTTAAGGTCCTGTATCATCATCATGATAAGTGATTTTAGATCTGAATCTTGCATTTCTGGTATAATGGTGTGTCCAGGACATGCTATCGTAGGAGAATTGGGTTCTGATGATGGCAAGTGGCCTTGGTTTGTGTTGTTTATTTTCTTGTGCTTGCCCCCTGACATCTGGTTAAATCTAGTGCTACCTGCCCTTGCTAAATCTGACTGGGGTCTGTCCTTCCTATGATCCTGGTTGTGTCAGAACTCCTCAGAATCAAGCTGACTCTGTGATCCTGTGATTCTGGGATCCTGGGATCCTGGGCTTGTTAAATCACCTGGGAGTGTGGCTTTCTCTGTGAGTTGTGGGACTGGCTGCAGAACTTGTGCCCAAGGTCTGCTCAGAACACTAACCCAGACAGACCAGAAGGAACCAGAGTCACTGTGCTGGCGGAGTTCCTGTATGCCTGGTCCCTCTGGACCAGGTTACTCCGAGTGTTGGGACAGATGTTGGTTCCTGCTCACCTCTGATCTTGGGTGTGTCAGAGCGCCTGGGAGTGGAGCTTCCTCTGGGTGTTGTGGGACTGGCTGTGGAGCATATGCCCAAGGTCTACTCTGGACCCCAGCCCAGACAGACTGGAAGGAACCCAAGTCACGGGGCTGGCGGAGTTCCTGTGTGCTTGGTCCAGTTGGTCCCAGTTACTCCCAGTGTTGGGACAGATATTGGTCCCTGCTCACCTCTCAACTTCAAGGATTTAAAACTTTATCTATTCTCTCTCTCTCTCTCTTTCTCTCTCTCTCTCTCTCTCTCTCTCTCTCTCTCTCTCTCTCTCTCTCTCTCTCTCTCTCTCTCTCTCTCTTTCTCTCTCTCTCTCTCAAGCAAGTTCATACTCTCTTGATTTGGAAAAAAATAATGTAAAACATAAGTAAATGTGTTACTAGTTCTCAATTCTTTCCTGCCACTGTAGGCACAGAATACCCAGCCAGTCCAAATATAGTAGCCTCAACCCAATGAATCCAAATGTTATATTAATGAAGATGATGAAGATCGAAGCAGAAGAATAGGGTGGGTTTGCCAATGGAGAGGGATCACTTAAATTCTTTTACTTTCTTCTTAGTTTAGGGAACTGTCCTCCTAGCACACAGAGAAAAACACATGCTTGGCTATCTTTTCCTTAAGCTATATGAATAGTTGGAACATCTATGGAAAAAAAAACAGAGAAAAACTACAGAACTATTCCTTTACATACACTTTCATTTTTGTACTTGTATGTGGTGTGAACACATAGTGACATGCATGGGGGGGGGTGTATAGGTGACTACTAGAGCATATGTGTGCATCTGGAGACCTGAGTTGATCTGAGGAGACTTACAATCACTCTCCACTTTATTCATTGACTTGAGCCTTGTCTCTTATTTGAACCCAGAGCTCATGGCTATGGCTGGTCTAGCTAGCTAGCTTATTTAGTAATCCCCTGAACTGGAATTACAGAAAGACATCACACCTGCAAGGCGTGTATGTGGGTCTTGGGGATTGAACTCTGGTTCTCATGCTATAGAGCCAACTGACTTTCTAACTCCTTCTATCATAGGTCCTTTGATGTGAAAATTCACTTGTGCTGTTACTGAGACTGGAAGCCAGTATAGGAACTTGCTTTCCTATTTGATGGATAGTTTTTATGTCTCCACTTTTCATTTTCTTTTTTTTTTTTAATATTATCCTCCTAGGCATTGAGTAGACACAAAAGTTTATATCACAGAAATCAAATTATCAGACCAAGAATGCTGTTTGCTCTCCATCACTGGGATAGATTGCACACCTCTGGCAAATTTTCTTAGTCAGAGACTGTAATAGAAAGGTACACACCTGTGTGAACTTAACTAAAAAGCTTATAGAGGATAGCAACTGTTGGGAACTATTTTTAGAATGGAGAAAAATGCAGTGTTTCTAAAAATAAAGTTTCTATCAACTAGAGCCCTCAACATTGCTGACAGGCAGTCTTTGGAGCAGAAGTCGTCAGCAGGAGCTCGATAATTCGTGAATGGAAAGGCCACACAATGACACAAGGATGCTGACTTCTTCTGGGAGTCTGTTAAAGGAGAAAGATGGCTTCAGAGGTAAATACAAATGTTGACCTCCTTATTTCTACCAATAACATGAAGGTGTGGCTCTGTTATGGCCTAGAAAACAAGTCTTGGATCATAACCATGTGCCCATTAGCAAGAAGGAAGCTGTATATGTTGGGAAAATTTGGATCAAAGAATACAGATTATAAATCTTACCAACTCCCTATAGTAAAGGGTCAGAGGTGGGCAATTATATCGGGGAGGAATTTATTCCTGGGAATCATACCAAGGAACTAGAATTATAAACTCATAAAGCAAGTGAGGCTAGAATGTATGATGAACAAAGATGAGGATACAGCCAGAAACCAGATCATGTTTGCCATGATAACACATTATAATGGAGTTTCAGCCAGGATGTTTTTGCCTTTTGCCTACAGATGCAGATACAGTAAACCTGCAAGCCCTATAGTAAACATGGCCACCCAACACTATGTGCATCCTGATATGTCTCTCTGCAAAGTACACAGACATCCACCTCTACCCAAATATCTTCTGAAAAAATAGCTTTGAATTTCAACATACATGGTGGCTCTTGGGCAGTGGGTCAGTATAGAGCCATTCCCTCCTTAGCACTGCTCCCTATAGAATCAGGATGCCTTCGCTGTCTATGTCCTTGGTGCATAGGGACTAGCTGTAACATTAGATGTGGTCTTCATTGAGTAATTGAATATTGCTTTTGTGGTGTTCTTGGCCACTTTTTCAGAGTTTATAAGCAGTGGAGGTATCTGCCAGGCATTGACCTCCAAGAACCACTGAAATCTGTGGCTGATCCTTGAGAACCTCACATGAGTGGCCAAACTAGACAGTGTTATTGAAATTTGCAGGACATTTTGCAAAAGCTCCAATATGGAAGGGGGACTTCAGCATATTCCTTTCTCTTATTCTAGAGTAACTGGATTGAAGGATGGCTACTTCCACGTGAGGTTTGTCATTTACTAATACCAAATATTAATACTGAAGGCACTGAGAGTTTCAATAGAGTGTTAAAGTGGAGTTGTCTATTTACATCCTGTATTCAAGTTTTATATTCTTTTAATAACCTTATTAGGTTAAATTAACATGGCTGAAAACATAGCTCAATTCCCAGAGAAGGGGCATACAAGGGCATCACATGTCTTGTTACATACAACTTACCCAAAGTGACAGCAGTATAATTTATAGAGAAATGTAAGAAGCCTGGAGTTACCATGCTAGGAAGAGTGTATGAAGGAACTGTGGTACTATCCTTGTGGAGAAACAAAACATGGCATAGTAGCCTCCTAGGTCATGGTGCACTCTTCTTTGATTAGATTGATGCTGCTGATTAACTCTGAAAAAAATAAAACTATGTTTAACTGAGAACTTGGTGTTTCTGCTGCTACCTCGTTGTCAGTCTTTGTAAAGCAGCAGTGCCTGTTACAGTATTAAGTGAAGATAAGGGGAAATGTGGAGGCGTGTTACAGTTCATAAAATGAAAGAAACACAAACAACTCTTCTCTTTGGAGATGCAACATTCTAAATCATGGCTGATCTTCAAGGACTCCAGTGGCCATTGAAAAAATGCTGTGGTCACTAGGAGTGAGGCATGATGCTATTTACCTTGGAGATGGCATTTGAGACACAACATCATTTGTCTAATGTGGCTAGAAATTTTGAGAGAAGTCTTGAGAGACAGTTTCACTCTGTGAAATGTTTCCCATGACTGTAATCTCTACAATGGGCTTACAGTCATCTGTGTCTGTGGCAAAGTAGAGTGAGTGAATGGATCTATTCTCCATAGCCCCCTTCATAGTTTCAGATCTTATCATCTTGAGATTGGTCTTGACAATGATTTCTTGGATATGACACAGGGAATAAAAGCAAGAGAACACAGAAGTGATTACAGAGAGAGCAGGGTGGTGGTGGGGGGGGGGGAGAGCTTAACCTAACTTTATCGGAAAGGAGACAACCAAATGAGTAAAGAGGCAACTTATTAAACGGAGAAAGTGTTTTCTTTTTTGTCTATTTGGGTTTTTTATTATTTTAAATTTAAAACTAAGCTTTTTAGGTTAGAATAATAGTACTACATTTTGTGCAGGATCTTCATAAAAATACACCATTATACTTTGTTTCCAAAACTGAGTTTCTAATGAGGGGCTCATATTAAAATATGAAATAAACCTCCATAATTTAATAGCAAAACATCCACACAATTCACTTAAAATGGCCATTTTGGGGATACAGCTTCATAAGACTTAACTAAAGAAGAATGAAAGGGGCCGCTAAATATTTTAAATAAAATCTTGCCTTTGTTTTCTACAGAACATGTGGAATGTGCCCTTTAATTCCACAACTATTTTCTTTTTAATGTGGAGATAGCTTATACCTAAAATAATTCTCACTCAATTTTGAAAATGTTGTCACTTCTCTGTGGCTGCTGTTTATCAACTATATAAACTTTGAAATGGTATTTTCCCTCTCTCGTAGAACAGTGAGTTTCTGCTAATAATGAGCATTTAATATTTTATACACCCTTTGAGGTATGTAATGCTATCTGTTTTATTTCATAAATTAACAAGGAATGATGTGCATTAATGTTAGTTCAACAACATGCTTACTCTGCCTTATTACAGGTCTGTAGAAGAGCTCGACTGTTCATGCTCTCCAGGCTGGGAAAGCCTGGTGAGAGGGCTCATATATCTAAATAAATAATGAAGTGCAAACGTAGAATAGAAAGTTGCTCTTTGCAGTTCCTAAAAATGAACCACTCAAGTTTATTTGGGGCCTCCATTCGTTTTAACCTTTAATCTAGGACTTGATTCCATGCATGCACTCCTGCTAGAGCAAATGTTGTGACTTTGATTTCTCCGTCAGAACTTACCTGTCCTGTCTCTCAAACTGAATACTCTGCTCTGTGATATAAAGTAGACATCATAAATCTACATAAGAGTTTAAAAGTTTAAATCAAAAATTGGAAAAGAGTTTAAATAGAAAATGCATGTGTGTTTTAAACATTTAGACATCTATCTGTTTGCGTGCAGCGAGGCTCATGTGTGTATATCAAAGGACAATTTGCAAGACTTGCTTCTTTCTTGTCACTGTGGGCACTCAGGGTCATCTCCCCTGCTGAGCCATCTCAGGACCTAGAATGATCCTTTTTTAAATTTCAAAGTTTTATTTTCCTTCTGTATTTGCTATCAGATAGCTCATTTTGGTCCATCCTCATGGTCACTAATCTTTCCTTCTGTGAACTCATACAATCTTTCAGCATCTCTTTTCTTCATATCTGTTAATATTTTCATGTATGTCTGTTTGTAGACATCTCTGTATGCCTTTCATACGTGTTCTTAATATGTTTGAGAATTTTGAGTGCCAGTTATTGTACCCACTTAACATTCTCATTTGCTAATTTCAATATTTCTTGCAATCCTAAATGTATTTTCTTATTTCCCCCTCATGGGTTTCACTTACCTGCTGTTTTCCCATGTCTGACACAGTTTGGTTGGATGACATTTACTGTGGATTTCACTCCATCTGGCACTACATATTTCTGTTGCCCCATATCTTGAGTTTTATTCTGGGATTTAGTTGACATTCACTAGTCTTTCCAGACCTTCCTTTTAGGACTTGTAGAATCAGATGTTCCTCACCACTAAAGCAAAGTCCTTCCATATACCTGCAAGGAAAAGCTCAGTGTGTATGATCTCTACAGGATCTCGTGGATCTCTTTCATAGTTCCAAATCTTCAGATGTAAATACATACCCTGTAACAGATACAGAAACCAGGAAAGTAGAGCAGAACTCTTGCCAGGAGAGGGAGTTTGGGGAGCAGTAGAAGAGGAATACTTACACTTGATCTTGTCAGGGACATGGGACAAGGGGGATGCTTTGGGTAAGGAGAGGGAGGTAAATGCAGAAGAAAGGCGAATGTCAGGATACAAGTGATGGGAAAGAAGGAACTCTTTAGGAGGTAAAATAACAATAGGGATGTCTGAAAAGTCACAAAAAATCATACTGTGAACTATTTACTTTAAAAATACTATAATACACATGATTCCGTGTATAATATGCATACATAGGTCTAGTAAACTTTTTCTCATCTGAGCATATGGTGCTTTCTCTAAGAGCCAAAGACCACCTAACAAAAACCTCAATATCAGACATGAAAAGCCTTTTTTTGGGGTGATTTTTAAGGATGTCTATTAGACTCTCAAAGCATACAGTGTATTGCTTTTGCCCTTTGTGAGCTGTCAGAGGCGGAAAATAAGTCCCTATTGCTGAAGACACCATGAACTTCAGAAACAAAGCTGTGAGCTTCAGTCCATAAGTTGAGACTGGCCTGAGTGATCCCCTTCCAGAGGACCAGCTTTTATCATATAGGAAGGAACCCTGCAAGCTTCCAAAGGTGGGAGGCCAAAAGTCCTACCTAGCTGTGATGCCTGTGATCCACACGAACAACCAGCATGACAGATAATCCTAAGGATGTAGTAGAGGCCCACATTCCTTAGTAGTAACCATAATCGGTCTAACTGGACTTGAGACATGGTCAACAACAGGGAAAACTTGCCTTGTACTACAAATCTAACTAACAATTTCCCAGTGCTAGTGAATTGGAAAACCTACAACTACTAACCTACTAAACCAGTATAACATCTAACAAAAACCTACAAACTTTTGTCCTTATACCCAGAGATAAGTGTAGTTTTGCCCCTAACTAAGGCAATGTCTCTTTTCAGTAGATGTGGACAATTATAGAAAACCATAACCAACCAAAATGTGGAGTTGTGGAGTTCGGTCCCATTGGATACATTTCTCAAAACACTCCCATATCTAAGGCTTAGAGAACAATGCAGATGAGAGGACAGGAAGGCCATAAGAGGCAGAGGATCAGGGAGTTTGCTCTGACTTTGGGGCTCCTAGAAACATCAGAAGCTACACCAATGGAACCTCACCACCATCACTGCCCCAAACATGAGCTCAATAAGGACACCACCAATGGACATGCTAAAGTAGAAGAGAAAAAGTTCAGGAGGCCTCAGCCTACACAAAGAACTAAAGGCAACTGAAAGCTAGGAGCAAGGTCAGTGGTCCTTGCCAGGAAAGAGTGCATCAATTGGTTATCCAATAGCAAAGAGTCAACACTGAAAATATATGTACAGCTAACATTATATAGACTGAACAGGTTAAATATAGGAGTATATATGTATACACACACACACACACACACACACATACACACACATACACACACACACACACACACACACACACACACACGTGCATACAATTAGTGGTAAAGGAGGCCATAAATTTGAAGGAGAGTTGGAAGAGGTATGTGGGAGCATTTGAAGGGAGGAAAGAAAAAAAATTAAAAACAAAAAATCGAACAAAAAAAACCCTAAAAACCAAAACAAATAAAAAACAAAACAATAAGCCTATTCTGGCTACACTCATCAATATTTTGAATGAATTCCCTAGTTACTTCATTATGTCTCCTGAGGAACGCTCACCATTGTCTTTTAGGCTAAATACCTGCTAAAGACCTTGTGCTTGTTTTACTAGATTAAAAGTCCCAAGAGAGTAGAGAGTAGAAGAGCAGGCATATTCCTAGTTTTTATACATAGTTTTTATACATAGTAGTTGCTTAATAAATATTTATTACATACATAAATAAAACTATAATTACAGACATTCTGGGTGCCTGGCATTAAGCAGTACAGCTGCTACAAAGCGATCTCCAATTTTTAAGTCACTTTTCCGGCTGTGTATGGTGTTCTTCTGGAGCACTCCCAAGACATCAGCTAGTCAGACCTGATCTATGTGAGTATTGTGGTGGGAGCAATACAGAATATAAAACACCTCACAGAATTTGCTTCTCTTGGCCCTCATGCAAGGAAAAGTGATCTCCACCTGAGGAGTTGGGCTGTCAGAGTTACGGAGGTGAAAAGGGATATTATTTTCAAAGGTCTCAATTAGGACAAAGTGGTCCCAAACCCTCCACAATAGCCATTCTCCTGGTGACATGATGGAAAGATCCTGTCAATGACACAAAAATCATAGTTTTGATGGATTTAAAGTAGAAAACTTGGTACATCTTTCCACTCTGGTGTTTTCTTTGTCTCTGAAATACTCTTTGATTAGGACTTTTTGACTTGTAAAATACTAGCTTTGAAAAATTATGATTTTTGATTACTTAAAATTGAACTTCTTCAATTTAGAAAATTATGATTTCTGGTTAGTTAAAATTGAATTTCTCGGTATGTATGTATTTTTGTATGTATGTATATATGCCAGGAGCCAAGAGTAGTGGTGCATTCCTGCAATCTCAGCATTTGGGAGAGAGAGGCAAGAGGACCACTGCAAATTTGAGGCAACTTGCTTTACACAAATAGGTGGAAGCTAGCCAAGGCTACACAGTGACACCCTGTCTTCAAAACTAAAAGAATTTTGCCAGAACATTTATACACAACTTCTCTAGGCAAAGAGTAGCATAGTACTTCTATTGTGATAGATGACGTTTGTACTTCCCACTCTTTTCTCATCCAGGGATCATTGGAGAGCACAACCCTTGTTTCCTTAACTATCTATGTAGTGAGAGAATTCTTACTAAAAAAAAAAAGTTTTGCCTTTTACATATGTGATCTTAAATATGTTGATTCATCTACATTTTAAACTACATTTATTATGTAGACATATATGTTGTGGGAATTATTAAAAAAAAAATGAATCCTCCTGCAAACTTGCTTTCCTGTTGGGCCACATTCTTGTGCCAATACTGTTCAGCCTCAATACTAAGTTCTGGAGGGTTTTTGTTATTTTCTCCCAGCAAGCTACGTCTTGCTCACATGCAACTCTTTACACACTCCCACAATCATTCATCTAAATAGCTCCTAAGTCCCAGTAAGTAAAGCATGACTCTTAAGGCCTTAATATTCAATCAGATTTATATAATAATAAAAACACAATTTACAAGATGTCAATGCAGTAATTTCTGAACCAAATAATAAAGACAATATTCTAACCCAATTAATCTATTTTGTAAAAGCCTTTGTTTGGTTGCATATCCTCGTGGAGTCAGACTCACCCTCATGATCTGTCTCCATGATGACAATCTCCTCCTCCTGCTCCTCTGACATTTTTCCTCCTCCAACTCTAGCTCCACTTCTCTATCCCTGTCCAATCACAGGCCTGTCACTGTCCTAATGTGATTGGACAGAGAAAATGCTATAGCACATATGTGTGTGTGTGTGTGTATGTACATATATGTATATCTAGGTATATGTGTGCAGTTGTGTGGTATATGTATGTATTTGATATATATATATATATATATCGTGCATATTGTATATGTGTGTGTGTGTGTGTGTGTGTGTGTGGTGTGATGTATGTTTGTGTGTGTGTGTGGTATAGTATATGTACTGTGTCATGTGTTTGGTATGATTATATATTTGTGTGACATACATATATGTGTACTGTGGTGTGTATGTGTGTGTGTATTTGTGTAATGTGTGTGGTGTGAGATATTATGTACATGTGTGGTGTGTGTATATGTGTGTATATATTCATGTGATATAGCATGTGTGTGCATTTTTACTTTTGTAGTGTGAGTATGTGTGTAGTATGGGGTGCTATGTATGGTATGTATGTGTGTGCTACTGAGGAGGGAAAGTTAGGCTCTATTAGAGCAGAACAGAACTGTCAGGGCTTCCTTAATGAACTGCAGGGTTACTGCCCATTGGGTTATCACACTTTCCAGCTCTCAGTTCTTTGGGAAAGATATAATACTATCCATGAGACCTTTGCTTTCTCCTTTGGGATTTAAGCAGAGAATCATAGAGTGGTGATGAGTCAATGTTCACTCTAGGTATGTGCCTCTAATATGGTAAAGTTGCCCTAAAGTATATCCGTGCTGCTTTACAAATGAGCATTGCTATTCTGGGCCCTGAAGGTATTTGACTATTACCCTATGACTCCATGGACCTTCAATAACAGTGGTTCTATTACCCTTACTGGGCTGCAGATCATCTATCCCTTAAGACTAGACTTCAGTACCAAACTGTTGACTGAGTATCAATTAAGATGGGTCATTGGCAATGGCTATGGGCATTGGCTAGAATGTCTCCTTCTAGTATTACAGAAAGCTTTTTCTGAACAAAACTTATTTTTAGAAATGCAACATAGTGATTTTTTTTCTAAAAGTTTGAATTTCCATTTATTTAGAAGCCTTGGGGACATTGCAGCTGAGGAAATGCATTCTTAAGCCAAGAGACTTGATCATATTGTCCTTACAGATGACAGTGGGCATTTTGCTAGGGTAAGGATAATAAAATTAGATCTGTCATTCTTGTTTAGGCATCCGAGAAGTAAATGTAAGGCACAAATGGTGCCTGCTCGGATATTTAGACCTGAGCAGCAGAGCAACAATAAGATTCCATTTTCAGAAGCTGGCACTGTCTGGCCGTACTGATTATTTAGGCAAGGGCGTTATTCAAGGTCATAAAGACTTCCCTCAGAAAACTTATTGCAATGAGCTAAAACTGTCAAATTTGTACATAATTATTTTTTCTACACCCATGATTTTTGAAGTACAAAATGAGTCTTGATTGAATCTTACTTGTACCCAACATCCTTTCCAATAAGCAGCCACTCAAAATAAACTTTAGTCACATACCTTGCTCTGGAGTTTGTTTTGATATGGGACTGAGATGTTGGATGAAAACATGGGAAATTACTTTTCAATATATGACTTAAAGCATAAACCTTTGCATTTGGCCCTGCTTTCTCACTAGATCCCAGGAGCAGCCTTTAGCAGGACAGAATACCCAGAAATGTCTGTTACACAAAGGGTGGCCCAACCCCCACCTTCTACAGACCACACACCATGTGTCCTTTCAAACACTGTGAACAGCATGACTGCTCGAGAAGGTTTGGCTTCAACAATACAGCACGGCTTCCACGGGGCTTTATGTCCAGATATTAGCTCACTGGTGCTCACAATGTCTCTATGGCTGCAGGGTATTTATAAGAAGCACACCCTACACCTTTTTGCCTAACAGTCTGAACAACAGACTATTTCTCTTGATTGCTTTATTTGGTTCATGGAGTTTGTGTTTTACTTGATGGGCAGTATTACTTAAGAAAATAACTAAACAGTTATAGGAACAATGAACACATTAATAGAAAAATTCTGGGTAGGCATAAGTATGTATGTGTTTATACATATACAGATAGAGATACATCATATGCACACTCACTCACACACACACACACACACACATACACACACACACACACTGATAAAGTCACAAATAAGTATGCAGCATAGAGTCCAGTAGCCCACACTTCCTTCTCCATGATTACAATGTTGGGTCTCTGCGTACTAACTGGGGAAGGAGAACTACTTTTTCCCTACTACCTTAGTTTTGGTAAGGGACTCACTATGTCCTTGCATTCTATCATACAGTATCTGTAGAGGAGAAGAAGGAATGGCAGGAGTAGGAAGGGGAGAGAAAAGAAGTGAATGTAACCTGTTCTCTGTGGGCTGAGAATGAAGTCACTCACTCAAGTCAAATAGCTTTGACCATAGCAGGAAGTCTGTATCCAAAAATCGAGCCTACAATTCATTTCTTGGTGCAGCAGAACTATCAACTCTTAGCTTAGCTATGATGGAGGTAAAATCCTTTGGTGATGTGAGGGTCATTGAAATACAGCCTTATTACAATGAAACCCAATGTCTAAAAATTGTTCTTATTTTGGGCTTGTACCACAGTAAGAGCCAAGATTTTAAACTCTACTAAATACAAAACAAACAAAAAGACTTTATATATTCATGTTCATTTAAGAAAATACTAGTAGTGATTTTTAAGTACACAGCTAATATGTTTGGAGTTATTTAAAATTTATATTGAGAAAAATGTATTTTCACTATTGCTGTAGACAAGCATCTACATAAGACTGTTGAATTGATTGTTGTTTTATATCAAACAACTTTTATAATACTTATTTTTATTGTTATAATATTTTATAAATTGTAAGGAATATGATAAAAAAAGATATTGTAGGTATTGAAGGGGGGTCTATGGGAAGAGCAGTGGTACAAAAGGGGAACAAGAATGTCATTCAATTCTATTTAATTAAAATATGTTTTTAAATATTGACAAATTCAGATAAATTGAAATCATGTAACTTTTCTCATCATAATGCAATAAAAGTTTAAAAAAGAAAAAAAGAAAAGAAGTAGGGGTGTGAGTCAACAAAACACACTGTGTGTGTGTGCAAACTTTTTAAATAGATGACTCTGAGACTGAATGAGTACACAATGCAAATGCTTAGGTTTAAGGGTTTTTGTTTTTGTTTTTTTAAAAGATGGATTTTTGGCTTTCTTTGCATGTTTGCATTTGGTTATATGTACATGAGGATGCTAGAAAAGGGAATCAGATAGCCTGGAGGTGGAAGTATGGGTGGTTGTGAGCCACTCGATGCCTGTGCTGGAATGGAACTCCACATTGTGAAGAGGAGTATGTGCTTTCAAACAAAGAAGTATATTTCCCTAGCCCCAAGCTTTGAGATTTTTGGAGATTTATTTGCTACTATTGGATAGTGCAAGCAATTAAAGACATTTAACACTTACAGTCTCTTGATCTTCCTTTTGCTCACATTCTCTAGTTCATCGTTTATCATTTTTTCTTTCTTTTTTAAAATTTATTTGGAGGGATTAATCTTTTCTGGTTTTTGATGAAAACAAGACAATGCTAGTTTTGGAGTTTCAAAGAAGAAAAATACCTGTTAATATGCATTTTATTTGGGTATGATAGTATATGCCTATAAACCACAAAATTCAAGAAGCACAGGGAAGAAGAATTCTAAAAATCTGAGGCCAGTCTGGTCAATCTAACAAATTCTGGGTTAATCAGGGTATATAGTAAGATATTGTCTAAAAATGCATAAAATATAAATAAATGAATATAAACTAAATGTACTCTTGCCTTATAATTATTTCCATCTATTTATTAATAATAGTCTACGTCACTGTACTGGCTGGTTTTTATGTGCCAACTTGACACAGGCTGGAGTTATCACAGAGAAGGGAGCTTCAATTGGGGAAATGCCTCCATGAGATCCAGCTGTGGAGCATTTTCTCAATTAGTCATCAAGGGGGTAAGGCCCCTTGTGGGTGGTGCCATCCCTGGGCTGGAAGTCTTGGGTTCTAAAAGACAACAGTCTGAGCAAGCCAGGGGAAGCAAGCCAGTAAGGAACATCCCTTGATGGCCTCTGGATCAGCTTCTGGTTCCTGACCTGCTTAAGTCCCAGTCCTGACTTCTTTTGGTGATAAACAGCAATGTGGAAATAAGCTGAATAAACCCTTTCCTCCCCAACTTGCTTCTTGCTCATGATGTTTTGTGCAGGAACAGAAAACCTGACTAAGACAAATTGGTACCAGGAGTCAGGTATTCCTGTGACAATCTGATCATGTTTTGGAGAAGACTGTAGAAGGACTTTGAAAGTTTGAGCTAGAAGAGCCATTGGTTGTTAAGAACTCTGTGGGATGTTCTGTAGGAGCTTGGAAGATCATGTTGAGAACAGTGCAGAAGATGGAGGCCTGGCTTATAAAATTTCAGAGAAAAGATTAAAAACTCTTACCAGGGCCATGTTGTTTTGATTGTGAAGATTCTGTGGTTTTAGTTAGCTGGGGCTGAAGAATCAACTGTGATTAATAAGATACCAGAACTACTAACTTGAAAACTTTAAATTACGGAGACTATTGATGCTTGTTAGCTGGAGCTAAAAAATTAGCGATAATTAAAAAGAGACACCATCACTGAGGTGACATCTTCTGAGAAGTGTTTTCTGAGAACACAAAGAGGTCGTGTTCCAGAGATAGCCAAGGTTGTACATTGTGCTGCAGCAGGACTTGATAATGTGTAAGAGTCACCCAGGTATACTGGTTTTGAAGGCATGAAGGGGTCTTAAAGAGCAGCTGAGGCTTGGCACAGTGAGAGGCCATGGAAGGCCATTTGTGAAGGGGCAGCCTCAGTTTGCAATTGATTGACCAGGACTGAAGTGGTCATGCAAAAGAGTTGAGGCTTGGCACCATGAAGACAGTCTATGAGAGGCTATTGGTAAAGCCTAGTTACAGTGGAAGACAGCAATGTTTTGGAAATGCCAGTACCATGCAATGACCACCAAAAACAGCAGCAGCAGTGAAGTACAGGCTCTGAAGCCTAAAAGACAAGATTTGTGCTACAAATGGCAGAGCTGGAGAAGTTACCAAGCCCTTAGAGGAGCCCAGAAGATCATGAGTTGGATCCCAAACATTGGTTTTGCTTTGATTGTGACTGTGCCCTGATATTTTTCCTTCTTGAAAAAAGAAAATATTTTAGTAGAGTCCACAGTCTAATAAATAAATAATAAATGTCTAATAAAGATATTAGACATTTTAAATTGATTGAATTTTAATATGTAAAAACTGTGGGACTTTAGATCTTGGAGATAAAAAAGAAAGTAAATGTTGAGACTTAATAGTAAAGTGTGTTTGTGTGTCAAGTTGACAAGGGGTCAATTGTACTGGCTGATTTTATGTGCCAACTTGACACAGGCTGGAGTTATCACAGAGAAGGGAGTTTCAGTTGGGGAAGTGCCTCTCTGAGATTCAGTTGTGGGGCATTTTTTCAATTAGTCATCAAGGGGGAGGGCCCCTTGTGGGTGGTGCCATCCCTGGGCTGGAAGTCTTGAGTTCTATAAGAGAGTAGGCTGAGCAAGCCAGGGGAAGCAAGCCAGCAAGGAACATCCCTCCATGGCCTCTGGATCAGCTTCTGCTTCCTGACCTGCTTGAGTTCCAGTCCTGATTTCCTCTGGTGATAAACAGCAATGTGGGAGTAAGCTGAATAAACCTTTTCCTCCCTAACTTGCTTCTTGGTCGTGATGTTTTGTGCAGGAATAGAAACCCTGACTAAGACAGTCACCTTCCTCTTCCCCTGTGTCCCCAGCCAGTGCTGGACTTTGAGATACAAACTTGTTAAATGTGTACCTCTCAAGTGGTCTATTATTAAACTATTTTGTTATAGATTCCAGATCTTTCCTCCACAGCAGCTTCAGATTCTATAGTTTTCTAAAGCATTAGTAGAACATGTCAGTCTAGCCCAGGGAAATCCCCATCACTTAAGAAGTCAGATGCCTTGAAAAAGTTTTATAACTATGATTAGCCACAATATTACACTTTCCTCTTCCACTCTCTTCCTAATTCTTCCTACACTCCCATCACCTTGGAAACCTACATAATAAAAGACAAGAGAGGTTTCTGGTACTTATCCAGTCCTAGAGCTTTTGTATCTCTTAATGCACTATAATTACAGGCCTGCCAAATAAGCCATGACTGGATCACCGAGTCTCCCAGCCTGTGAATTCAGAGTCCCCACTCACCCATATTTTGTATATGAAAGAGGAGACACCTATATTTTTCATCTTTATCTATACATTTTCACACAGGCAACTGGTTCCAAGAAGCAACACTTCAGACAAGACAAAGACATTTCCAGGTGATTAACTATGAATGGGGGTAATATATCTCTAGCCTATAAGTATAAGATGAATTAATTTGGGGGAGATAATGAAGTGTCAGTCTCCCAAGAGAAAATAGAAAGGGAGCATATTCAAATGTGTACAATTCTTTTGCTCCACGGTCTTTATCTTTCATTACTACACTTCCAATTAGATTTGAATATGCTTTTCTTTCTTTGCAGTAGTCACTGATGTGGGTGACTTAACTCTGAAGCATGCCCTTACAGTTATCTTAAAAAGAGGAAGCAGGGTAGCAACTAGGGCAAAATACCAGAAATTTGCACTCATTTGTGAGCAAAATCTGCTTAACTTGCAGATGAGAGTTCCCTATTTTGAATTTGATAGAATTTATGGTATCCGCCAGGATGCAAACAATACTAAAACTATAAATTGGCTTGGAGTGGTTTTCTCTATTTTCTAAATACTTAAAAGATCAAAAATACTTTTTGTGGCCCTTTTAGGAGCCTCCTTGTCTCAATATCTCCCACTATAATACTATTCACTGCTCCAGAGACCAGACATATCTCTAAGGTGTCTCACATCAAAGAATTGCGGGCATTTCTCTTGAGCATGCCTCAACCAACATTGTCCATTGAAATTCTTTGGTTGAAACTTAGTAAATTATTGATACAAAGTTAAATTCCCCAATTCTTAGAGGTTGCAAAGTGCAGCAAGGAGGTATTGTGTGAGGCTTTCAATCACATCCTAAGATAAAACGTGCTTAATTGAAGAACTGTGCCTTGTTGGAGTCACGAGCTGGCCTGGATATTTAACTCCAAATAAGAGAAGAGGACCCTGCCATATGGATTGCTATTGTATAGGACTAGATTGTCTCACCAAAGCACAGAGTATCTTGATTTATTTCCCTTGATTTTCTGTGGCATACAAAGTGCCAAACAGCAAAACCTCCTGTTGAGGTTACACCTATATATTCCTTCCCACCCGCCAAAATAAATGCTATTCAGATAAAACTTCCCCTCTAAAAAAGTCAACTTCTAAAGGAAACTGAAGGCCAATGATATATATGAAGCTGAAATTAGACCTCGGGATCTTGTCTGAAAGATTCAGTTCCCCTAGAGCTCTTTGGGATATTGTGCTGTCCCTTGGTTGAAATCTGCAGAGCTATATACTGGGCCCTTTCTGTCAAACTTGGACATACCACTGCATCTTACCTTGAGCTTTGCCCTGTAATTTTCAACTTCTCTTATTTTGTAACTTTGGCTTTGACCCTGTCCCTACACAATTTAGCTAACTCATAAATCATCCCCCTCCCTTAATCTCTCACTATGATGCTGTTTTCCCAGTTCTATTACAGGTAGATTTTCCAAGGAGGCATATTAACTGAGAACATGGTCTTTCCTGCCTTAATCAGCACACTACATCCAGTGTGCTATCCCCTGGCAGTATCTCTGACTCTTCCAGAACTTCAAGTGAATTTAGAAGGAATCTGATTATCTCAAATCCAGTACTTAGTTCCCTAATTGTAAACAATGTAGCAGAAGAATACATGGATGTCCTGTGGGATTCCCTGTCCTGGCTTCCAGGTAGAATTTTCAGTCATTCTAACCTGACAATTAAATAAGACAAAGTGTTTCACCTAGACTCTATAATAGAATAAACTATTCAAAGCAACATATTTATCCAAAACAAACATTACTACAGGTAGGTGGCTTGCACCTTCTTACCTGGATAAAGGGACAAAGATAATGAAGTTGTCTACTTAAGAATTTTTGCTTTGTGAGGGTCTCTGGACTCACAGAAATACTATACAGCTGATTAGAAAGCCTAGATACAATGCGGATCCCCTAGATATGATACAGCTTGAAGGAAAATGTCTTCACATCCTTTGAAATAGAGAGAATAGCCAGGATAAAAGAAAGTGAACACAACTATCTGTGTTGGTAAGCCTATGTCTTCCAGGTCTACGTATATCATTATATACCTCAGAATTTGATGCTAAAACCATAACTGGATGCTAATTCAAGGGTGGAAATGTCCTGGTATGTGTTACTAGTTACCGTTTTCCTGTCCTTCATTCTATTTTGATGGTCTTGTCATCACCTAAAGTTGGTCTTGTCATCACCATTACATTCTGATATGATTTTGCATGCCAAATTAATGTCTTTTTTTTAAAGGTAGGTAAAAAGCTTTACCTGTTTAAATAAAGCCAAATTAATAAATTTAGTGTAGAAACAAAGAGGATTAATAGTCATGAAGTAGTCTACTGAAGAATTTACGCTCTATGAGTGTCTGGAATCACAGGAATACTATAATAGCACTTTGAGAAGCCCAAATTCTGCAGCAAAATTAAAGTAAAACATTTCAGGAAGCTGTGGCCTTACTAGGGACAGCACTGCCTTGGCAGATTCTGACTGTTGGCTATGTTAGGAACCTGCATATTCCTAGAGACTGGCAGCTTCTAGCAGGAATCTCGGGTAGTTCACTTATTGAATTTGCTTTGACTCCAGATCCTAATACAATGAAAACAATCCATTCCCAGATCACAGGCTCACCCTGGGCATCTGCACATGTGTTCTCTGCACAGGCTCCAAGCAAATCTCTAAAGGCAAAGGGGGCTAAATAGAACTCACTTCCAACTACTGGTGAGGTTTTCTGATCACTGAGTGTGGTGTGTCTCACCTCAGAGGTAAAGATATTACTTTTAAAATCTTTTCTGAAAATGTCACACATGAATACTATATTAATATAATTTCTACCCTTCCATTTCCCTATTCTTGCTTGCTTCAGATTATACCCTACCCTCTCTCAAATTATTGATCTTTCATTCTGTATTTAGTGTGTGTGTGTGTGTGTGTGTGTGTGTGTGTAACCTGCTGAATTCATTAGTTTTACTCATATATATGTTAGTAATATATGTACTATATAATATATTACATATTATATGTTATAATATATATGTTACATTGTATAATATATTACATATTATAACATAATGTATTTAGTTATACATAATATAAAGTTATGACTACATATAATGTTATAATATATAATATATTATATAATATGACATACTATATATTATATAAATATATTTATATAAGTATATTTATGTTACATTTATATGTTATATTTATATTATCTTTAAGTACATATATAGTATATGTATATATATAGTGTGTATATGTGTGTATGTGAGTATGTGTGTATGTGTGTGTGTTTGTGTGTGTTTAGTTCTGATTATTAGGGTTTAGATAACCTATCTGGAGGCTTGTCCCTGAAGAAGGTTTATTCTATCTTTCTCATCAGCCTTTAATTGCATGTAGCTCTTCATGTAGAAGTGGGGCCTTATGAGATTTTCCCCTGTCCATATTGACATATCAATATTATGTCATTATGCAAGGTTTTTTTAGACAGCAAAATTGTAGATATTTCATCACAGACATTATTTTATACACCTCCCCCACTGTTGAAATACAGAAATGAAAGACTGGGACATTCAAAAGTAATTGTGTGTATAATGAAAATTAGAAAATTTCTATGTGCCCATGGACAGGCTGAGAAAAATACCTGGGAAGACCATACATTTCCATCTCAGGTGAGTTAGTGTGCAGATATGACCTAAAATAACATAAGCAAAGTGCTAAAAATGTCATCTATATTTGATAAAATTATCCTTTAAATTGGGGCAGAAATTAAAGACATTCCCCAATAAGATTCACTGCCAGTTCAGGAGACAAATTTTAACCATAAATGAAATAGATAACAAAAGAAATTGGAGTTCTCTCCATGGAGGGCCTGCCTCCAGGGACCGCCTTGACCCGGAGTCTTCAGTGAGAGCTGCCATCTTCTATCCTGTGAGTTTCTAAGCCGGGAGCAGCCAGCTGGAAGGCACAGGCCCCACTAGTCTCAGGGGTCGTGCAGGGCATCAGGGACAGGATAAGCTCTGGTTAGAGTCACTAAGAACATCTAACACCAAAAAGCAAAAGATGGTGAAAGGCAAACGCAAGAATCCTACCA